>NC_084679.1:329166-658333 GCF_028389875.1 Rhea pennata
TGTCTCTCTTTTTCCCTTCCTGGCCAAGTTTGTCAGCTGATCTGATATCTCTCTACTTACTTTGCCCCAGAGATAGTCATAGACTGTCACAATTGCAAAAGCACAATAACTATAAATGACATACAGAGTTAATCCTGCCTAATTGGGAAGCCATGGACAAGATGATCTTACTGTTACTTTCAGGTTATGATTTATTTTGTGTTTTTTTTAAACACAATTTTGTTAATCTAAGTGAAGCTTGCAAGCCTCATCATGTTGAAGTCTTTGCCTCTCTTTTTTTAACAGAATAATCAAGGATTGCTTTTTTTTTCCCCCCTATATTTTTTGGTTTTGAGGTATTTTTTTGTTTGAGCCCCCCCCCTAAGAATTGTGGTTGCTCCTGAATTGATACTGAAGAATGGCTAGAGCTTCAAACACACTACAGTATTAGCAATAACAATAGCATTGAAAACTTTCTGCTTTCAGGATCATCGAAGTTCTGTTGTTCTGCTTAAAAAGACGAATCGTCACTTATGATGTACTTAATCTCGAAGATTTTAGAAGAACTGATTTAGTAGAGATCTTTCAGTTTTGCATTCTAATGAATTTTGTTGATACTTGCTTTGGAAAAGTTTCCTATTCTCTTTACTGTAGTTCACTAAATGCATTCCACTGGCAAAAGTAAAGGCAATGACCTAACAGAAAAACTTGGTATCAGCTTATAATTTAAGCAAAAGACTATAAGGTGCTTGCAAACACTGTTTGGAGGTCTGTGATTCAGATACAAAATACTTCAAAATATTCACCAAGCATAATATTTTAAAATGAGATAGTCCTCTAAGAAAAGTGAACACAAAGAACAAAAGAAGAATCACATTAATGAAATGTCCAAATCCACGAGAGCAAAAATTAAATTAAAAGAATACCCTTTATGGTGGAAGACCAACAAGCAAATACTAAATTATTAACCAAATGATTTTTTTTCCATAAAGTTTTCATATCCCAGCAAAGGTCAGGTTATTATGGAAAAACATGATTTTCTAGAAATTGTGTTCAATAGGTAAATGTACAAGAATCTATCATCTTCTTTTTTTATTAGCTTTGAAGCAATTTCATGGCTCTTTACAATATCAAATGGAGATGGAAGACATACAGCGGGAATGTTTTGCCTTAGATGGGGAGAAATCCAAGAAACCCTGGCAATTATTCACTGATCGTGGTGTGAGATGGCAGCTCATTACTGTGATTGTTATGACTATGGGCCAGCAGCTCAGTGGCATAAATGCTGTAAGATTTCATACTTACAAACCTAAATAATTGCTAATTTCCATGTGTTTTATAACCCTTTATTAAAATGAAGGATTGATGTAGAGAAGTTCAGAGACATGAGATAAATGAGAAAGAGTACCTTTGCTTTATTCATGTTTGTTAAATTGAAACAGATTTCTCCCCTATGTATTTGCAAAGGTAGGAATTAATTTGTTTGAATTTCAGGAAGGGTTTTAAAAAAGTTACAAAGTAGTTCATACATTTTTTTTTTTCAGTAAGGACCTAATACTTGTGTTTATATCTTCATTCTACTGGAAAAGTAAATAATGGTGGATCAGCTTATCCTGCTATATATAGCTTAAGAATGATGAAGCTAAATAACTATATTCGCTTTTGTGCTAGTAACCATATTCACCTACACAGTAAATTATATATAGTAAGTTATATATAATCTTTGCTGTCTGCATCATATTTGTAAGTCACAATATAAAATATATTCACATGTATGTTTAGTATGAACTTGACTGTCTCCAGCTGATGATTTAACTACTGGGAATATCTTTAATGTCCTTTTTTCTTTCTTTTTATTTTTTATTCTAGATTTATTTCTATGCAACTTATATTTTTAAACAAGCTGGGATCTCAGCAGAAAAAATCCCGTATGTGACACTAGGCACTGGAGCCTGTGAATGCCTCACAGCCCTCACCTGCGTATGTAACATTTTTTTTTCTGCCTTAAAGCAAAATTGTTGCTCTTTATGCTTGAAGAACAATTTTGGTAAATATGTGGTCAGTATTGTAACAAAAATGTTCTGTCTTGTCCATAGGGCTTATTGATTGACTGTGTGGGAAGAAGATTTCTCATCATTGGAGGGTATCTGCTTATGACCCTTTGGAGTATTGTTTTAACATTCTCCCTGACTTATCAGGTGCAAAGAAGGGTGAATTTATATTACATGATATGACAATAGTGAGTGAAAATCTGTGCTATTCAAAAGAACCTTTCAGGATGAGAGGTGCATAGGTTTAAATAGCAACACAATTAATGACAGCAATTAAAACATTTCCTAGGTGGATTTTGATCGATTCTGGAATATTTCCCTAAAATAAAAGAATGGTCCAAGCTGAGATTTGATCCTGTATTTGTCTTAAAGCTACAGCTGTGTGCTTAATGTTGTTAAAATTAAGTAATGACAAAACAGCCTCTATTTTTTTAAGTAATTTAGGATGAAATACTACATAGTGAGATTGAGCATCGGTCTGCTTCAGTTACTTGTAAAACAGACAAACAAAATCTTTTACAGATGTTGAAGTTCAAAATGTGCTTAAACACATTAGATCAGAATTAAATGTAAATTCAAAAAAACTGCAAAAACCTATTATAAGTATTCATAGTGTCCTAAATTCACCATGCAAATGTTCTTATTGATGTAGTATGAAGAGATGCATCATAAATTGCTCTGCATGTGTTATCATCTCGAGTAAGGCAGTCCCACAAACCTCCTGAAATGAAGGTTAGAAGAAATGCATCTCTACATTTCAAGACTATGCTCTACTATATACTTACTGTGTAGTGTTGAGGACCCCTCGTTACCTTCTGGTAATCCAAGCAACATGATGTAGGTGCAGCTGTCCAGGTCCCTGTTAAGTGCTGAGTCCTTCATGGCTTCTTACAGGAGCTCCAACAGCGAGCAACTCCATTCATTTAGTATTTGATTGCCTGATAAATCCCTAGCTGACTAAGGTGGGATTAAAGAGCTGTAACACTTTCCCCATCTACACCACCAAAGTTTAGAGCTTGCTTTGAACAGGTGTGTGTATCACATGGTCACATTTTGGGTATGATGCTTGGAGGTACAGTAGGTCTACAGGCTAGCAAGCAGGCCACAGAATTGGCAGCTGAAGGATGCAGGAGTAGAGTAAGCTGCTAGGCCAAGCAAAAAAATTGACTGAGCCAGGCTTTAGGCAGAGCATAGACTTAATTATTTTATCATAACTTTTTGTAGACTTCTGCTTTTCTTTTTGTATAATGAGGCTTGGTCATAGTTGCAATAAAATAGGTGTGAGAAAATGTAACTGTTAAGGTAGGCCTGAACACTGGATAATCAAAATCTGAATTGGAACTTCTCATTCTCTTCTTTTCCAGGAACTATACTCATGGGTACCATATGTGAGCATGACATCTATATTTGCCTTCATTTTGAGCTTTGGGTTGGGACCAGGTATTACACACTAATAAAAGTTTTTAAGTGGTAAGATGAGTGTTTGGGTAAAAAAAAAAAAAAAAAAAAGTCAAACTATGCTGTTCGAGCCAGACAATAAGTACTTATTGTATGGTTGTTGATGTGAAGGAACAAAAGTGGTCCTATCTCATCAAAACAGGGTAGTTTCATACAACCTGAAACATGCTTTGAAACTCATAGTGCATTTTTCTCAATGGCATTTAGACACGAGGGAAGTTTTAGTTCTGGTGTTTGATGCATTCTAGTTGCACAAAAAGAGGAAAAAAAAAAAAAAAAAACAACCAAAGTTGAGCTTTTAAAGGTTCGCTAGCTCCCTGAGCAGTCCCACTGAAATAGGGACACTTTTTTAAAGGATACGTACAACATGAGCAATAGATTCCTAATTTTGCAGTTAATCTATTGAGAAAAATTTTGAAGAGAAGCAGATCAGCTACTGGCATATTTGAAAGCAATTGCCTTTTCTTCAGCTTCAAACATACCTGAAAATGCACACTTAGCATAGTAACCTATTCTGTTTCTGAAACTGATTCTCCCAGGTGGCATAACAAATACCCTGACAGCTGAATTATTTATACAGTCTTCACGTCCTGCTGCTTACATGATAGGAGGAGCTATTAGTTGGATTAGTTTCTTCACAATTGGAATGCTCTTTCCCTTTATAGTGGTAAGTATCCATAACACTTCTTTTTCTAATTGTATCACCTTCCCTTACTCTTCTCTTAGGTTCCCTCAGATTGTTTTTTCTTATACAGTAACAGTTAAACATAGGATGTGCACAAACCCTTAACAGAGTATAACTAGATTCAGTCACTCTTAAAATACTTTTAATATCTAAACAGTAATAAAACATAACAAAATAAGTGAAAAATATAAGGAATGTATGAGTGGTAATTTTCATCCTCAGAGTTAAAAAATGGAGAAGGTATCAAGACTAGAAAAACTTAGTTAGATACTGAGATTCAAATAACACATTTTTGTAATAGCTTCTCTGGCTATTGTGTCAAAGTAGTAGTACCACCTGAGGCTAGTAGCTTACTTCTCTTAGGTCTCACTAACCTGTCTAAACTAAACTTACAGAGGGTTCTCTGACCAGAAAGTATATTAGGGAAAATACTATGGACTTTCATTTCTAGCCTGTTATTTCCTGTTTTAGTATTTATTCTTGAGAGCATACAAGAACTGCATGCAGTAGAGTATCTCAATTTAATAATCTTTTTTTTTGATTTTTTTTTCTTGCTGTTGAACAAGTATTCATAGTTAAAATTCTTCATAAACACTTATAAAAAGATTTATAAAAAAACTCAACTTTTAAAATGAGACAGCTAAGTCTAAGCAACTTTGAGTAAACAATGAGTTGTCAGTTTGTCACAAGTACAACATTTTTGTAACAAAAACTTGTCAGATTACACTTTAAACCCATGCACATAACGTGTGTGTGTACTGCAAACCATTAGTAGTCTTTTGTCTTCCCGAAAAAAAAAGCTATATGTAAAGTTATGATAATAGGTGGATCATCATTTAAAAAAAAAATCTGGTGACAATGTTAGGTTTGCCAGGAAACAGAAAGCTTTGTATTTTCCAAAACCCACTATCATATTTGACATATGTTGTAATCAGATATATTTTATTTTCAGAATGGGCTGAAACAGTATTGTTTTCTGGTGTTCTTAGTGGAATGCGCCTTAGTTGCTGCTTTCATCTTTGTCATAATTCCCGAGACAAAAAACAAATCTTTTCTGGAAATCAAAAAGGAATTTCACAAGCTTAATTTTGGAAGAAATAATAAAGAAAAGGAAACAGCTGTATGAAGGAAGACAACTCCATGATGAATTTAAAAATATTCTGTGCAACTTTACAGCAGTAACTAATTAATGAGAATTATGAATAGTCTTCTGAATTAGCTATAACAAAATGAACAAGGAGCTTATTAACTGTTGTACATGCAGCAGGAGTTTAATTAAAAGACAGGTTAATCTTTCTGAAGTGTTATTAAATATATAGTGTATTACACACAGATTTCAAGTTTAGATACAACTTGCTATTGTACTAATGCAGAAATGCAGGGGAGAGGTGTTTACTGGGTCTCTGTTTTTTGCAGAATTCTTTAGAGAGCCAATAATATTCAGTAACTCTTTTTATTTCTAAGCCTAGTCTTCATATCCAGATAATCGAATATGTTTTATTCAATAAAATATTAACATAACTAGTATGCTGTAGACTTAAAACCCAAATGAGAACTTACCTACTCAAACTGCTATTTCAAATATTCTCATTAATATAAAACTTAAACTAAGGTATTTAGTTGCTGTTTTTCAAATAAGTAACTCCTTTGAAAGATTTCAGGATGTTCCTCACTGAGTCCTAATGTAACAATACAAGGACGGTCTATCCCATAGGAACAAAGGTGGTAGAGCATCTATTTGAATTATCTTTATTAAAATAAAGTTTATTAGGCTTATTTCCTGAAAGGGCACAATATAACAGTTTTGGGGGGAGGGGTTGATTTTTTTTTTCCTTCCTCAATCTAGCATTTTAACATTTTAAACTGAGTGACAGGTAAGACCTGCACTGGTTATGAAGGTCAATTCCCAGCATAACAAAATCAACATCGTTAAAAGCAGGTAAGTACCAGAGAGGGCAGACAACAGAAATTAAAGACATTTCACCTTTGAAGACCTTCCAAAATGATCTGGTAGAACACAGACAAGAAGACTAAATAGAGCTTGGAGGGCCTGTGGAATGAGCTTTCTGCTTTATCTTCAACATACCAGACTTTTCCTCAAAATAAAAAGAAATAACATTTCTGAGCTACTAAAATGTTAAATTCCTTACTGTATTTGTATGCCTGTTTGATACTAATTTCCATACCTGCAACCCCTGCTGGGACAGCAGTCCTAACTTACCTCTTACAATTTTCCTGCTTAGAAGCATTTCCTACTTCTACCTGTTAATTAATCAGTGCTGCAGTAAGCACTGTATTTCTTCTATGTTAACCTTCTTTCTCTCAGAATCAAGAATTATAAATAAAACAAAACAAAACAAAAACAAAAAAAAGAACAGGAGGCAAATACCATTTCCCCAGTTTTTGGTTGCTGAATCAGATGTTTAATTGAAGATAACACTAACTCTTACAATAAAGGAAGCAGGGAAGCAGTATCAGGAAGGGATCTTCTTGTTCTTTAGTTTATCCTCTAAGTTTGCAAAATATTTCATTTTGGCTAGAAGCTTCTTAGCTTCTTGAAGATCATCTGAAATGAAATAAAATATTACTACTCTTAGAATTACTACTTCATAGTTATTTCTAAGGTAAATCCCAACATTCTACTGAAATTAGAATTAAGAACTAAAAACTGTAAGGACCCATACACTATTAAAACAGAATTTTTGTATAGCATTACATATTTTGATTTCAGAAGGTTTTAGGGGCCTCAATTCAGATGTTCCACAAAACATTTAAAAATGTCTGGGACAAATGGCTTACAGCTGGAAAAAGAAATGTGACACAAATACCCTTTAGTAAGTTTCCTGTAAAGTGGCTATAGTGTTGATGTAGCAACTGAAGTAGTATAAGTATATAGGCAAGTGTTTTGTTTTTTTTTTTTTTTTTTTTAATGTATATGATTAGACTAAAAATGCAAAAGATTTGGTGTTCAGATGGAGGCTGTTACAAAACTGGATTGAAGCAATTGCTCCTTACTTAAACAATTAAGTAATTTGAGGTGAAAGGTGGTTTATCTCCTACTGACAAGGACAGATGCAACACCATCCTTTACTCTCATGGAACAAGGAGTTGACAGACTATACCATTATAATTCTTCATATGCAGGTCTAGTCACCACTACCTTCCATATAGTACCTTGAGTTAACTATTACAACACGCTATCTAAACCTAACAATAAAAGCATTCTAAGACCCAGCAGAAGAATATTAATGTTTCTTCCCTGGGTAATAAGATAGTATGGATTGGTTCAAGCTCTTGTCAGTCAGTCAGCTAGTCGTGTTGGTCAAAGTTATGTTAATAATGGCCCAGGCAGTCCCTAAAACCTTAGGCCTAGCCAAATGGGCCATCAAGTCCTCTTTTGCTATACAGGTTCAGTTGCAATCAGCAAACACATTCCTGTTTGGTCGCTTACTGCAAAAAGCAGTACCAGACACTATTTTGTTAACAGCATCAGGTCTGCTGAACAAAATCCCCAAATTCCATTTTGAAGCTTTAGATATTTTTATTTGAAGTTTGATTAAGAGTCTGTTTTTCCCAATATTTTGGGAAACAAACAAACAAAAAAATCTTAATCTCCAGGATGTGTTGGAAGTGACCATTTTGATGCAACTGGAATTTATTGAAACTTTTTTATTAGAGCTGCTCCCTGCCCTTATGAGGTCTAGGACTAAAGGAAAGGTCAAGTTAGATGTATTTATTTTAAACATCCAACACAGAACACTCGTTTAGGCAGTGAATAGCTCAGAAAATACTAGCCAATAAGAGAATGTGGGAGTTTTATTTAAGCATTTATTACCGATATTATGGCAGAAAAGTACTTAATGCAAACAACTACCTCTTTCAAAAGCTGCAGTCACCTCTTTCGTCAGTTCTTCTTGTTTAACTGTAAAACAAAATAATTGTAATTTGTCATATACTTAGTATATTCAATACCACTGCATTATGATTGTCTGTGGGGAACTTTATCAGTTTTATCACAGTTTTTTGGGAGCGAAGAGAATTTTCTGTATTAGTGCTGTCAATTACTTTCACTATCAGTTCAAACATATGCTTCTTTGTTTAGACAGATTTTATGGACAGTGATGCCAATGGTCGCTAGATTCTCAGAAGTCTGACTTACTTTCAGAATTTGTTTGCTACAATTTTCTTTCATTCTATAACTTTTTATTCTAATTGCTTTTGACATAGCGTTGTTACTACAAAGAATGAAAAATAGTTATGAACTAATGTTTTGGATATCACCAACCACATAAAAAGGAAACTTGCTAGTGTAAACATAGTGATCACTTACTAAATTGAAGAAAAATACTGCAAGTGATAGCTGCTAAGTTGAAGAAAATTACTGCAACTACAATATGGAGATAGTAATTGCGTTTGTAAATTATGTCGTGGTTACTTGCATTAACACGTAGAAAAACTATTTTGCTGAAAGGCTTAAGTCTCCTTTGTACAGAATAGCTTTGACATAGTTTATCACATCTCACTTGTCTTGTCCTCTTGGTTTAGTGGGCAATGGTTTGTTCAATCTGCACAACACTACTGCCATCAGATTATGCCAGCATCTTGTCTGGATTCTCCACTAGCACTGATTCATGAACTGCCTTTTAATGAAATATTTTATCAATTTTTCTTCTACATTCACCAAAATACTCAACTTTTTCAATTGAAGAGAGAACCCAGTGAAAGTTGGGAAGTCTTGTCACTGACAAATGACCACTTCTGGTAGAAAGTACTACTCAGTTTGGGCTCCTTCATCACAGAAAATTTCCATATATTTATCTGCTTGAAACCAGAAGATACCCAGTTAAGTAGTTTATTAAACTCCATTTTGAATGGTTTTTACCTTTGGAACAATCTATGTGCCCTTATCTGCTGAAGACTGAGTAAGAACTTCCTTTTTATTGTGTATGTATACATATATACACGCACATTTATGTATGTGTATATATATATATATACACACACATATACACACATATATACACATATATATGTACACATACACACTATATATACCTTCAGAATAGGTACTATCATGCAGATTTTCTGAAGCCTGTTTTGATTTTTAGGTGGCATAAATTGCTAATGATAACATTTCTACAAAAACAGTGCTTGGAGCAAGTCAGTTCAAGTGTAATGCAGGTAAGTGATACGAACTAAAAGAAATACACTGATAGAATTAAGAGTCTTAAGAGAGGCTAGCTTATTCGCATGTGACAAGATACAGAAATGTAAATTAGTCCTGTATAAAACTGCTAAATTGCAACCTACCTTTAATTAAGGTTTCAATTTCTTCAAGGTTACCCTCGTTATTAGGCTCCACTAATTTCTCATTAATTTCCATGATTTCCATGAGAAACTCTGAATCAGCATCATAGTCTGTCTCTTGTGCCAGCTGTATTCCATTCAGCTCCAGCTTGTGTAAAAAAAAAATAGGAATTTGGAAACAAATGTTGTTACATCTATTTTAGTGTAAATGATTTTCTAGAGTACTTATGTCTTTAAGTAGAGCTAACTTGCACAGACTCGTATTTAATAAACTTCAAGTACGTGAACTTACTCAGTGAAGTATGCATTAACAGAGTCTGTTAAAATTAACTCCATAGGTAGACCCTAAAAATAAACAGTTAATCAGAGCAAGAAAAGTCACAAAGGCTGCAAAGAGCCTGACTCAAATTTAGAAGGAACAGGTAGGGCCAAAGACAACATATGAAACAGGTAAATTAGTGACATAAGCAGGAAGTGAGAATACAGTAAAGTGTTAGACAAAATAGTGGTGTACAGAAAGGCTGATAACTTTTAGAAAGCTTGTTTTTGCCCCCTCTTCTGTCCTAGGTAGTCCTGTTTCTTTTTCAGAGGAACACAAAATAGCAAGTTAGTGGTAGAGTCTGAAGAATTTTATAAAGCTCTAGTTTGTTACATTATCACCAGCTGCCCTCTCTACCTATGATTGGTTAGGTAAGTGTTAATACAGAGTGTAATGGAAACCTTACTAGATAGAGGCCACGGCTCAAAGGATTCAGAAGGGTTTGGTAGGCTTTGTTAAGCAAGGAAGAGTGCTGCTCAGAGTAGTACTGTTCTTTCTGTCAACAGAAAAACAAATAATAGCAGCAAGTTATGCATAATAATAAATGGCAAGATACATTACGCTTAATTACCTGCAGAGGAATAACATTTCCACAGCAATACAGGTGTGTAGAGCTGAAAGCTCATTTTAACAGAGATGAAACGCAGAGCATGGGAGAGGGCTGGGCAAAACGGAGCCTTGGCCCCCTCCGGTGACCAAGGTCATGGAGCCGGCAGGAAGCCCGCGAGCTGGCGCTCCCGCCCGCTTCTCAGGCGGCAAAGCCCGGAGGCCGCTGGGGCCCCCGGGGAACAGCGGCGGCGCTGGGGGCGGCCCCGGCCGCCGCGGGGAAAGGCCGGGCCCGGGGCGCCGCCACCGGGCCGCACTCACCGGCGGCCTCTGGCCGAAGCGGTCGGGGTGGAGGGCGCGCTGCAGGCTCCGGAACCGCCGCCGCAGCTGCTGCTCGTCGAGGCGGAAGGAGCGGTCACTGCGGAGAGAGCGGCTCCGTGAGCGCGCGGCCGCCCGCGCCGCGCGCCGCGCCGCGCCGCACTCACCAGGCCAGGACGCGGAAGAGGTCAGGTCGCGGCCCGGGCGGCTGCAGGGACCGGCAGGCGGGACAGAAGCGGGGCAGCCCCCCGGCGCTGGGGACGGGGCCGCCGCAGCTCCAGCACCGCAGCGCCGCGGCAGAGCCCGGTCCGCCGCAGCGCGGCCGCGGCGCCGCCTCACAGGCGCGGCGGCCCCGGCAGAGGAGCTGCCCCAGCGCCGCCCGCATCCCCGGCCTACAGCTCCCAGCAGCGCCCGCGGCGCGCCCGCGCCCGCATTGGCGCAGTTCGTAGCGAGGATTCGCGGGGCGCCTGCGCACCGAGGCGCGCGGCCCCAGGTTCGCGCGGCGGCGGGCGCGGGCGCTCCCATCCGTGAGTTCGCCCCCTCCCCGCCGGGCGCCTGGTGCCGCGGGCCGGGCTCGGCGTCGTGTCCTGGGAGGCCCGTGCGCTGCCCCCGGTCCGGCGCGGCCGCTCTCGCGCGCTGTGGCGGGGCGCTGGGAGGCGCGGCGGGGAGCGCCGGGCGCCGCCGGCGGGCGGCAGGGGGCGCTGCGGGGCGCGCGTGTGTGCGTGGGGGCGCTGCGAGGGGGCGGCGCCGCCGGCGGGCGGCAGGGGGAGGCCGCTGTGGCGGGGTGCGGCGGGGCCCCGCCCCCGTCGCCACCCACAGCTCTGTCGCCTCCCTCAGGGAGGTGAAGGCAGTAAGGGGCAGCACTGAACGCTGCCTTGATTGAAGCACTTGGCATTTCTGCGCTTATTCCTTCTAGCTGTTTTTTTTTTTTTTGTCAGAGCACAACATACTAATTTTTAGGTAAAATTGCTGTGGTACCTACAGCACAGTAGAAATACATTGCTTGTAGTGTGTTTTTGTTAGGGTAAGTAATGGCAGAGCTTACAGGCCTTGCCTGCATTTCGAAATGCCCCTGTATAGGCCCATAAAAAGTAGAAAGGGAGCTATTTTTTCTTTGTGACTAGTAAAAACAAACTGTAGCAAACTGGGAGAGAGACTAATTTGTGTTCTAGCTGAGTAGCAACCCACTTAAAAGGTGAGGTGTGGCAATGGCCTGGGGAAGCAGGTGAGTGGGCAGGTGGCCGTGGCGGCGCGAACCCCCGTCTTGGGGAGGGCTGGGAGGAGCGCAGCAGCAGCAGCCCCCCGCGCCCGCCGAGGCCGCTGGTGATGCACGGCTTTCCCTGGGCAGGAGGAAGGCATGATACCGCGGCTGACACACCGGCGCTAGCAGAGCGCGTAAGAGCTGCTTGCGGCTTCATCCTGTGCTGCCCTTGAAACCCGCTGCTGGGGCTGCTGTGCCTGTCCCCGAGTCTAGCAGAGTTTTGCAGGTAAACTTTTGTGGATTAACTATGTATAGATGTGGTTATTGCTGAATAGAACCTGCTTGAAAGATAGGTGTGCATGTTTGTGAGCAGCTAGCTGTGTCAAAGGAATCTTCAGCCACAACGCTAAACTGGCGTGCTGATGTGTTACATCTATCGGGTGCTTTCAGGGCCAACAGAAAGTACTTTGATTTTGTAATTCTTTTCATCTTGTTACTTTTTCCCCCTTGTGTTTGGAGCTGCAGTGTTTATTGTTATGTCGGGGGTGCTTTGTCGGAGAGCACTGTGCAAACGTTCATGAAGTGCAGCACGAATCCTGAAGATCCCAACTTAAAATTGGAGATTATGATGTAGTTGTTGCTTTAGAATCAGTAAAGGGAGCACCACATTCTTATTAAAAAAAAAGAAAAAAAGTTACTGGTTACAAAAACTTGTGGATTTAAGCACGATCCAGTCATACACGCTTTGGCTGAAGTTTTCCTTACTTGAGGACTTAAAATAGACATGAATCTGAATGGTACTGTGTATAGGCGATTGTCAGCTATTCTCACTTTGCTGTAGTAATTTCTCTTTCAAACGTTCTCTTTGAGGCCAACATGTCTCGGGAGACTGGAAGTGAAGCGCAGCAGTCTCAAGGTGCTGCACAGTCGCAGAGCGGTACCAGCTCCACTTCCAGTGGGTCGCAGAGCACTAGTCAGTCTTCCTCAAGCTCTGGGACACTCAGTTCTTTGGACACTGTTCCCACTCAAGAGCTCCCATCGATTCCTGAGGATCAGGAATCTGAAGAGCTGGTTCCTCAGCCTTGGGGTCGCCTCTTTGCACTTGGAAAAGGTTTCAGCAACTGTGGTATGTACATACTGTAGTAAATCTCTTGGTCCATTTGTTTAGAAAAACTTTGAGCAGCTTGGATGAGCCCTGTTTTTCATTTTCAAAGTAGAAGCAAATGGGAGCTTGCAACAACTGTGTATCCCATAATAGTAATAAGTAATACTAAGCAGTAAATTAATAATTTATTAACAATTTAATAATGATGTAATAAAAATACTAAATAATAGACTAATAAAAGCCTAATAACAATAAATAAGCTAATAATATGAATAATGCTTTTACGTTAAGCACTGAGATATACAGCTTTCATGGACTTAGAGGAGGAATTCTGAAGTATTCATGTTCTTTGTTACTTGCTTCATTTTCTCTTTTGTAATTTATTTTGTTTATACATTATTCGAGTCTCTAGGTATTGCTGAAGGTGACTCTACTATTAATAAAGAGCTTATACTATGATTAAAATATTGTAGCAAGATAGAAGGTTTTCACAGTATGTGCTCTTGTCTGAATTAAAATAAACAAACTTGATCATATCTGAAGAATCTTGTCTTTGTCTGTTATCCTACTTACTATCGTTTGGCATCATTCTGTAGTGCCAGACTTAATAACTTACTACAATTTTGTGTTCTCTCTCTGCTTTACTTTTCCATCCTCTACAGACTGCGTGAATGATGAATACTGGTTTGGAAGAGACAAAAGCTGTGATTATAGTTTTTCTAAATTAGGATTGTCTGAGACTGGCTTTTACCAAAACTATAGTAAGAAGCACTTCCGAATTTTCAGGGTAGGTGTTAAAAAGATTAACTATGTCTCTCTATCCTGGCATGATTCTCATTAAATCAAAGTTTAAATACTCTTCAGTGTTACTCCTTTGACAAGATTCTTGACAATACTCTGTTAACCAGGTTTATGAAATAACATTAATACTGTCTGACTTCCTGAGCTAACAATAGTACATTTCTATAATCTGTCACATCTTTACGGTAATGTCTGTTTTCCCTGTTGTTATCTTTCTTGCATTTTCTCTTTTAGGAAATGGGTCCAAAAAATTCCTATGTTGCCTACATTGAGGATCACAGTGCAAATGGAACTTTCATTAATAGAGAACTCATTGGGAAAGGGAAGAAGCTTCCATTGACTCATAACTCTGAAATTGCACTGTCTATACAGACTAATAAGGGTAAAATATACTGTAGTATAAGTAGATTTTTTGTGTGTTGACCAAGAGGTCCTTTCTACAGATTTGAATATTTTTTCTTGCAATTTGAGCATTTTTCCTAGATGCTGTATAGCTAAAACAATACCTGAGAATACAGTTATGATTTGATATTTTAGTACTCACATAAAAATTCTCTGTATCTACCTCAAGCCTAGAAAAAATGAAAAAAGAAAATTTGAAAGCAGCTGCATCAAGAGCCACCATACCAAACTGTAAACTTTTATAGTTGTGTTCCTACTTTTGAACCCCATTTTTGCCTCAGTAGCTATATATGTGGTGGAGGAGCGGAGGAAACGACTATTCAAGGGAAGTGAAGAAAATGCTTACTTAAATATTTGCTATATAATATTAAACGTTTCTCTTAAAAAAATAGGAGGGTTGATTTTTTTGTTTGTTTGTTTTCTCACCAATGTGTTCTCTTCCTGATTGTCACTTCTCTTTGTTCCTTGATTTGAGACTGAAGTTCTTGCCTGTTAATTTTATTGTTAAGTGTAGTGTTAATTGATTAACTGCTATTGTGTGGAGTTTATACCCGAAATGTGACTAAGTACAGAACTTAAATTTTTCAGTAATAAGATCATCTTGTTAATCTATGACTGATGTCTTTTCTAGCATCAATTATTTTTTCTTATATATTTATGTATTTTTTCTAGCTGGCAGCATTTTCTTAGTTATGTTGTTGACTAAATGCTCAGAAAGAGTAGTTGTTCATTATAACAAAATGTTTAAGTTAATAACAGGAAAATGATCTCCACTCATCTTCCTAGTGTTTGTATTTTCTGATCTTATGGTGGATGATCAGTTGGGATTTCCTAGAGAATTCAGAGAGAAATATATCATGTCAAAGACTTTGGGAAGGTAAGCATCCATCTTTCCATAATACTAAGTGTTAATTTTCTTACAGTTTTCAGTACATTGTGCCAGAATTATGACCAATGTTAACTGAGCTGCTGTTTTAATTTTAATAATCCCACAAATACTCAAGGTGTTTTACAGGATAGTAAAACCCTGTTTAAAAAAAAAAAAGGTAGATACCATTTTTGATGTTTGCATAGCTATTTCACTCCTTCAGTGATGTGCAGCAATTCAGTTTGATAAGGACTGAAATGCTTGAATTTCACTGAAATTTCTAGGGTCAGTACAAGGATATCTGAAACTGATACAGGTTAATAGAGACCATGAACCGTGTAGTATTAATTGCTTCATTTCACGTGAATGGTCTAAAGGTGATGCTATTTCAGGTAGTGTTTTGTTTGCTCTGGAGGTAAGGGTGTCTTTCTATGAAAGAGATCAAACCGAAGATATTTTGTGGCACAGGGCACTTACTAAGACCAGAATATTGAGAATGATGATGAATACAGTCTTTGTGGGTGATTAGAAGATGCTTTAAGTCAGTAAATGATGTAATTACTGAGTTCATTGCTCAACATTTCAAGAAACCATTTTTTCCTTTGATGTAGTTACTTTCTTTACATGCAAGAATGTTTATGTAAGTTTACAGTTGTTAAAAGGAGGAAACTGGAATTTGAAAACTTTGCTGGAGAGGTTTCTTTTCAGAATACTGGAAAAATTGTAGTGTTAATGATGGACAGCCTAATGCTTAAAGCATGATCTTACTCCTTCAGACAAAATATTCTTTCCTGTAACTTATTTTAGAAATTGTTTGTTTTTGAAGTATAGCATTTCTAAAGTTATTTTATAAAATTGAATATAAAATGAGCTTATTCTTTGTTTTTATTTTGAAAGTATGGGATAGAGGCAGAAGGAATTAATTCTTCTTTACAGGCAGAGTAGTAGTAGTGACAGTAAATCTGAAATGTGGTAGACTATTCCTTTATTTGTTCCCCAAATAGATGGCTCTCTGATCTACTCTTTAAACTTTTGGCCATGGAGCAAAAATCCTTACACTGGATTTTAGCTCCGTACTCCAATTTCAACTGTTAAATGATGAAATAATTAAAAATCAAATATGTGAATGATAACCCATGAACAAACCTGTTCTTTACAGCAGCTTAGTCTGGAATTGTAGCTTTAATTTTTCTCACTGGCTTGGGTTTATAAACTCCAATTAATTGGAAGTTCAAGTTTTTAGGAGATGAGAACAAAGTTTGTCAATTCTTAACAAGTTTTAACATTTTGTGTATTATTGTTTTCAATGATCAGAAGTAGAAAAAAGAATGAGTTGTATGTCAGAATATAGCCTTCTGCAACATTACTTTTAAGTAATGGGCAGGCAAAAACAAGCCTTTTTTTTTTCCTCTTGGTGGTCACTGAAGAATTTGGAAGCGTGATTAAGTAGAAACAAACAAGAGAATGATAAGTAAAGAAATCTGAACAGAAGATGCAAGGCTTTCTTTCCATAATATAGTTTCTACTACGTAGCAAAAAAGAAAGAAGAAAAAAGGGGAAAAATAGGTTCTTCCAATATCTGTTCTTTGAATTTGGGCAGTCCTGTGTTGCAAGGGCCCTTTTTCTTCTCTTCTTCAATACAGAAAGTGTATAAATGCGTTTATGTGATGGAAACATTGACAGAGCTTGTCCTGGACATTCACTGATATTCTTTGTACAAACTAACGATTTGCTGTACATATTTACTCCTGCCTTTCTGAATTGGTGGTCCTCAACATCACTTACTATTTATATAGTGCCTTCTTAACTATTGAACATTTCTTGAGAAAGTTTTGACAACTTTAGTCAGAGTACTGGAAAGCAGTAGCCTCTAGTTGTATGTAGTCAGCCCAGTGCCTTTATTTTACATGTTCATACTTGTTACGCAGATTTTGAAAAGTATTTGTAAGCATTAACAGAGCTGTGCTTTTCTATTAGTGGTGCCTGTGGAGAAGTTAAATTGGCGTTTGAGAAAAGTACCTGTAACAAGGTTGCAGTAAAGATAATCAATAAACGGAAGTTTATGGCAAGTGGTATTAGAGAGGCAGTAAGTATTTTTGTTTGTTTGTTTGTTCATTTCTTTTGCTCATCTTGGAGTAGTCCTGAAATATCTGGTAATGTCTCTCTCTGACTCCCTAGGTGTCCTCAGCTAACAAGGTTTTTCTTACTGTGTCTTTTGCATCTTTTGATGCCTTTTGATCTTACAGAATCCATTGAATTCTGTAGAAAACGTTTTATTTTTCTTTGAACACATTTCATTATGCTCATATTTTCAGACTGTTTATAAATGTGGTATGTGCAAAGGTGAAGTGGGTAGAATCTTGTGGGATATATCTTCTAAAATACATCAGAAATGTACATCATTAACCCATGGAGTCTGACCAGAGATTTACAGACTTTTTTTTTTTTTTTTTTTTTTTTTGATTTGTTGTAACCTCATTAGTTATTTATGTTGTAAACATAATTATTCTCCACCATTCTCCATCATAATAATTTTTAATAAAATTTTATGAAGCTTTTTGGGAAGGGCTTTTTCTGTGTCTAGTCTTGTAGCAGAAGCCTGAGTTTGAAGGAGAAAAAATGTCAAGTGGCTGTATTTCAACAGATGGGAAAGAGATCCAGACAATTTTTCATCTATTAATTTATTTAATTATATTCATTATAATAAATCGTAAATCTATTATTTAATTATATGTAAGTGTATAGGATAAATTCTGAAGCAAAATACATTTAGAGGTGAAGATGAACCAAAAATGTAGTGATGTAATTTGTGTAGCTGTGTATTTACAAAGTTAGATCAAGTTGGACTAGCCTGATTATTTAAGAAAATTGACTTAAATGCACAGACACAATATGCCGAATCTATTCAAACTTTGACAAAGCGCTTGATAGGGTGCTGTGTAAGAAATTACTACTTAATCTGAGAAATATATTTTTGTAAGGACAAAAATTCTGAAGTGGGAACATAGCTGGCTGAGGAAGGGATACCAGGAGGCTTCACTGGGAGGGGAATTAGTGGATGGAAGTGAAATTACTGATGGAAGTTTTCAGAATTTGTCTTGAGATTAGTTGTAGAAGATTATTTAGAAATCATTGCACAAAAAGTGAGAATGTACTAATTTAACTATTTGACTCTAACCTGAAGTCATGTTGATGGACAGGAGGATTGTAGCACTGTGTAAGAAGAGCTGATGATACCTTTGTGAGCTGGAGCAGTAAAAATTAGATAAAGTTTAACAGACAATGCAAGGCTGTATATCTCAAGACTAGTGACATTTTTTGCTATAATCTATGCTTTTCCTAGTTTAGAGGAGGAAGTAAATACAGCTATTTGTAAATGAATTAGTAGCATCAATGTGATTGAAAACTGCTAAATGCTATTTTGGAGAATTTCTAGTAAAGATTAAGAAATGCTGTTATGAATTATAATTATTAAGAAATGTCATTGTACAAAGCAAGATAGGACCTCATCTGGAATGTTATGTACAGAATTGGTCATATGTCTTCAAAGATGATTAATTTAGATTGGAAGAAGACCAAGGAAGACTGCTGAGATGGTTTTACTAGTTGAGCCTAAACCATGTGTTAAAAGAGATTAGAAGAACCTGCTTATGTTACCTTGCAAAAATAAAGGCTAGGAATGAGTAGTATTTATTTTTAGGGGTAGCTCAGATGCGAAGCAATGAGGCAGGAAAGCTGTTTAAGTTAAAGGACAATACTGATACATGCTAGTCAAGATTAATTTTTTAGCAAGGAAATTAGGTGAAATTTTCTATTTCTTAGTAAAATGACATGTCTTGAGCAATATCTTCCTACAGATAGTGATGGCAGGCTATTCAGTTAATTCACAGAGGGCATCTGATCAGTTAAGGAGAAAGGTTATATGTTATGATTGCTTAAAGTAGCAAGGAATGTGAAACAATTGCTTTTCTGGTACTGTCTCTTACTTATTAAATGGCTTATTTTAAAACGTCACTGTCTTACTCTGCATGATCTTTGATTCTTTTAATAGAACCCAGCTTTTAATATCAACACAGAAATAGAGATTTTGAAGAAAATAGATCATGTAAGTGTTGCTGTACATTTTGATTTCTTTTTGCTGCCTACTGTACTTCTCTAACCCACTCACTTTAGCATAGTAATTAATGTACAATTTTGCTGTAAATAAGTTCAGTGAAAACTTTTAAGTAAGCTATGTCTTAACAGACTTGAGATTTTTAAACCTTGAATAACTGAGATGTAAATTTGGGAGGAAACTTCAGTCATGTTTCTGCCTGAACAACTTTTGTAGATTTTTTTCCTTGATGCATATTTTTTGTAAACATTGCCAGATGACCAAACATAAAAATTACATTTCCCTGGCAGGTGTTAGGATTTGTATACCTTCCCTCCATTTTTTTTCCAAAAAAAAACTTTTTTTTTTTTTTTTTTTCCTTTTGCTATGTGGAAAGTTTGTGTAATTTAATTAACATTCCCTTTAAATGCAACATTGCCTATAGAGAAAATATTGAGAGTTTAGAAACTCACGACTGGAAAAAAGAAGGGTGACTGGTGAGTTGAAGTTACTGCAAATCTGATATTTTTCTGTGTGGAGGTACAGGGGAGAAAACAATGGACTTGAATGTTTGCCAAAGCCTGGGATGCTAGTGCATAAGTGTTAATTTAATTGGTGCAGTTAAAATAATACTGAAATAGCAAATTTTGGATGATACAGTCGTTAGCTTTTACAAATGATTCTGCTTTCTTGTCTGTCTGTCTGTGTGTTCCCCTTTTATTAGCCTTGCTTAATCAAGATCAAAAACTTCTTTGAAGCAGAGGATTACTACATTGTTTTGGAACTGTAAGTAACTTATTTGAAAGCAAATGCATGAAATGAAACATTTTTCTTAGCCATAAAAGATGTGAAGCCTGTTTTCTTTTTTCTTTTGTCTCAACAACTGTCTGAAACCTCTGTAAAAGTTATGAACTATGATAATCAGGAGAGTGATCCTTTCACACTTTGAAGTGCATGGGCAGTTGCCCACCATGCTGTTGCAGATTGCTGCTACTTTGATTCAGGATTGTAAAAGAAGGTTGATCCAAAGTGATGAAGCAACTCCCAGTGAAGACTCAGAAGACAAGGCTTAATTCAGCAGTGCATGAACTGTGTTTAAAGCATTGCTCAGTCATTTTCAGAAATTAAATATATTCTTTCTCTTTCACTCAAATAGCCAAATTATTTTTTTTTGATTTTAGTCTTGCCTAATGAGGTGGATATTCTGCAACTAATATAGTGACTTGTTACTGGCTTCTCCTTTAGGATGGAAGGAGGAGAATTGTATGACAGAGTGTCACGACCAACCAAAATGAAAGAGGCTACTTGCAAGTTGTATTTTTATCAGATGCTGTTGGCTGTAAAGGTATGTAATCATGAATTCTGCCAAAAAAGTATGGTTGCACATATGCATCACTTCTGAAATGTGTGTAAGCAATCAGTACAGTGCTCTTCATAAGCTAGTTTAACAAGATTTTTTACCTCATTGCAGCCAAAGAATATTCAAACTCTCATACCTGTTGAAAACAGGGCTTGTTGAAAGCAAGCCATGCTCATTCATGGCAGGATTATCATGAGATCTTTAGCAATGTGTGGGCAAAGAGTCATCATTGCAGTCACCTTCAAAAAATATATATTGACATTTGAAGCATGATGGTTTCTAAGTTTGTTTTTTCTTTTCATTTCTTTAAAAAATGTGAACTACGTCGCTTTAAATCCATGCATGCCTCTTAGACAGGCATTTCAGTTATCCTGCCATAGCTATCAGAAAGATTGAAAAGCTCACATCATAAAAAAGATAGTAGTCTGTCTTTTGATGTATGTGTATATTTATATATATTTAGTACCTTCATGATAATGGAATTATACACCGAGATCTAAAGCCAGAGAATGTGCTACTTTCATCTGCTGAAGAAACATGTCTTATAAAGGTAAGAAATTTTAATTTCTTTCTGTTTATTTAGAAATGTGAGAATACTCCTTGCCATTCTTCTCAATATTTAGTTAAACAGAACAATAAGAAGTATTATGGAATTAGTCATACAAACTATGAAGTAACCTAAAACATTAACAGTATTTTATAAACTTAATTTTATTATTATGGATGTTTCAATTGATACGTTTATGTGAGAACAACTGAGAAACTTTGTGCCTAATATCTTGCATAGCACTTAACGGAGCGCGACTTTAAATTTAGTTGCATTTTTTTTCAATAAAATATAAAGTATTGAATCACAGACAGCAGGTACACAAATTTCTAGGCTGTTTGGTGACAGAATGTTTTTCAGACAAAGAAATGAATAGATTTGTGCATTAACTGCTTATTTTTCAAGTAGTCTCTTTTTAATAAGGTAAAAGATCTTTATCTTGAGGTCTTCCATTTGCATTGAAATCTGACAGCAGCTTTTGCTAGTGCTAAATGTGATCCACTGTCATATTCCTCCCTCCTACTCTCCCCTTCTCAGTTGTTGTTTGTTGACTTTTTAATAATGGTTTAGGTAACTTTGCTTCATAGTCACGTACTGGAACTTCGCCTTGGAAAGCAAGAGACTTAATATTACCTCCTGAGGTATTGATACTGAACATTGACATTGTATTAATTTGACATTGATCATGTATATGATGGGTTGTAGTACAATCAATCCTAATATGTAATATGGTGTTACTATTTTTAAATACAAGATTACAGATTTTGGACAATCCAAGATTCTTGGAGAAACTTCTCTTATGAAAACATTATGTGGTACTCCCACGTATCTTGCTCCTGAAGTTCTAAATTCACTTGGGACTGCTGGATACAGCCGAGCTGTGGACTGTTGGAGTTTAGGAGTTATTCTTTTTGTATGGTAAGAAACTGCATAGCTTTTACCTTGATTGGGCAGTCATTGACATATACGGCTCAAGACTTGGCAAATTTTGTATATTTATTAGGAAGCACATGTACGTTTAAAAAAAATTACATGTAAAAGAGGCTATGATAGCAGATGCTTTAAAAAATATGATTTTATTTTTTCATCCACTATTGCAAAACTTGTGGTGTTTAACTTGTTTTCTTCTTTTATATAGCTTGTGTGGATATCCACCATTTAATGAGCAGAATACTCAACTGTCTCTGAAAGACCAAATCACCCGTGGAGAATACACATTTATTTCAAAAGAATGGAAGCATGTAACAGACATGGGTATGACTCCATTACAATGGCTACCAGTGTATTTAGCTCTTTCATTGTAGTTCTTTCTCTTTAACTTCTTACCAGCTTTCAACTGTATGGAACATTGCACACTGATACATTCTTTTTAAGTTGTCCCTTAAAGCAAACATTTCTCTTTTGTTCAGATTTGAAGTGTTAGAATGAGCAAATAAATTTTTCTGAAAGAGAAGTTACCTACAAGTACCTCTCTTAGTAATTTTTAGCATTATTAACTCTGAAAGTATACAGCTCTTGGACCCATATGTCTCTTTTGCATCCTTTACTTTTTCTTCTGACTTCATCAAGTTGGTCTGCAGGCTTTGCCTTGTTTAAAGATTCTTTTAAGTTTTGAACAAAAAATGCCGGGAGTCTAAGGAATGTGGGTTAAAATTCCAAGAAAGAAATGTTAAGAGTAATTTTAAGCCTGAAGTGCAGAGTCTAGCACCTTGAAGTATCAGCCACGCTTATGGAATCCATTGTTAACTTTGACCCTTAGCTAAGTAGTCTACAAAGCTAAATGATTTTTTTTTGCACAGCATAAACTAAAATGGTAGTTACTGTCTGCATGCTTTTTCTTTTCAGGACATTTTATATGTACAAAATAGAGTACTTGCCATGGATAACCCTGTATATATGCAGAGGTGCTTCTAACAAACGATGTGATTACTATATAAACTTATTCTAATAAATTTACCAAGTGTAACCCCTTCCTGAATTGTTTGAAGCTTGTCCAATAATAAATGGGACATATTAAAGTATGGAAAGTATGTTAAGGTTGTAAATAGTCCTAAACACCTATGGATGTTTAACTTCGGATCTTGTTTTGTAGGCATTGTACACTGAAAAGTAAATCTTGCCAATAATCCTTTATGGGAGTTTGGGAGTAATTAAATATGACACAAATACTGTATTTTTCACAGTGTTTATAAAATAATTCCCTATGAAAAGGAAATAACATGTGATCTTGTTAAGCATACGTCTTGGCTCTTCTTCCTCTGTGAGAGGAGTATCCATCTGAGAAGAAGAGAAACTCGTTCTTTCCAAGACACCATAAACTGTTATTACTTCTCCAGTAACAGGAAATAGATTAAACTATCTTTGCATGTCCACAGTAATGTTGAAGCTTTTAGGAGAGTATTGAGCTTCCTGTGCATGCACAGAACATAAACTGTGGTAAATCTAGAGGTAGCTTTGGTATACTGAAAGTGTTGAATCGTGTGCGCACATGATGAAAAATGGCTATAGTCTGTGGTTTCCTATGCTTTGAAAAAAGAAAAATGATCTACCCAGCTAGCATTTTTCAGCATCACTGTTCTGAAGTGCCATTAAGATGCATTACTGCACAAAGCTTTGGCATACGCAATATTGCATATTGCTTATTTTCAAATTATGAATTTACTGATTGTATGCCAACCAACTCTTCTCATTAGCTCTGGACCTTGTGAAGAAGCTGCTAGTAGTGGATCCAAGCAAACGTCTGACAACAGAGGAAGCCTTAGAGCATCCCTGGCTTCAGGTAGGAGTTGAGCCTTTGTTGAACTACAGCAAAGCTGCTTTTTTTTTTTCTGAGAATAAATTCTTAATATAAACTCAAAGGCAGCTGAATTTTGTTAGGTTTTGTTAATACCGTTTGTTTTGTCTCTGCAAGGAAGCAGGGGAACTGTGGCTACTTTGGTCACCAGAGATCTAGGTATGCCAGATCCTGCTTCTGTGGAGCACACCATGAAATGGATACAATAATGGGCACTTGATGAGAACTCCAATTCTGTAGCTTCATGGTAACTTCAGGTCAGAACTTAAGTCTGCCTGCCTGTAAGCACTCTCTGACAGTAGACAGCAGGAGAGCAACTGCTGTTCTGCGCTTCTCACAGGCACTGCTGCCTGCCTGCCAGCTGGCTACTGTTTCTGTGAGACTAGTGGTATCCTGCTGCCTACTTATGGAGGGAGAAAAAAAGTAGAAGGCAAGGCTGTGTGTTTGGGAATTGTTTGCTTCTTTCATTGGCATTGTCAGTGACATGCAGGAGGAGGAGCTGCTACAAGAACCCGACCTGTAGGATGACATTAGCCCAGATACCCTAGCCACCACTTTCCTGTTGGACAACAGCTGTAAACCAGAGTGAACACTTTGAAGAGACTGCTGCCTTTTCTCTCTGCTGGAAGCCAGATGATCTTACAGCATTTTGTTGTGTGTCAAAGATTTTGTGGGATGAGGCCTTCTCTCTGTCAACCCTCTACGCAAATACCTCAACTCTTCCTTACAGCATGTAAAACCGACTTGTTTCTTTGCTCTCCCAACAAGCAAATCTGCACACAGCTTTCTTCCTATTCCTGTTCTTAGGTTTTCTTCTACCTATGGCAACTACTCCCTCTGCTGCTTTTTATTGCATTTGTCTTTTTGGTCCCTTTCCTTGGCATGTTCCATGTTCCTTTTGAACTGTTACTGCTGCTATTCCTAGTCTTGCAGCCTTGCCTGATGTCCAGTGCCTCTTCCTATCCTCCTTTTCCCAACTTCTCCTTTGCCCTCCACCTTGTCATGGTATCTCCACATGTAGAGTAACTTCCTCTCTTTCCAAAAGTGGTCACACTATTCTTAGTTTATGTCTGGTCCCTTTTCTTTTATTCACTGGGTACTGCGACATCTTTACGGCTTAACTGTCTACTAGCACTGCAGTTCTCATGACTTCCTATACCCTCTCTGCACAGACTGAGGGCATCTTAACCAATCTGACAGCCTTCTATGATGGAATGACTGGACGGGTAGATGAGAGGAGAGCAGTGGACGTTGTGTACCTTGACTTCAGCAAGGCTTTTGACACTGTCTCCCATAACACCCTCCTAGATAAGCTCAGGAAGTGTGGGTGAGATGAGTGGACAGTGAGGTGGATTGAGAACTGGCTGAAAGGCAGAGCTCAGAGGGTCGTCATCAGTGGCGCGGAGTCTAGTTGGAGGCCTGTAGCTAGCGGTATCTCCCAGGGCTCAGTACTGGGTCCCATCCTGTTCAACTTTTTCATCAATGACCTGGATGAGGGGATGGAGTGCCTCCTCAGCAAGTTTGCTGATGATACCAAGCTGGGAGGAGTGGCTGACACACCCGAGAGCTGTGCTGCCATTCAGAGAGACCTGGACAGGCTGGAGAGTTGGGCGGAGAGGAACCTCCTGAGGTTCAACAAGGGCAAGTGCCAAGTCCTGCACCTAGAGAGAAATAACCCTAGGCACCAGTACAAGCTGGGGGCTGACCTTCTGGAGAGCAGCTCTGCAGAGGAGGACCTGGGAGTGCTGGTGGATGACAAGTTGACCATGAGCCAGCAATGTGCCCTTGTGGCCAGGAAGGCCAATGGTCTTCTGGGTTGCATTAGGCAGAGTGTTGCCAGCAGGTCAAGGGAGGTGACCCTGCCCCTCTGCTCAGGCCTGGTGAGGCCTCATCTCGAGTACTGTGTCCAGTTCTGGGCTCTGCAGTACAAGAGAGACACGGAGCTACTGGAGAGAGTCCACTGCAGGGCTACGAAGATGATCAGAGGACTGGAGCATCTGCCCTATGAGGAACGGCTGTGAGAGCTGGGCCTGTTTAGCCTGGAGAAGAGAAGACTGAGGGGGGGATCTGATCAATGTGTATAAGTACCTGAAGGAGGGCATCAAGGGGACAGGGACAAACTCTCTTCAATTGTCCTGTGTGACAGGACAAGAGGCAATGGGCAGAAATTGAAGCACAGGAAGTTCTGCCTGAACATGAGGGGGAATTTCTTCACTGTGAGAGTGACGGAGCACTGGACCAGGTTGCCCAGAGAGGTTGTGGAATCTCCTTCTCTGGAGATCTTCAAGGCCCACCTGGATGCAACCCTGTCTACCATGCTCTAGGTGACCCTGCTGAGCAGGGAGGTTGGACTAGATGATCTGCAGAGGTCCCTTCCAACCTTACTGATTCTATGATTCTATGATCTTTCAACCTTGACCAAATGATTACGTCCTAATACAGCCTGACTTATGCTGAAATGTTACCATTGCCTGCGCTGAAACCTTTGGCAACAACCGCATGAGGTTGTATAGAAGAGCTTTTTGCTCTCATACAAAAGGCTCTATAATAAAGGCAGCCTGGGTCCTTGCTGAGTAATACCATTCTCCCAGACTAAAACCGTAGTATTTTATGACTGATCCCTCTTCAGTAACCTCTAACGGAATATTACCTTTTCAGTAGTATTCAGATAAAGGAGAAGATCTCAGATGCTATGTAGAATTTGCTCTCCTGTTTTCATCTGGAAGAGAGCACTACACAGTTTGTATGATGGCTATTCTCTGGTTATTCTACAGGTGTTTATCTTTGGATCCTGTTTTATAGGCATTGTGCAGTACTGAAGAGTTCTTTGGTCAAGCCTGTCTGGGTCCTGTTCTAGCCAATCACTGTTAGTTAAGGAGTGTGTCAGGAGCCCTCCACTCCTGACACCTCTGGCCTTTCTATCAAAACATTTGTCTCCTTTGCAGGAAGAAGAAGAAATGTTGATGTTCAGAGAAATAGATTTCAGTAGTCCTAATGGTAAATACCAACAACAAGCTTCTCATGGTTTATACTCTGGAAGACTTGGAATAGGCAGAACTTGCAAATATCTTCCTGGATCAACACTATAGACTGGTGGTCAAACACAAGTGATAGGTACAATTCTTTCCACCCATGTGCTAGTGCATCCAGCATGTTGCAAGTCTGCTGCTATATTTAATATCGGCTTCTCTGCCACATATACTTTCTTATCAGCCTGCTGGCTTCCGTTGCAGGCTCTGGCACCACTTCAACAACAGAGGTTAACAGGCTTCTCTATTTTTGCAGAAGGATATTGGTCTTAACGTAGTCATGTCCATATTCTGGTCCTGCTTCAACATCCTTTGCATGCCTCCATGACCTGGTCAGAATTTAATGGAAAATCCCAAATCTCTGCAATTTTTCCTCAGCAAATAAAGCCCAGTCTGTATCTGTAGCCTGTAGCTATTCTAAACTTTTAGACCTTTAGTCTCTGCAGAGATGGCTGGGAGAAAGAAAAGAAGGGGAAAAAAAAAAGCTTAGAGTATTCTGGTGAGCACCTTCTTTTAATACAACTGACAGCTTTTGCATCCATTCTGAGATACATCTTCCCAGACGCAACCCTGTCTAACATGCTCTAGGTGACTCTGCTGAGAAGGGAGGTTGGACTAGATAATCTCCAGAGGTCCCTTCCAACCTTACTGATTTTATGATTCTATAATTCTATGATTCTCGGAATCAGGATGCAGTTTTTGGAGACTAATTGTGGTTCCTATAGGAAGGACCTCTTCCTTTGAACTCTATAAGAGAGAAACACTCTTCATCTTTTTTGTGTGGGCAGGCAGTGCAGAATCCTGCAGATGTGGTTCTTGGCAGGTGTTTGGGAGCCCTGAGTAGGAGATGATAGTTGCCTTGCTTCCTATTATAGTCTAGTTGGGTTTGTGGGAGGTGGTCTTTACTTTTTTATTAACTTTGGCACCACAGAGGTGACTACTGAGCCTATGAGGTTTCTTGGCTAATTTTTACCTCAGTAGGCTGAATGAAAGTCATGCAGTCTGCCTCTGAGCCACACAACAGATTCTGCCTATTCATGCTGTGCATAGTGCCATTCATATTTTTCCAGTGGGAATAGGAGCTAGTATTAAATGCTTAGATAAAGAGCCTAACAAACAGGGTGGAGTGATTAAGTATCATTCTGTGCTCAGCAGTTGGCAGTTTTCTGAGACAGAGAATGCATTTGGACCCTTGTTTTTGAGAGTCATTAACTTGTCCTAATTATGCTGCTGGGCATCAGAAAATTCTTCCTGGCATCCTGACTTTTAACTATCTTAGTTTGTGTGCAAATTTTACATAAAACAAAAATAAGAATGGTCAAATTGGCTGCAAATTCTTACATCTAGATTATCATTCTGAGCAGGATATGTTACTGGTAAGTCACGTTACACTGATCTTAAGATTCAAGGGTATGCATAAGATAGTGATTCAGACAAGCTAAGAAACTGAGATATTTCTGTATGTAAATAGTTTTTAGCATCTTGATTTATGTATTGCCTTGGGCAGAGCTCTTACTGACACGTATAATTTTGAAGACAGGACAAAATTTCAGAAGATACCATACTTGTAAATCCAAGTATCATTAGGGTTCAGATGCTATTCTTTAAACTATTTCCCTTCAAGGGCTGTTACTAAGAGTATCAGTTGTTTATAGGTGATGTACACTGCCTGCTTGGAAGGCCGACGTCCAGTATGTTCAGTTCTAGATATCACACACCTTGAATACTACCACCGAAAGAGCTACTTCAGTGCTGTTACTGTGAGTAGTGAGGAGGAGCTACTGGCTCCCCACTCCCTCTTGCATTGTCTGTAAGTATTGTCTTTAAAAGTTAGTACAGAAAAAAGCAGCAGACACATGCTTTGCATGTATAGCTGATGCATGTTAACCCTCTAGAGATTTTGGATCCACTAGAGAATTTTTCAGCTATTAAAAATAAGCATGTTCTCCAAAGAAACCTTAACTTCTTCAGCTTTTATCTAAACCAGTAGGGCTCACATATTAGTGTTTCAAATACGCGTGCTGTTTGCTCTATTTTTTGTTAAAATCAAAAGCTTTAAAGCTTAATGGGCTGCTCAAATCTGAGTACTGTTCATTGGAGATGCCTTATCTGTGTTTGAGTTATCTGAGGTTTCCAGCTATAACTTCAAGAAATCTGCATTAGCAAAATAGTTACGTAGTTAAGCACTTTTCAAAGGCTTGTAAGCCATAAATTGATGTCTGTGCCTCTGAAATTTTTACCATGATCTTTTGAATGGGAAAAGATTAGTTTGGTTGCGTGCACCAAAAAAAAAAAAAAAAAAAAAAAAAAAAAAAAAGTTGTTTGTTATATAAGTGAAAATATTTATCTTGCCTATCGAATTCAAACTTAGCCAAAGTCAAAACATACATCACTGGAAAACGAAGGTCAGTCCAAATTCCATATAAAATAAACTTGATATTCGCATCAGAGCCTTTTTGCAGTACTTAAGAACATACATAAAGCAAAAAGGGAGATAACTGCAATACACTGTAGCTTTGAAAAAGAACCCTCCCTACCTTCGCTACCTTCCCCTCCCCCCAAAAATGTTAAATCTTAGGAAAATCTTAGGAGTTAGAAGATCCTTATTTCTAATTGTGTCAATATTGGTGAATGTCCCATTCACTTCTGAGTTTACCAGTCTTTGCAGTGATGATGGAATGGATTTATTACACAACCTGTTAGCTTCAATCTGCTGTTTAGAATAAAAATCTGTTTTTGGTTCTAGATCAGTTGTTCAATTGGTGCACATGCTGTCATTGTTCAATCTCAGCCAAAGGAAATAGCCTGTATTAAATCACTATGAATATCACACTTCAGTTAGCCCTGGGAAAGGTTTAAAGACTGAGTTTCAGCTTTGAAATTCTGATTTAGGGTTTGCAGGAAATTAATCCATGGTAACCTATTCTAATAAAACTGCTGCAGGAGAAATCACTGAAACTAAAGAAAGAGATTTATTTTTAGAACAGGGAGTACTATGCCAACTAGACATCTTTTTGGCACTCATTTCCTGTTTTCCTGATACTGCCCAGCATAGACCGTGAGCACCCTGGTCACTGGCTGCTGAACCAGAACTGGTTCTATATGCTTTTTCTCTTGAAACTCTTCTGAATTTCTACTAAACTTGCTGCTCTCAACAAACAATCTGTGCTGCCTTTCTGGCAATGCTTCTGCAGTCAGGCCTGTTTATGCACAACTGGGACTAATAACATCCTTAAGGCCACTCCTTTCCAAGCACACTTCTCCCAGTTGTTCTGCCTCCACTAATGGCAGCTTCTGGCTTACCATTTTTGGTCTGATCTGCTAAACAGAGAATAAACTATACATCCAGTGTACTACTGTAGCAGTATGAATGCTCTATGAATGATACCTGTTGATAAACATTTATTTTTTTTAAAAGGGTCTCAAACATGAATATTTGCTTTACAAATGTCTCCATTTATGACCTTTAATATGTTATATGGACTAACTGATGTTAAGTGTAACTATGGGGTATTTTTTTAAGATACTATTTTGTTTGAAATATTTTTGTAGGATATAAGTGTTTAAGTTAATTTTTTTTCCTGCTTGTCGTATACAATTTTTCCTCGGGAAGATGAAAACTACCTACATTTGAGGTACTGGTGAAGTCAAGCTAGTGGAAATGAAAATACTCTGTTAGAATGGGAAGTCATTATGAGAACAGAATGTGAGATTATAAGCAAAACACATGGTCTTTCAAGAACAATTAACTCTGTTTTGATGAAACCAGATCACAAGAGCTGATAAGCCCTCTTCTGATAAGGTTTTGACTTATTTTTTTCTCTTTGCAAACTCCTAGCTTATGTTCTGTTGCTTCAGTGTTATTGTACTTAGTTGAATGATAATGTAATTTTATCTTGGCTAGTATTAGCTAAGTAGTAGTTATTGAGGGAAGCTGTCTCTTTGTAGAATAAAATAGAATTATTTTTTCTTAACAGTGGTATACAGAAAACACCTCAAAATTCTGTTCTGGGGCAGATTAGGAAGGTGTTAATTTGGGGAAAAGAGAGGGGTAGGGAGGTTGTATTAAAAGTTGACTGTTACTGTTGAAAGTCCTTGAGAGTGTTTATTCCTGAAAGTATCTGTTAGCTAGTACATTATTTTCTAAAAATTATATGTGCTCTAAATTTTCCCTGGGGAATAAAGCAGATGTTTCAAAGGACCAGCAGAGAGCTTGAGTTGATCTGCGGCTGATCATGCTTAGTCTAATAGCCACAAAACTAGTGCTGTGTCAACTGTGTTCAGTTCAGGATGGAGTCGACACTTCTTTTCACAAGGGCTGGTTTCTTAAGCCTTGGACTAATGAATGGATTGTGACCCCTGTTGTAGTGTTCCATGGCAATTTGGGATTAGCAATACACATTCTTTCTCCTAGTGCTATATGATTCTCTCTCTCTCTCTTTTTTTTTTTTTTTTTTTTTTTTTTTAACGGTGGTGGTGGTGATGGTGGAGGGATAACATCCTTTTCTCCTTTATTCATTCATTCCTGTTATTACTATACAAAGATTTTTTTTCCTCTGTTTTGAGAGCTGAACTAGAAATAATTGCTGTGTGATAACACCTACATTTGACTCTACATTAATATAAAATAACGTGTTTTCAGTATTCTTCATGAACAATGATGTATTTGACAACTGTGTTCAAATTGAATTTTTCAATTTTCATATAATCATCAAAAATTGAAGTAGATTGGATTGAGTTTTCTTTAGGAATATGTCAATGCCATTATTGATTTTCTTGAAATAGCTAAGTCTTCAGTGTCTAGTGTTAATCTTCAGTATGTGTGGTTGCTCAGTATCCTGGCAAGGTATTTTGAAAATCCTTAATTGTTGATACACGATTAAACAAAATGTAGACTTTTCCCTTGAATATTCCATGTACTGGAGTTATAACCTTTTTCACAGGATGAGGATATGAAGAGTACCTTTCAACATTTACTTGCTCAAGCAAGTGCCACTATGAATCCACCACAAACGTCAAAAGTGGTATGTATAACATTATTTGAAGATTAATGCTTGATGCATAGAGAAACTAGATTTGAAAGTAATCTATAATAAGAAAACCAAATAAATTTCCAGAACTTACTCTAGAAGTGTGCATGCTGGCTGTATGTAGTAGTCTGCTACGTATGCGATCTTTGCTTTCTGAATAGAAGCAATGGACCTTTATGCTTTGGCAAGAGACTTAGCTTAAACATACAGAAACAGTCTCTTAGGCATTAAAGAATTCATCATATATTTAAAATTAATTACATGAATATGTATATTTTGATGGATTCAAGTTATGGATGCTTAACATCCAAGCAAAAAATTCTCATGTTAGTGAAAGTTCAGAAATGGTATTATGACATTACTAGACACTGGTTAGGAAAATTTTAAGCACTAGTGAAATATAAAACTGATTTTGTTAAAAGACTGGGGGCAGTGGAAGCAGGAAGAGGAATGAAGGACAGTGTATTATGTAAGAAGGATCATATATGATTAGATAGGTCGTAAGAGAGAGCTATTTGTTAGTTGTGCTGCTGTTTTGGTTAAAGGAAGGAGACTTTATCCAACATTTGTAATTTTCTAGTAGGCATGACAATCAGGCTCTGTCTTACCTGACTAATATAGCCATCCTGCTGCATCTTTCTTTTAGCCAACCACAACTAGAAAGCGTCTCCATGAAAATGAGGAAGAATCTGGCTCTTCTAAGCGTGCTGTTCCTTCTTCGTCATTTCAGAAAATGAGGTGAAAAAAAAGAGAAATTGACTTTTGTTAACTGTAGCTTTAGTTTATATAAAGCAGGCTTTTTATTTTTTAAAAAAATCTTGGAATAACTGTTGAAGTTGCAATTGATAATAAAAATAACTTTGTAAGACTGAAGCGACTAGTCTGTGTATGCATGAGAACCTACACAAATAGTCATGCTGCGGTTCATCAAGCTGTCTCATTTGGGGAGAGTATCAATTACTAAAAAATTTTAGGCTACTTTCATCATCACCTAAGCCCTTAGTTATTTCTGTTCCAGTTTCTAGCTTAGGTGTGAAGATGATGCTTAGTGTACTTAGAGGTAAAACAGGAATACTAACTTTGCTGAGCTCTTGCCTCAGCCATAGTATTAACTGTAAAATGCTCCCCACAGGTCTCTGAAGAATCTTACTTACAAAGGGAACTTTGGTATGTGAAGGACTGTGAGTAGAGCAGATGTAATTGTCAAATTATCATACCTGACATAGCATACCTCTTTTTGTTCCACAGATCCACCCTGAAAAAATATTAGGGACTAATCTTGTCATGCCTTATCAGTTCTGAATAAGTATTGATGGAACTTGTGGCTCTCTGGACTCCATATAAAGGTTAATGCTAAATAGTGTGCTGGCATACTCCATAGTATTGTGTTCTGGGAAGTGTTCAATAGGCCTTCAAAGCAAAGGTTATCATCTACATGTGGGTGCTATTGGTCTCTTCTTGAAAAGTGTGTGCTGTGCTTGTTTGCCTTAGGATGGCTTGAGTAAGAAGAAACATAAAAAATGATGTAACAGATGGGTAAGTTCCTTCTGCAAGAGAAGAACAAGGAATTGAACTGAGAGACTACGTATAATTTGCTGTCTGCTGAGTGAAAAAGTTTTTGGACTGTATACTTACTACTTCAGGGCATTAATTCCATTATTTACTGAGAGTCAGGGAGGAATTTAGTAGCTTTGTTTAATACATGCATTTTCTGGTTAGAGGCATTTACTGTAAATGAATTTGGAAATAATAAAGACTAATGCATTATGAAATAAACCAGTGACAAGTTTAAGATAACACGTTCTTGAGGCAGGTTTTTCCACAGCTGCCTATCGTAGAGGGCTAGTACATTTTGAGGTATTTGATGTTAGCCATTTTTAATGATAAAATGGCAATTCTTGTACATTTGTATATTTTCTTGAATGAACCAGACGGAGGGACATAGGCTGAAAAATTCCACGGGATGACAAATACCGCTGGTGCAGATCCAATCCAGATGAACAGAGGTGAGAAAGGAGAAGAAATGCATATACATCCTCTGACAACATTCACTGCTGGGTGCGTGAGTGAGTGGTTGACACATCCTCAAAGAACGCCGGTGGCCGGTGCTCACCATGGCTTCTCAGAGGCAAAGGGGAGCACTCAGCTGCCATTTGCTAGATAACAGAATCTTAAAGGACTCGATGTGTTTGGGCTAGGTTTTTGAATTGGTGCACTGCAAAAGTTGATGCTTTGGGGATTTGGTTACCAATGATTTTAGGAAGATCTGTATCATTACATAGAGAAGATAACTCACTAGCTACCACTTACACTGTAATTTAACTGTAATGGTCTTCATGTAGAAACAGCACACTTCTGAAGCTGATTCCTCTTACCTTTTTGTGTCCCACTGTTGTTAGATTTCTTAACTGCCATCATGGATCCTTTCTTCATATCCTGACTAAGGTCTGTTTACCAATGAAATCTTAATTTTGATCTCACTCATTTAAAGTCAAACCTTTGAGGCTATAGCTCATCTTACTAGTTCAGAAAACTTTCTGAAGTTTCAGACTTTTATATTTTTCTCATGAGAGGGTAAGTTTGGAGGGTGTTACTAAATTCCAGTGTACTGAAGCAGTGTCCAATTTCCATTTAGTCAAGAAATTAATTTCCTTTTTTTTTTTTTTTTTTTTTTTTTTTTTTTTTTTTTTTCCTGAGCAGGAGATTGCAGGGTGTTCATAAAGGTAGTATTCACAGTACAGGAACTTGCAGCCTAATACTCTTGCTTATTTATTTCAACAGGCAAGAGTCCACTGCATTTTGGAGACCTCAGTTTAGCTGCTGGTTGCGTAAGTGATGGGAAGGGAAGGGATGCGCCTGGCTGTGCCTGGTAAGAGCGTGTCCCGCAAGGCCGCTCACGGAGGCGCGGACGGGGCAAGGAGTCTGGCCGAGGTTGCAGCCGCTCTTCGGAGAGCGCTCTCGCGCTGCTGCGCCGATGGTGATCCGGGCCCGCGCTCTGAGGGCCGAGCGGGCTCGGCGCTGTTCGTGGGCGGGAAGGCTGCCCGGCTCTTCTGCCGGGCGCGGGCTTCGCCTCTGCGGCCCCGCCGCGGGTGCGGGGGGACGGCGGGGGCCGGGCCGGGGGAAGGCGGGCACCGGGCGGGGGCCGGGGCGGGGGGCGCGCGGCGTGGCCGGAGCCCGCCCCGGGGCGGGGCCGGGGCCTCTCCACAGAGCCGGGCCCGGAACGTGGCGCCGGCCGGGCGGCGCGGGATCGGCCCGGCGGGGGGCGGCGGCCCCGTGGAGGAGGAGCCGGGGCCGCAGCGCGATGGAGCAACAGGCGGCGCCGCCCGCCCCGGTGGGGGCCGCAGCAGGGGGCCGGGCTCGGCGGCGGCGGGAGCGGGAGTCGGAGCCTCCTCGGGTGAGCGGCGGGACCGGCCCCTTCCCCCACGGCCGCCGCGCTGGGCCGGGCCGGGCCGGGCCGGGCCGGGCGGGCGCGATGGCTGCCCGGGGGCGCGGAGCGGGCGCGGGCAGGGAGGGGAGGTGCGGGCCCGTGGCGGGGCCGGGCCGAGGCGGCCCGCGGGCTGCGGCCGCCGGTGTGGGACGCTCGGCGGCTGCGGGGCGGGCGCGGCGCTGCCCCGCCGCGGGCCGGGGCTGGGGCGTCCGGCGTCGCTCGTGGGTCAGAAGCGGCTGGAGCGAGGGGTCGGCGGGCCGGGCGGCGGCGGCGGTGCGCGCCCGGCTGCGCGGGAGCCCCGCTCGCTCTGCTGCCGCGCCAGGACCGCGCTGTGTGGCGGCCGGGGCTGCGCGGAGCCGCCCGCCCGCCCCGCTGCAGCGGCGGGCGCCGGCTGCGCTTTCGAGCGGGCTGCTCGCGGCAGCGGGCGCTGCCGAAAAAGTTGCCAGCGAGGTGCCAGCAGCGCGCCCGTTGCCGGGGGCGTTTGCGGCGCGCTGCGGGCGCCGCTCCGCCGGCCGCAGCACGGGCGGGGGCGGCGGAGCCCGCGCGTGTCCGTGGATGCCTTTCGCTGCTCCCGGGGGTCTTGCACAGCTGTGGACAGCGTGTCGTCCCTCGCGTGCCGGCTGCCGGTGCTGTGTGAGAGCCCTTCAGGTGCCAGCGAAGCACTGCGCGCCTTTGCAAAGAGGTTTTTGATAAACGGATGGATATAGCTCGAATGTTGGAAGATCTTTTTTCAGCGGTAGGACTGGAGTTTTGCACTTCCGTATATTTTCTATCTGATGTAAATGTGAAGTCGTGTGTTTTTGAAGAGTTAGAACAAACTTGTAAGTTTGAGTAATGATTATTAACGATAACATTATTAATGATTATTATTCATGTTTACCTGTACTGTCTAAATATTCACTTTGAAGAGAGGAAATCTGCTGCTGCAACAGCATCAGTCCGTATCTATGTTTCTGCTGGGTATTTGATCAATTCCTGACTTTTAGCTACTTTGCTGTGTTTCACCATGTTATCCCCCTCGTGACTGAAGCTGAATACCGCTTCCTTACGACTGCATATGCTTTCCTCTTGTCCTGGCTACCAATTACTACTTTCCTCCAGAGAAGGTCACCGGGGAAGGGGATTGTAATGTGAGACTGAAGGTGAAGTGCCTGTATGCCTGCAGATGAGTGTTTCTCTTGCCACCATGCTGATATACCTGTGCTTGGAAGTGGCACACACTGCTCCAGAAAAGAAAACAGTTGGGCTGGAACAGTTGAATGATCAGCAGACATCATCATCCAGGGTGGATGCACGCCTGCTAAGAAGTCTTCCTTAAGCGGAAGTTCATGTTTAGACCTGGGTTTAACTGTATTATTGACTCATCTATCCATCGTTGTTGTGTCTGTCTACCTGTGACTGGCAGGTCGGTCAGAGGAAGAGGTGAGGTCCCAGACTGATAACCAAGATGATGAATTTAGTTATTGTGAATAATTAAATTAAGCTTTTGTGCTCCCTCCAGTTTATATTAGATCTTTCCCTTACATTAATGGGAGATCTTTTGAATAGCAGTGGGAGCAAACAACCCTTTAGATAGGAGGTCAACTTTTATTTCTTTTGTGTCTCAGTGTCATGCTAACTCTTTGAGAAAATGAGCTGCTTTTATAATTTGTCCTTCTTCATCTTAGTTTTTCTGTTGCTTGCCTTCTATGCCAAGTTTTCATTCTGTTTTTCTCGTTCTTTAAAAACTTTAGCTTTTTCACATTCTTTTTCTGAAATGATTAACAATAACATAAGTATTTTATTGATGTTGAGGGACTTTTCTGATACTCAAGGTAACTTTCTAATGGGATTAATAGGGACCTGGAGAATTTGCACTTCAGTGTTGGTTTTGGGCTTTCAGCATGTTCAAACGTAAATTTGAATTCGCATTCACCAATTTACTTTTTAAGATTATCTCCGAGGCCACTAATGCTAGATTTTTGTTTTTAAGAGAAAAGGAAAAAGTTAGTCATCCCCCTGCCACCTATCCAGTTTGAGTCTGTTGAGCAGGCTATGTAAATGCATCATGCAAAGTGGACTCAGCCTGTGGCTGATATATTTGATGACATTGTGCTGAAGTTTCAATTCCAGCTGTTCTTATGGTGGAAGCATTCTGAATACACAGAAATAAATGATAAATGTATATTTTGAGCTTCTAGATGATTGACTGGCAGTGATGTATGAGGACCGGTCTGTTTTAGGTGTCTGTAATGTATCCATTACCATCACTATGGCTGTAGGCATCCATGGAAAAATGTTTTTTTAAATAGAATTTTGTCTCTGTCTTTATTTGAAAAGCAGTGTCATAAGAATTGATGTGTATTTGACTTTTGCTTTCATTTGCTGTTAAATTATACCAAAAGCACTGTTCTCTACATAAGATATTTTTATTTAAATTACTTTTTACAATACTTGAGAATTGAGTTAGTAGTTATCTATCATATTTTATTATATAAATGATGTTTTCCTTCTAGCATTGTTGGAGTTAAAAGATAAGTATTAATTTTAATAAGCTTTTCAACATTATAGTTTCTTAAATATAAAGCTGTATAAAAGCAGCCTGAAGAGTAAGTTGTGATTTATATGTGAAAGGTTTACTTTTTGAATTTCATGACTGTGTATTTACAAAACTGAAGATATATCAGGCTATATAGCTATCTTTCATATCGGACTGTTGTAACACATAACTTGAACTTATTGAATATTCATGATATGTAATTTGGAATTCAATAGCCTTTAGTGATTTTTTTTTTTCATTTTTTTTAAAATTACCTTTCAAATGCGTTATTTTACTGGCACTTGTAACACCTGTGAGCATGTTAACTGCACTGGATGTGTAAGGCTACTTCATTTGACTTTACTTTCTGACTGTTTGATGTCTGTTTGTTCCTGTAAGAAATAGTAAATAATTGTTCCCTACTCACTTTACCTTTTCCATGGTTGTCATAATTTTATAGACCTTGACTTAATCCCATCAATTCTGCATTCAGTTTCTCAAGTTTCATGGTCCATCCGAGCCTCTCTTTGGATAGAGAGACTGTTCCATGTCTTTGGATATCTGTGTTACCCATCTGTGTTCCTTTTCTTTTTATATGTATATACCTTTGTATGGTGGTGGGAACAAAACTGAACATGATATTCAAGATGTGTTCCATACCATGGATTTTTAGCATGGCACAGTTGTTTCCTGTTTTTTCTTCCCTAAGGATTCTCATTCTTTTACTCATCTTTTACTTGTCTCTCTGACTGCTCATGAACACAAGGACAGTGCTTCCAGGAGAATTTCCCCAAACACTTTAAAATGCCTCTTGTGGGGTTAAGGGTAAGTTAAGAGCAGTTCTTCCAATGAAAAGCTAAGGATTTTTTTTTCTTATTATTTTGCATTTACTGACATTGAATGTCTTCTGCTATTTCCAAGAATGAACTGAAGAGTCTTCTGTGCTCTGGCATTTAGTTTTACATTTGGCTATCATTTTGTTTCATTAGTGTATAAAAAGCAGTTACATTTCAGTAGCTCACATGCATGCTGCATCAAGCAATTTGGGTTAGATCTCCAAGAAGCCTAGAAAGTTACTTGTGTGTCACAGTCAGGAAATGAAAGACCAATGCATTGCCAGTATCTTGAATTCATTAAATAAATTTGCCCGGAAATCTGTGATTGGCATCCACACTCTGTGCAGTCTGCCTCTTCTCTAGCATCCTTGCCAATATAACTTTGTATATATTTCCTTTTAAATTCTAGTCCGATGATTGATTTGACTGTGATCAAGAAACACTAGCAGACACCTAAGAAAGAAGCTGCAGGAAAATATTTTAGAGTTACAGATATATTGTCTCCATCTGTCTATTTCTTAATTCTTTAGAATGAAGTAAAATCTGTCCTCAACACTGAAGGTGTCTGAACAGTTGTGAATTGAGGAAGACCCTTCTTAATAATCCCTATAGGTAACTGGCTGAGGCTTTGAAAATTAACCTGCTTCCATTTTTCTCAGAAATTCATGAGAAAATGTTTAACTAGTGAGCTTTTGGATGTAAAGCTTTGAATAGAGATGTAGCTGAACAGAAAAAAATGATTCTTGTGTCACCAAAGGGGGGGGGTGTCTTTTTTTCGTGTTAGAGTAAATTTCATGCACATACTTATCTTGAAGGATATAACTTGTAAATTACAGTTTTCCATCCTAATAACAATCTGCAGATGAGGTCTGCACAGGAAGTCCCATTTACTCATATGCATCTCTTTGACTGTGTATTGGCCTGGCAAACACAGACTCTCAGGTTTGTTTACTTTGGTTCTATTTTATTCTAGGTCTTAAAAAATAATTTGCTAAAGAAACTAAAATTATGTGAAAGTTCTCTTTTGTATTGTGACACGTGAATGTTAATTGATGTTTCAAGGAATAAAACAAATTACTGTTTGTTGACAAGTTTAATTATCATCCATGTAGAATGTTAATCTAATTTTAGATCAGAAATCTGATATATCAGATCTGTTTTTATTGCCTCAGTGTTACTGTTTTAGTAAAGGAAAATACGGAATGTGAAGCGTACTGATGTGTAATGGAAAATTAAATAATTCTACATTTGAAACATTGATCACCTTATAAAAGGGAGTATGGTTATTTTTACTGTTGGTCCTGATGGATTAAGGACCTTGTGGACTCATGCACCCAACTGATGCATCACCTAGTCTTTGTGAACTTCTGATTTGAATTTAAGATGCACTGTAACCAGAAGGTAAAAAAAATCAGAAAAAAACCAGGACAGTAAGAGCAAGAATAATGTAGGCTGATTTATGACTGAAGAGCTTCTAGGAAACCCCTGAAAGTTATATATGAGAAGATTGTCATGATCTCTTTTGACTATTCGCTTGTTTATTATTACCTGGCTTCATATTACTTGAGATGCTTCTTAAGGGAGGACTGAAACGAGCTTGAATGTCACCAATTTTAGGAAAGTGGAAATAAGTTTTCAAATAACTTGTTGCATATTGCTAATAGCTTTTTAATTATTGTAAATAATTACATTTGGAACTGGGCATGTTACATGAAAAACTTGTATTACTTACACGATCCAAATAATATTTTGCAGTGAGTGTGTTTATGGTGAAATTGGGTTAGTTGCTGAATATTATTTAAAAATAACATTTGTACAACTTGCTTGTCTTGTTTTTGGAGTATATTTATTAAAAATAGAAATTTATTTCTTAAATATGTTACAAAAGTATAAATGAGGATGTAGTTTTATCTGCCTAACCTTTGGTTTTTAAAATGATGTATGAACTGAAATATTGCTTAAATTCAGCTATGGATTGCATAGTTCATATAATTTTAAGCAACATGTAGAGTAGCCTAAATTAGAGTGGATCTGACTGATGTTACAGTTACAGATACTGGTGGACAGTGATAGCCTTTCTACCGTGGAATCACAGCAGAACTGAAGTGATACAGACCAGGCTTGCTTGAGTTATCACATGTGTTCAAACTGTAACCTATCTTTTGCGGGTATTTGTACACTGTTCCTTCAGAGAAGTTAACTTTTTCAGGTGCAGTACTAGAAGCTCGCAGTTGCTTTTCATTTTTAATGAACTCTTTAGAAATTTGTATGAATTTGAGGTAAAAAATCAGTTTTCTTCCTATTGGTAATTTCATATTTAAAATATGTTCATCTCATTACAATGAAAAAATGAAATAATAAAATATTTTCAGAACAAAATTCTCTAGAAACTTATACCTATATTCCCTTAGGAAATTTACTACAATGTGTTTTTTTTTTCCTTAATCAGAAAATATAGGTTTATTCTTTTTTTTCATAGCAGTATAGTCCTGTAATTTATGGAAAGAGTTTCTGTTTAAGGTATTTATTCCTTGTGATTTTTTTTTGATTACTTTAGGTAAATTATAGCTTATTTTTTAAGATATAAGAATAGATTTCCATTAACTTCTAAAAATCCCTTCCAGAAGTTCATGAAGTCTTCATCTCTTCCAGATTTTATCCACATGGAAGCATATTTGCAGTGAGCACAGAGTCTTTAGGTTCTGGTGGATTCTACTTGAAGTTTGAAAAAGTGAAATGCGTTTGGAAGCTTGACTTCTATTTTATGTATTATTTTGTGAAAATCTGTTTTTTTTTTTTTTTTTTTTTTTTTCACTACAGTGTGGTTTTACTGGAGGAGATTAAAATATCTGTAAGTAGAACAATGTTTACTGAGACTTGCAGGAATTCTTTAGAGTAAATTAGACCCCCTGGTAATTAACACAGAGTAAATGTTAAGAGTTTAAAAACTGCAGAATATTGAAAATGACAGAAGTGACAGGAGCTGGTAGGATTTACTTCATTCTGCTTCTGCCAGAGAGAAGATTGCCTCAGTAGTGTGCCTGTTGAGTGGTGGCAGTGTTCTGGTGGCTGTTCTGTAACTGATGGTTGAATAGCATTTCTCTCAGTTACCTACAGTTTTAAGGGAGGAAATATCCTATGGTGGACTGGGCAACAGAAGGAGGTTCTTTGAAACATGCTGTTCCTGTGACTTTTCATTTATTTCTACACTGTTTCTGTACAAACTGTGTTGTGATTGGGTGAAGGCTGCATGTGGCTTGGCAGGTTCTGGTGTCTGCTCAGAAGTGTCCCAACGGGAGTGCTTGCTGCTCGGAGGTTTTGGGGAGGGCCTTCGGCTTCTTTGTCTGTTCTTGGACTCTTGTCCCACATGTTTTCCTCTACAATAAAACAGTAATACCCCAGAGCCTGGAGAGAAAAAAATATGAAGCCTTTTCAGAGGTGAACTTTTTCAAGTTAGGTGAAAGAATGATTCAACAATACTTTCAATCCAGCCTGCTTTGGAGGGAATTATAAAAGATGAAATGTTATGTAGTTGTTTTTGGAGAAAGGGAAACTCAGTTTTAGATTTGAGCTGATTTTGGAAACCTGTATTTACAGTAAGTAACTGTCACTTTGCTTCAGAATCCTTTTGGAATGCCAGCTTTTTCTGCTTAGCTTTTTTCCACTCATTTTCTTCCCCTCTGATGTTTCATTGAATATCTTGAGCTATTTAAATAATTTAAAACATGAAAATGCTACCTATCATACTTAATTTTTTTTTTGAAAGTTACTATTTTTTTTTAAAGGAGATCTTAATTATGGACTTCCCACCAAAAACACCATCTATAGAAGGCATATTTATTTGAATTGCACTTGTATAACCTTAGATAAATTACATATGTACTAACAAGCTCTTTTGCATAAGATTCATCATTCTTAATCAAGCATTCCATTTGTGCTCTTGTACCATGTTATTTTCTGTTACGCTCTTTTACCATGCTGTTTTTTATTGCCCTCTTTCCTTGGAGCAGAATTTGGATTTCTGCTGTTATCTTTTGCCACTCATATTACTGGAATACAATGAGAATCTATTCCTTTCCATTTTCTGGATGGGCATGTGCTGTTCAGTCAGATCTTTGTGCATATGATGCCTATTTTTTTTTTTAAATAAATGTTCGGTCTCTGTAAAGGACTGATTTTAGCAAGATCGATTTTGGGAGATAAACATTCTTGTAATGTAGCTTTGTCAGTGTGTTCAACTTGTTACTTGCTTTGGGGGTTGGGAGTTTTTTTTTTCTTGAAAATAAAATGGCTGAAGGAAATCATGTATTTAACACTCATTTCAAATATTTGGAAAGGCTGAATCTTGAGCACTTCTGCAGGAGGAGGAGGAGGTTCTTTGCCCAGTGCAGGAGATTAATTGTTGAGTCTTGTCTGAGGCAGATATTGTGTAAGCTTCTATCTGAGGTGACCTTGTGGTAGGAGCTGGTTTCTGGTGCCTATGCCTGGTTTGCAGAAATGAGAAGCTCATGCCATCTTCTTCTTTGTTAGTAATACAGGGGCTCCTACCTTAAGTTGTCTCCTCTGGATCCTCTTTTCCACTTGAGCAGCTCCTTTCTTGTTTGGCTGCAGCAAGGAACTTCTGCTTCTTCTGCAGTATTGGCTCAGTTTATAAGCAGTGAAGGAAAGCACTTCAAGCCTTGAGTAACCTCTATAACAAAGTGTTAGGCAGCCTAAATACGTGCATTGCCATCACCTTGTGGTATAATAACAGGACAGAAGAGCAGTTGTGAACAGAAAATGGGAATGTTTTTGAAATGAGTACTTTTTGTGCCTTGGTAGAGTACCTCACACAGTTGTAATATTCTCTCTCTTTTTAATTTGTGGTTTGGGTGCCAGAGTGGCTCAGTTTTGCTCTGCGGTTCTTTCCTTTACGTAATGACATTCTACTGCCTTAAGTAGTTCTCCTGACAGCAGGAATTAAGTAATAATGTATACTAGAAGTTATCATCATAGTTTCCTTTAAAACAGTTCCAGCTTTTTTTCATGAGACTATTTAGCTTCATAGGTTATTAAAGGCAGGAACCACGTTACTTGAACTGAGAGGATGTCTCTTCCTCATTACAGACTTGGCGTGATTCCGGGGAGGTCGCTAGCAGCTTTGTCTATCGATGTGTTCAGGCGTAATAAACAAAGGGACACAGAGCACAGCTATTGCACCACTTGTGTATTCTCTCTGTCTCGCTTGTACGCCTTGAGATTTTGCTTGATGAGATCTACCCTTGGTGAGGCCTGTCTATGCAGAGCTGAGTAACTCTGTTAGGTTGTTAAAGCTGCTCCCAAGCAAGTAGTTTCTGTGGCTCTAACAGCGTCTGCCCTTGTGGCTGGATGGAAGTGTCAAGAAAGATGCCACCTGCTACCACTGTGCTGAGCTAAAGGTGGATTCTTCAAAGTGAGATGCTTCACACTTTGGCTTGGTTGTCTTCTTGCAGCTAGACCGTTTCAGTTATAACAGTTACTGTTAAGTAGATTCTTAAAGTACTACTCTTCTAAATAACTTAGTAGGGACGTTTTAAGCATCATTTCATCAGAGGTTCCAGCGCTCTTGCATCTGGAAGCTGCAGTCATTTGCTCTGAATGTGATGAAAGAATGGAAAGTACACAACATTTGATGCTGTCGTTTTCCCCAACACAAGCCAGTGGTCAGGAAATAAAACAGAGACAGGACAGCTTTTAAAAAAACACCTGAGAAACCAAAATACTTCGTTTGAAACGTTGTGCCCTTAAGCTTCTCATTGTTTAACAGATGAACTGTTTTTTCATATGAACAAAATGAGCAGTGTTTAAGCCAGAGATTGCCTTGGCTGATTGTATTGTGTACTGTTTCTAATAGGTTCAGCTCAATGGGTTGAAATAGTAAGTTTTAGAAGCAAAATTATTTCCTTCACAGTCTGTGCTAAACACTGTCAGAAAGGTCACTGTCAGCTTTCTGCTGAGATTTTTGTGTTTTTTTATTCTGGTTATGTTTGTGACTGATTGATTAATTTGTTTGAGACTATGCCCTGCTTCTTCCACTCCTGTTGATGGGAATTAGCTGTATTTAATGCATCAAAATGAATTAAATTCCTTAGTGGACAACGCAGCCAGTTATGTAAGGGAAATTATAATTGCAGTTGATCATTTGAATTAAGGTAGTTGTATAGCTCTTCAGAATTTGAAACTGTTATTCTGTGCCCAGATGGTAACACCTATCTATCTTATTCTGAACACGCTAGATAAAAATAACCAACTTCCCTTCAATTAAAAAAAAAAAAGTCTTCGTTCTTATGAATGTCAAACTGCCACAGTGGAGCCCTGATACTTTAAGTCTGAGAAAAATTTCCATGATTATTATGAAGAAACATTTGATGATTGGTATGCTTATAAATGAATGCTAACTGATAAATAATTTTTCTTGTCCTATAATTGCAGTGTAAACAGAATTTTTGGTTTAGAGGCTAGGGAGAGAACCTTGCTTTAGTTCTAAATGTGGATGATTTCTAAAGAGAAGTTATCTGTAACTTTTTCTTAGTGTTCTGTTCAGCTCTTCTGATAGACTGACTGGTCCTTCTGATGTTATGCATATTGTACAAATATTATGCATGTTAGTTGTGCCAGAAATTTGAGTTGTGCTGCCTGACCTACTTGAACTTATTTAAGTTGAACTGCACTGCAGAAGTTTATTTTTATCAAGAAAATCTCTAGATTTGTTAGAATTGTAGCAGGAAGTAAAGAAGCAGGGGATTCAAAAAAGTTTTGGTAAGCCTCAATGGATAAAAACAACAGCTATTGCTGTTATAGCTGACAGCTTTGGAAAGGAGATTAAGGTTTTTTGTTTGTTTGTTTTCTAAGACAATTTCTAAGAATATTGGATCAGGGTGATTGCTGACATTATGAGCAGAGTGTCACTGGAGTGCTTGCACGGATTCTGTTGTTCTCCTCTGAAATTACTGGATGTGGCAGTGTAAATTCTCCAGTACTCTTCTTGATTTATATTTGCCTTCTAAAAAACCTGTGAGAGTTCTGTAGATTGTCAGTCCTGAATTTCCTTGAATATTGTGTGAAAGTTTGGTAGCTTTCGGAACATTTTTGACGTGTTTGAACTACAAACTCCTTTTAGACCTCAGCTAAAGGGTAGATACCTTTTTATGAGTGGACTACTGTTCATGTTAAAATGCTTCATACTCCCTATATAGAATAAGCACTTCTGAAACACTGTACTGGATTTTCATGCCTGGAGTGACTCTGGAGTGTTGATTCTTGCTTGTATAAAATCAAGTTTTCCACTCTCCTGGTAACTTCCAGGGACAAAAGCTAATGCAAATATGAGACAGCCGAAATAAGAACAGTGTGAAAGTTCATTAGTTGCTCTGACCTTAATGGTGTTCCTACCACTACATGATAGCGGGTAGGTCTTGCCTGCTGGGAAGAATCTTGCACAACAGTATTACATTTGTTAACTTAAACGGGCTTCAATAGCGGACAGAAATGTAATTTCTTGTAATCAGAGAAGCTGTTCCTTCTGAAGCTGCAGAGGAAGATGGTAGGTGAAGATAAAAAATGTATGGGAGGAATCTGATACTTCCTTTGGCTTTTTTTCTTCTTCCTACAATGAGACAACTCTCTATGTAAACCATCATTTTTCTGGGTGGCTACCTGAGCAGCTGGGTGGTCACCAACTCCACCTTCCCACCTCCTCTCTGCTCCTGTCTTCCCCTACAGTACTTCCCCATGACCTTCCAGTGACTGTTTGGTTTTCTGAGGGTTTCCTGATCTTGGTGTTTGAACATCCATTCATTTGTAACTGCTGCTAAATAATAGCATCTTCATATTCTATCCTTGCAAATCATCAGGTAATGGCAAGCTGGCCACATCATGAAGTTTATGGTTACATGAACACTTACAAAGATGTGAATTACCGTATTGCCTTGCATAAAGTAATATGTTCAGTTCAATTATTTGGGTTGTTTTTCAAAGCAGGATAATTTTCATGCTAGTACTTGAGAATAGATGAAGTTGCTGCTTCTAAACTTGTCTGAAGTAGCAGAGAAATATGCCAGTGCATTTAAAGATGTACTGCATATGGAATGAATTTTCAAGGATGCAGAAATTTGTTTTTTATAGTGCTGTTTCTAATAAAAAATAAAAAAGTCAAGCAGCATATTAGCTTACATAGGCAGGAGTACTAAAGCAATTACATAGAGAAAAGGAATGAAGTTTGGATAGTTCTAGTGTAGACAGGACAAGAAACTGCATTTACTGATGCAAAGGAGATTTGGAGTTGATATTAGGAAAATATTTTAATTTTGAAAATCAGGAAGCAATGGAATGGAATTACTTGGGGAAAACCTGGAGTCGTCTTCAGTAGAGAGTTTTAGAAAAACACCTGTCAGAAAAAATTGGGTATAATTATAAGGAAAAGAAGAGATCCATGCTTTCTTATTTGAAAGTTTCTTTGTTTTTTGTTTTTTAATATTTAAAGAAGTCTATAGACTACTTTGATGCCTGAGACAGGATGTCAGTTTGCAGCTTGCTTCCCTTTCCACCTAAAAATATGCCTCAGCTTGCTCTGGTAATGTGTTTAAGCACTGCAATTGTGTTGTGGTAACAATATGTAATTTTCTTAACCTTCTTCTGTCTAGAGGACTGAAAATGGGCAATGCCAGTCTCAATTACAAAAGTCTCAAAGTACCTTGTATGTTTCCATACATACATATTACCTCTAGCCAAATAAAATAACTGCAGATTTCTCAACTGTCTTTTAGTCAAAATTATGCAAAGATGTTCTTCTGTTGATGTTTTTAAGGATTTTGGGGAGGAAACATGGTACACATGACAGTTACTAAATGCAGATGACTGGTTGAATAAAATGAAGAATGCAGAAAGGTAAACCAAGAGAGTATTCGGAATCAGTGCGACTTCAAGTGTTCTACACTAACACAGCTTTTTTTCTTAGATCCTTAGATTTTTTAAACTCAAGTTAAACTCTGCTCTTAAAATTCCCTGTTAATGAAGCTTAAGGACAGTTGCTTGCTCATTTAGAGTATGAACTGCTTGATTTCAACGGTGATTTGTATTAATGATGATGATTTGAGCCTCCGTGAGAACAAGTGAGATTCTGATGCTTCATTTTTGTCCCATTCAGAGCAACACCTCATGCTGAAATTAAAACAAATCCAAAAACTAAGCTACCCTTTCTGCTTACGCCAGTAGCATTGTGAATTTAAGAATGTTCCCGTTCTAGCAGCCCCAAGCATTTTGCATTTTGACTAAATGTAGCTAATGTTACAGTATGGGAAATAATTCATCCATGATTCATATTGTTATGCCTTAATATTGTCTTAGTCTCATCTGTCAAAGTTTTAGAACATACACCTTCACTTCTTGTAATGAACTGAAAGCAAGTGTTGTCTTTCTGAATGATAATAACTTTTGAATGAGGAAGACTGGTTGTTTGGTTTGTGATTTTTTTTTCAGCGGAGTTGAAACTGTCTACAGGTGTATGATGCCTGTTCACTTGTTACTAGTGAGTTTCAGGACTGAATGATGACTTTCAAAATGTCCATCAAAAAAAAAGCTACTTTTTGAGTATGCAAGGCAGCTTGTGGACCTGGGGGCTATTGTAGCTCGCTTTAAAGATTTAGAGATCTACAGTTAAAAGGCTCCAAACTGTGTAATTCCAAACTGTTTTTCCTTGTCTGTTTGTATGGTCTGACTTCGGCAGTACAGGGAGCAGTGACGACTGCTCTGTTGCTGACAGTTAGCGTTGCCCCACTAACTTGTACGAGTAGACCCTGTTCCGCAGACTTGTCCTTCTCTTTGAATTTGCAGCCTGCGCTAGGCTTTATACAGAGGTTTGTGAGCAGATGCACCAGTGCAAGCTCTTTGTTTTAGTAGAATTTATACCTTTGTCTATGCACACACGTTCTTCTTGGTGACCTCTGTATCAAACTTTGAATATACCAACGTCATCATTGCATTTGCACCCGCCAGCTTTTCAGATAAACTTCCTTACACTTGAAATATGCTTGGTGTTGCAGAACCAAATACTTTGGCTGAGGGGAAGAAAAGGTGTGAGCATGTGGAGTGCAGCATGTTAAAAAACATGCTACAACTCGTCCTGTGACTGAAGAAGACATATGTTTTCTGGAAGATATCCTGCATGGGAAGTTATATAAGGATCTTTTTTGTTGCTGCTTTACCAAAAGAAATAAATAGTTGAAAAAAAAATCTGATTTCCAGTTCAGAATTCATTCAGCAGTAATGCTGGTGGTTTTAATTTCTACTATACACTTTCTAATATTTTGACAATTTTCATAATATTTTTGAGCAGCAGTTTCTAAAAATAACATCTACTTTTCCCCCACAGATTTCTTTTTTTGGATCAAAATCTTTTGGAAAAAGAAGTCCTGACAGCTCCATGTTGAGCAAAGCTGAATTTGTTGAGAAAGTTCGCCAGAGCAACCAGGCTTGCCACGATGGCGATTTTCATACAGCAATCACGTTGTACAATGAGGCTTTGGGAGTCGACCCTCAGAACTGCATTCTCTACAGTAACCGTTCAGCAGCCTACATGAAAATCCATCAATATGACAAGGCACTGGATGATGCAATCAAAGCACGACTTCTAAATCCCAAATGGCCAAAGGTAAGAAAGTTTATTTCTCTTCTAGGGAAGCAGTAATTCCTTCATGACTTTTCTTTACGTTACTGATGTGATGTAGATGACTCTTTGCTTAAAAACTCCAGAGAGCAAATATATTTTGTATTTAGAAGTTGTTTAACTTGCATTTCCAGCTGAGTATTAAACTATTTTCTGTATAAACAAACTGATGTCTGCAAAGATACTACTGTTAACCATTTTAAAGTAGCATTATTTTTGGGATGTAAAGACCATATATCTCTTTTTTTTAATGTTGAAAATAGAAAGCATTCAGGACCATCCACGAATATATTTTTCTAAAATTTCTTAAGAGGTAGCATGGAGATCCTTACTAATAAGGGAGCAATAAGTCCTCTCAAAAATAGCATTTAAAGAGTTGTGTAGTGTATTTTGAGGAGACATCTTAAGAAATTCTGTGCATCTCGGCATTCTTACTGAGACCTAACTACACGAGGAATAATTTTGGAAAGAGTAAATGGTGTTGGTTGCCTCTTTCTATGTTGCTTCCCATTTACTACTGTTGGTTGCTTCAGTAACTCTGGCACGCTCGTGGCTAACCCAGGGCTAGCCATTTACCTGCTAATCCATTTTAGTAGTGTCTGCTCCAGAGTCCATTTTCCCTGTCAATCCGTTGCACGGTCTTACTGGTCACTTAAAGATGCAATTTAGGACAAGATTCATCACTCAAATTCCTCTACTCAGAAATTGTGGCAAGTAACAAGCATAACACTTCATATTGATGATCAAAAAGTACAATGTGTTCAACTGCTCATCAGCTGGAGTTCAGAAAATTTAAGTTTCTGTTTTGTGAGACCAGAAAAGTGGCTTGGAAAAATTTTGGTTAAAGTGTTTTCTAGCGCTCTGCACACTCATAATCCTAAGACAAAGACCCTCATAGAGGGCCAGAGGAGAGCCTTCCCTTTTGAGAGTTCTGTTTTCTGGAGTTGCCATCTTGAATTGCAGCATTTCATTTTGTGTTTTTTCTTTCAGATTTTATTTTCACACTTAACCTTTGCACTTTCTTTTCACATTTGTACTGCTGCTTAATCTTTCAGCATTTGTTAATGAAAACAGAGGCTTTCATAAATTCTTCCGTTTATTTGTACACAGCCTCTCTGGAATTTGTATCATAGTCCACCTTAGCAGGGATCTCCTGCTTCCTCCAGGTCGTTAATTAAGAGCTTGTCATTTTTTTCCATTGCTAACTTCTGCATTCTGTCACTGAATGGGATAACAGATTTTGCATGTATTTTTATCAGGGGCTATGTTTAAAAAAAGAAAATTGCATTATTTCTATCGAACTCCAGATTTCCTTCTCAGTTGTGCAAGTGCGGGGAGTCAAAGAATATAAATGCAAGGGTGCTTTTGCTTAGCTTTATATCCTGTTCCTGAGAAATCTGGCAATGATTTACTGTAGAGCTCGTTTAGAAGAATAGTTATGAAAAGACTTTGTAAAAGAGTATTTTTAAAATGCCAGTCACAGATAGAAGTCTTAACAGGACTTTGGAAATGGATCATTGAACTAGATTTGTGGATCAAAATGCCAAACAAGATGGAATAGGAGATTTAATAGCTTAAATGATAGTTGTGTTAAATGACAATATTGTTACCAGTATATTAAATTTGAAAGTAGAATATTTACTGATGCAGTGTTAAATTGGAATAATTTAAATTTTCTTTTGATAATTTAAAATGAGGCTCCTGTTTCAAAGGGACTACATTATTGAATTAAAAACTTGAAACATCTCTGTTTTGATTCTGGTTATGCTATTAAGCATCCACCTGCCTTTGAGGAAACTTTGTTCTTTTGTTTATTCTTTTTTATACAAGCAGATGAGGAGTCTGTTTTATAAAGCATTTTGAGCCTTATTGGTAAAAAAGCAGTGGAAGAGCTAGATGATATTATTATGATGGCGTAGCGTCTTACTTTATCAGATCAATGTGTAAAGGGTATCTTGCTTCATGATACAAAATGGTTATATCTGTGGAAAACTGCTGTGAATAAGAAATAAAATATTCGAAGAAGGTTTTGCAGGCTTTCTTTCCTGTATAAAGATCATTCTTAATCTCCTATATCTTTTCTTCTATCTACCTACAGGGGTGTTGTCAGTTTGTCAGACTTTCAAAGCTTCACACAGTCTTCTATTTTTTCCCATACTGTCAGAGTTCCATCTGGAACCTTATTTTCTATTTTTTAATTTTAATGATTCAGTGGTTTGTCATTATTCTACATTTGCTCCTACAGCATGTGCTTTTTATTATAAGTGAGTATCAATAAAAAAAGTGATTCTGTTTTTTCTTTGACTCTATTTTGCTTGTCAAGTGGTATTATGCTTTAATAAAAAAAAAAATCCTGATTGACATGAGAAACAAAGCCAAAGTTTAGTTGCTTTAGGACATGTCTAGCTATGTGTTCTTAAATGTTACCCTGATAAGAGAATTTGTAGATGAATCAGAGCAGCTGTCTTGCAGCAGAAATACTGTATGCCTCCAGTCGATATTCAGAAGAAAACTTTTTGTTTTTTTTTCAAAATTTACGAGTTTTAAAAATTATTAGAAAATGTCCAGTGTTAAAGCATGCCTTTCTCGTGCCTATTTAACCTGAAGTGAAAAACTTGTTGTTTATCACAGGACCAGTTATTATAAGCTTGTGCTAGTATAGATTGTGTTCCCAGCCCATGGTGGTTCTGAAACAGTTTATCCCAGATGACTTGTGTGTTGATTACAGTACTTCTTCCTCCTCTTCCAACCCAAGGTTGGCCGACTGTATCTGCTCATCCCTTTTCTCAGCCATCAGCCAAGCAACATTCCCTGGTTCCACTGCCAGCTCACCTTAAAACTCGATCTGCGCCTTGCTACACAGCTGAGAGATGGGTTCGCTTGTCACTGGTGGAGCGTCTGAATGCAGTGCTCCTGCACGGGAGCAGTAACCTGTCTCCGTCTGGGCACCACCAGGTGACCTTCTAGCTACGAGTTCAAGACTTTGAAACCAAGCAAGCTTTTAGCAAAATTGAGGAATAAATATGAATATCAGAGTATTTAGAATTGATAGGTTTAAGGCTAATCTGTTTTGAAAGGGGGATGAAATTGCATACATGAGAGATGAAGCTGGTTTTGCTAGGTGTCAGACCAGGATGAGATTAACCATGAACTGGTAGATCATCCCACATTATTTTACTGAAGAGGTGGTATCTTAGTCATGTCCTTTGTGAAATAGATATATTCCAAGTCTAATCGGCAATTGCGGGTTTTTTTCTGTATTTCCTTTAAGCTACTGAATACAGAAACAGATTTTCAATTTCACTGGAGTCGAAGGTGCAGTAGTGGAATAAGCATAAAATGAACTTCCTTTCAAGGCTCTTTCGTTAATTGGATTGATGCTCAACAAAGTGATTGTTGAACAGGAAATGATTTCTAGGGGTCAGGGTCTGAATGCACTGTCTGCCATCATCTAAACAGTCCTGACAGCAGTCTCATAAAAATAGCTTGGCAAGGCGTGCATCTTGGCTGTTAAACAGGAGTCATCATGCTATTACAGTAATTGAGATAATGAAAACTCACAGCTGAATTAATTATCCTTTTATATTCTATATGTTGTTTCCATCTGGACTTGTGATTTTTCACACTCTTCTGCATATTATTCTCCTTCTTCTTTGAACTGTTGTTTCCGTAGAAATCATCTAAAATGACCTGGGATTGATTTAGAAGAAAATGGAAAATCTTGCCAAGCTCTATTTGTCATTAGTTTGGCTGCTGGACAATGACTTTGGGCTTCAGACATATCTTATCTATAAATTTGAGGCCAGTAGCTGCTACTGCATCCTCGTGCCATCTCGTGGGTCTGTGTTAGTGTGGCAGAGAAGGAGCAGTTGCTTGAGCTACTTAATCTGACTGTGCAAGTCTCATCCCAGAAAGAATTCTCAGCACATCATGGCTTGCAAGCCTGAATTTAGCACTTTCTGTCCTGTTTCCTCCACTGTGGATTTGTTCATTTCTCTTCACATGCCCTTTTCTGTTCTGAGTAAGCAACCCTAACCTTGTTGTTTTAGCTTGATTCTCCAAATAATCTTATTTATTAGAAAATCTGCTTTTTTTTCCCCCTCTTGAACACTTAAATAGTGCTTTAATTCTTTCATAGATCTATGACTAGAGAGGGCCTATTAGAGGTGTCAATTCAGGCATCTGTCTTAGGATAGAACTGGAACTTAGTTTATCTTATCTCTAGGTTTTAGGGGGAACTTTAAAATTCTGAATGATGTCAGAAAGTTTACTTTTTTTTTTTTTTTATTCCTGAACATGTAGTGATAATTTTCTTGTCAGCAGAACACTTTGCAAGAAGACAACATTATCATTGACAGACACGGCAGCGAGATCAATTTGGTGATAGAAAAGCTGGATGAATAGTTTGAAGTTTACTATTACAAATTAATTCTGTCTCTGCTCCTGCTATTTCAACAGTGTGACTAAATTGACAATATAAATTAAAATATTAGAATGAATGGAACTTAAACAGTCAAGTCTGATGTTGTCCTGTTTAATAATAATTCAGGTTAATTCTATTTCCATAAAATATCAGCAACAGCAAAGAAAAGAACCCATATCTAGAAAGCTCATTTTAAAAGAGCAAGCTTATTAATGTTGAATGCCAAGCTCATTAGCCAAGCTCTACTAATTTTTGAAACTGTTAACTGAAACAGATTATGATTCTGGCTGCTTTCAACACAGCAGCTATTAGCAACTGTTCTAGCCTTATTAACATAGGTCAGTGCATAAGGTAAACACTGATTATCTGTAATTATCTTACCACTATAAGACAGCTATTTATGTGTGTGTAGTTGATGAGGAATTCTGCATCTCTGTAGACTGAGCTGTATTTTGCACATTTCTTTAGTATTTTCCTGGAATGGAGACTGAAAACTGCAGTGCAGAAGAGGCATGTTGGTGCTTGCAGGAGCTGGAGCCCTTGGGTTACTCTTTGTAACTCCTTGATGGAGAAAGCACAAGGGAGCCTTTGTTTCCCCCCCTTTTTTTTCCTTTTTTTTTAGTTGAAGGACAAAACCGTAAATAAATTATCTAATTGCCTCGTGTGACTGACAGTTACTTTGCAGATCAGAGGTGAAGTTATACTCTCTCCTGGCCAGCAGGCGTTTTCTGCTCCTCTTAGTTTACTCCCACTAACAAGTAAATAATTGCTGTTTTCTTTCCTTTCTTATGAAGAATGTCCCCCTCTTCCTCTCCTCTAAGATTACTTCGTGAAGTATCAGTCCTCTGTGTGTCTGTGGTGACGATGGGAATGCTAGGCAGAAATAGTGTGCATCCACAGCTGTTTTTGGTTGTTGGAAGCAATGCTCACCCAAAAGACAAACTTTGGGAATCATAGCAGAGATGGGAAATCCTGGAAAGCAGGCAGCTAAATTTTGAGTGGTATGTTTTCCTCATCTGTTTGATTTTTATGACAGAATTGGTTATAATTTTAGTTATAACAGAGAAAGGTGTATTTGGGGGATCTGTATTTGGGGGATAGTCTGATCTTGTTCTTTTTTTTTTGTTTTTTTTTTTTTTTTGAACACAGAAGCCGGAAGAGGGTGCTGAAGAGGTATGGCTGGTGGTTCATTTAAAAGGCCTGATTTAAATACAAAACCTAGTTTCTTTATACTTGGAAAGTACAAAAATGAATAGTTTTCAAATCCAAAGCTAGTTGATGTAAGTTTCTTTATTTCTCTTCCTCTTTCTTTCTAGATATGCAATTTGTCAGTTCTTAAGTTCTCACCTGTTATCACCAATATCTAAAGTGTTAATGGAGAATATCATGCCTAAAATCTTACATTTGTTTGAAATATATAGTTATTTTCACTCTGTAATCAGGCCAATACAATAAACTTGTCCTTACTTCAGAGGAATGGCCAACCAAAAAAAGGATGGAATAAAGCTGTGAAATGAGGCAGTGTAGAAAGTGGGAAGAGGTTGTTCTTGCTTTCTAGTGCAACTGATTATCACTTTTAACTTCTGTAGAGCTTTTATTTTCATTTAGGGTCTTGAACAAATTTAAGTGCTGATGCCTTCCCACCACAGCTCCTCTGTGACATTTTTTGGAGAATCATAACTGTGAGCACTTCTGAATACTGCAAAATTGAGCAGTGTTCCTTTATGGTGATGTAGCTCTGTCGACTGTCTCCCTGCTCCAGAGCACACTAGCGTGCACTGTATCCCCAAATGAGCTCATCCTAGACATACATGCTCCCATTATAGCTGTCCTCTTCCAAACTTAAAATAAATAAATGAATAAATAAAAGGCTTGGTGATGGAAATCTGTGTCTGAAAGTCCATTTCTTAACATAGATCCCTTCCCCAACTCCTGAATTCTGTCTTTAAAGCATTCATTTATGACAAGTAATAGGTATATTTTGTGCATATACATCTGCTTATATTCTGCATCTTTAAACTAAACATGAACAATGGGAAAAGCGATTACAGTAATATTTCTGGTCTACTACAGATCAGAATAATTCACTGTGGGTCTGGTGTTACATGACTGTAGCCTGTTTATTCCAGCAGCACATAAAACCAATGTTTGCAGTGTTTGTTTGAGAGGATTGGCTTGTAACTCCTGCTCTTTCAGAAATATTTTGTGAAAATATTACTGAGAAATGCAAAGATAACAGAATATTTCAGGAACTAAGTTGTATTTTGGGAATTTCCTAAAGTCAGATCAGATCAGGCTCATTTTCTTTTGATTTCCTGCCAGACAGTTTCCTTTGTTTTACTGTTGATCTGACTCTAGAAAATTTTTATTCAATTTTTCTTGTCAGTTGTGAAGTCTGAGTATCCTAGACATTGCAAAGGGAAATGGTGGGATATATATTTTTGACTCTGACATCTGAATAGTCTCTCTGTTGTTACTGATGTTTGGGACATAGGGCTTTTAAATCCTCAGAGTACATAAAAATATGCTGTGGTTTAAACAGTTTAGATTTGAACATAATTCTGTGCTAAAATCAAACAGTTGTGAATGTGTATACTGCAGTCAGACATCAAATATAGATAAAGAACTGTTCTCTGTCCTGGCATAGGTAGCATAACAGTATGAGAATTTTACCACTAGTAAGATAACAAAGACACTTACCTAAGGTGCATTTTTTACTAATCTCAAGTAAAACCATTCCACTGCATGTTGTAGTGGTAACCTCACAGACTATGTTAAGATTGATGGCATACTTTAGTTAGGCATAGAGCAAACTACTTGTCGAATTTTGACCATTTGATTGTAGCAGATACCACAGACAGACTAGTATATTATAAAGGAAAACTGGGTAATTTTGATATTTGTGACGTAATTTTATTTCTGCTCTATAAAACATTTCTTTAAAACTGTTTTTCCTTATTTGCAAAACTGTTCCAAATGTAAAGCAATGTTAAATGGAAGCATTTCATTTTCCTGATCTGTAAGTTCTGGATAGCCCTAGGTTTAACTGACTACGTGGACTTCATTTCAAACCTCACTGAAATGTAATTTCACAGTCTGATTGCAGATCTCTAAATGCCATCAATACTTCTGTCATTGATCTTTTTTAATAGATAGCTGAGAAAAGGTGGTAAATTGCGCAGGAAGAACTGTGAGTTCCTCCGGGGAAAGAAATGCAGAGTGAAGAAACGGGTAGACAGCAGCAGGGGTTGGAGATACTGGCTGTTTCGGGTATGAGGAGGTTCTACCTTCTGAACAAGGCCAGATAAAACTTGAGGAGTAGCTAGAACTATATTAATATGCTCTCCCTCTTGATCATTAGTTCTGGTTAGCTCTTTGTCTTCTCCTACAGAAAGTACATAGTAGATCTCACTGTTGTAGTCACTCTATTTGTTAATAACATTATCATCTTTCTAAGTAGTGTGGGGAACATGGAAGAAGTCTTGCTATTAGTTATGCCATATTCAGGTTTAATGCTTCTCCTTACTCTTACGTTCAGAAAAGAAATGATCAGTTGGGTTTGGCAATGCAGTTGTTGTACAGTGCCTTTAGTGCCTAGTCTTTTGTAGTGCTAAGGACCTTCCACCTGCAAGTCTGCAACTTGCCTTTCCCTCACAGCTCTGTACCCTTCCACTCATGCTGCAGTGGCAGTGTTTTCCAGAGCCTCTGGGACAGTATTTTTTCACTTGCTGTTCCCATGCTGCAGTTTGTGCTACCTTGTACTTGAAAATCCTGTCGCATTTATGCTCTCTGTCTCTGTCCTTTTGTTTTTCCCAGTAAGATTTTTACAGAATTAGCTAGCATTTTGGAGATACGTGATACTTGGCTCCTTGCGCCACTGGCACAGCAAATACTCACTTGCAGTTTTAATATTTGTTGTCAGACAAACTAAACTAAAATCCATGGGAAGTTTGGCTAAATATGGCTTGCAGATCTTGGCCTTTGATAGCATTTTATGGTAGAGAAATCTTCAGAAATGTAACAGACTGAATGCATCTGTAAAAATGCATGAAGCATGGCTTGAGTGATCCAACATGCCTCTTGGACTGTATTGTACTGTTGAGTGCAATTTTGTACATTTTATACATGTTGAAGAAATCTGGAGCACATATGAAGGTAACTCTTAAAATACTTTTTTCTGAAATATTTGAAGAAAAGCTTGAATGACAAATTCTTCTCTGTTATCCAAAGGGGCAAAATTTCATATGTTAAAAAGACATCATCAAAGATATGTGTTCTAGCTTATGCATGGATATAAGGTTTTGGAAATCTGCGCTTTAATTCAGTAAAACCCTGGAAGTCTGGATCTACACCTGACAAATGCTTCAGACCTGGCAGCTGTTTGGGTATTTTTTTGTAGCATTTAGTGGACTGAACTTGACTTTCTTCGGTGGTGTCCAGTGAAAGGATGAGAGGCAGTGGGCACAAACCGAAACACAGGAAATTCCTCTTGAACAGGAGAAGACACTTCTTCACTGTGAGGGTGATGGAAAGCTGGGACATGTTGCCCAGGGAGGCTGTGGAGTCTCCATTTTTTGTGGCCTGACTGGACTCGGTCCTGGGTAGCCTGCTGTAGGTGACCATGCTTGAGGAGAGGGCCTGGACCAGATGACCTGCAGAAGTCCCTTCCACCTGACAATTCTGTGACTCTGTGACTGTGTCAGTACAAGTATGCAAAATACTCCAAAGTGTACATTCATAACCTGTTCATTGGATTTGCTGTACTAGACTCAGGCCACAGGTATTAAAAACGTCACTTTATGCAACTGTCTTTGTAAGAAAGATGGCAGTTCTGTGGAGTGTGTTTAGTTGCGTTTCTTAGATATTTGTACTTGAATCTTTATATTATAAATAGATATGTTAAATACTAAACTTTTTGTTTGGTAGAGCAGCATTTTGATGTTTTTGTCTTCATGCTAAAAAAAAAAAAAAAAAAAAAAATCTGTGAAGGTATTTTTCATTCCTCCTCCTGCCCCAAATCCTTTCTCTTGCTGCTGCTTCTAATAACCTGTGCAGGATGTTGATTCCAATCTTCACATTCTCTAAGACTTTATGAAGCATTTTCCAAGTTTTTATTTTTTGGGGGGGATGGAAAATGACAGTGTCTTAGAGAAAAACTTTTTAGTATTATAGGATCACAGAATTGCTGAGGTTAGATTGGCTCCCTGGAGATCATCTAGTCCAACCCCACTGCTCAGAGCAGGGTCAGCTAGAGCAGATTGCTCAGGACCGTGTCCAGTCAGATTTTGCATATCTCTAAGGATGGAGACCACACAGCTTCTCTGGGCAACTTCAGTGTTTCATTATCCATTCAGTGTTTCATCAGTGTGCAGGAGTAAGCTGAGACTGAATCCTTGTTTGAGTCAAGTTAGACATATCTGTTTATCTGACGTACCCAGATGACTTGTGCCTGTCTTGCAGTTTGCGTACGCCCTCTCCTGTCCATGCTGCTGCTTAGCTGCTGCTGGTTATGGTTGTGAACTGTTGTGCTGAGCTGCCGAATGTGTGCACGGCTGTTCTGAGGAATCATGATTTTAGCCCTGTGTTTTGAGACAGTATCTGATGTATGCTTAAATATGATCATTCAAGAATTTTCTGCAAGTTTAAAGACTGTGAATGTTTGTAGCAGTAAATATGGAGATTTCCTGATTCTGCACTTCATCAGTGTTTGTTTCTCACAGTCTAAATCACATAGAAATGCCTGGGACAGTTTTGTCCCTAGAATTTGACATATTTAATTTCTTGCTTGCTTTTTTGTTGGCAACATTAAGTCAAACTAAACTTGTTTGTCTAGTATGCACTTTAGAAGACACTAAATGTACACAGTCTAGAGTATATTTGTACCAAAAGAATCATTCTGTAAATAAGCTACTTTTTTTTTTTTTTTTTTCCTTTTTTTTTTTTTTTTTTAACTGTGGCATGCATGGAGACTAACAATAAATGTTTCTGGATCTATGTCTTAAGTTTTGTAAAATCTTCTAACTGCAGAATGTTTTTCTGTCTTTGACCATTTAGGGAAGGAAACATTCAAAAACCTCCCTGTAACAGGAAAGCAGCAGCCTTGGAGGCGTATACAGGGTTTGATTAAGGTAACTTGATTCTAGGTGTCAGGAGGGAGTACAACATAGTGGTGACTTTTTTTTTTCTTATAGCATTCAAAAGGCCTAATTGAAAAAGCTGGCTTTATTTTAAATAGGTGCCAAGCATTTTCATCATTCCAGTTCTTAGGTTACTGGAAAGAAATGAAGAACATACAACAGAATAAGAATAAATTCTATGGTTAATATATCTTTATACCCAATTAAGGAGAACTGAGGGAGGTTTTAAGGATACCATTGCATATAATACTGGGAAGATGATGTTCCTAACTTCTGCTACAATTTTATTTGCCTATGTGATTCATGTTCTTCAGAATGATAGAAAAAAAATTCAGACTGCAGATTTTTCTCTTACCGTATCTGTAGAGTGCATGTGCTGGCCTGTTTCACTTCAGGCTCAGCTCAGAGCTTTTAGAGAGGAAAGTGGCTTAAATGAAAACTCAATCATTCTGAGGAGAAATATCTTTCAACAGATGTGTAGGATTACTGGTCACCTTCAGAGGTTTTCTCTTGGGCAGCAAGGGTCACAGCTATGCTACTTCCGTGACAAATGGCAGTAACTGGCAGATTAACAGTAGCTTAAAGGCAAGGTTGCTGATAGTGTTCATCACATGGGGAAAAAGGCATGCAGGGGTAGTTTGACCCAGCCCTTGACAAGAGGACTACTGATCAGAAACAATTTTTTTTTTTCCCCTCATGTGTGTGTAACCTGCCCCAAAACTTTTTTGAGCTTTGTGCAAAAAAGGGAGTTAACTAAGCCTTGGACAAACCAAAGCATTACTTGGAGTTCCCTAATAAATAATAAATTTGCCACTAATAAATAATACAATTTGAAATAAAAGGACCTGCAGGAATACGAGACCAAGTTCATGTGGCCAAAAAGGTGTGCTCATTTCTCTTTTTAGTCCAGGGAGTAGATACCAGGCCAGCAAACTTGCAAACCTGCAGTGACTCCAGTTGTTGACCAGTATGTTGAAGGGTCCTGAAGACGGAGCACAATCTGGCATGTAATTGTCTGATGAGTTAGTTTTAAAAGTGTAACTGCTTTATTTAAACAGGGAGGAGACAGTATACCCTTTTGCTTAATTGTATAGCTTGTAGTGGCCATGTTTCTCTTGCTACTTAAGCGTGATTAATGTTTGTAGCTTAGATGAACATTTTATACTGCATAAGCTCCAAAGCATGGTGATAACTGCTGCCGCTCTGAGAACCGTCATGTATGCTGTCAAGTTTTTGGATTGAACTTCCCAGCCCATCCTCAGATACTACAGAGAGAAAAACCTCTGCTCTTGAGTGATAATTGTCATGTATGAGTGTAAATGTTGACTGCATATCTAGTAGAGCTCTATTTAAGAAGCAAGTAACCTCTTTTTCATCTAAGATTTGATCTGGGGGAAGAGAGCAGGTAGTACTGGGGTGAGAAAAGTAACTTTTTTTTTCGTCATTGGTTTATGATCTTAATATCCCCCTAGAAAAGCTGTTCATTAGCAGGAAATGAAATGACCCTCTGAGACTCTAGTACATTTGGTTAAAAAGTCATTTACAACCTGTGTCTAACATGGAAGTGGGAACTTCAGAGATTAATGTTTCCAGCACTCTGAAGGGTACCTTGATTTTATTTTTACTCTATGTGAGTAGAAGGATGTTGACTGAATAATTTAGTCACACTGTGACTGTTTCAGGCCTTAGATACTGGTGTTTGATGGTTAGTGGTTGATACCGGTCCTCCCTAAAGAACACAGTAAGTTTCCCTCTGAGAGGGAGCCAAGTTAGCTAATAGATTTGAAAACTTGGATGAATCAATGGTCGATGAGTCTGTGCAAGTGTTCAAGCTGCAGACCGGATCAAAATGATGCTTCTCTGAACAATCACATTCCTTCATTTCAAACTGTTTTTGAGCTGCAGCACTTTTTAGAAGAAAGGTGAAGGGTCAGGAGAATTTCACTGATGTGAAATGAATGCGCTATGTATATGCACTCGTATTCCCTTACAAAATATTTAATCTAAATGCAACTTCAATAAATGACTCCCACTTTTCATCAGGCAGAAATTTCTCTTACTGACCTTTGTCCATCTCTTCCACTTCATTTTAAAATGTGGCTCTGTATATGTAGATGGAGAAGAATGTTGAAAAGCAGCACAGAGAGAAGGGGGATTTTGAGCCATGAGGCCTCTGCGTGTTTGAAATGCAGGAGGGTTTAGATGTTGTCATGTAACTGTAGGGGAATGCAGCAAAATAGCTTGCACTGATATTTTGTTAATTCACTCCAGCTGTTAATCATGTGACTAGTCCTTTTAAAAAGAGAAGTGACATTTGCTCTGCCTCTTGTACTTCTGCTGACTGCTTAACTATCTTTAAAAATGTACCCTTATGTGCCCAAACTCAAAAGTTTTTCAATGAATTGCAAGCAGAATGCTTGCTCTGAGTTGCATGTAAATTTTTGAGCAAAGAATGTGACTTAACCACATAACTTTTTTCATGAATAGGGCTTTTGTTTTTAATTTGATGAGCAAGGAATTTTCCAGTCCTGTCCTCTTCTTTACAATCTGTCTTTAATTTGCAGAAAGATGTGTTCCAGTTTTTCAGTCATTAAACTGTTTAATGGATTTTTTTTTCTTTGCTAGAACTTGCTGTATTGTTATGCTGAGATTTGTATATCTATTGTACATATATCTTCCTGTCTCACAGAATCGCAGATTAACTGAAATTGGAAAGAGACCTCTGGAGATCATCTAGTCCAAATCCTCTGCTCAGGCAAGGTCAACAAGGGCAGGTTGCTCAGGACATTGTCCATTTGGTTTTGCAATATTTTAAGGGATGGAGACTCCACAACCACTCTGGGCAACCTGTTTCAGTGTTTGACCCCAATCCCTGTAGAGTTTTTTCTTACGTTTAAATGTAATTTCCTGTATTTCAGTTTGTGCCCATTGCTTCTTGTCTGTTCGTTGGATACCACTGAGAAGGATCTGGCTCCATCTTCTTTGCTCCTTCTCATCAGGAGTTTGTGTACATACTGATAAGATCCTGCTGAAGCCTTCTCTTCCCCAGACTCAACAATTCCAGCTCTCTCAACTTCTCTTTCTATGACAGATGCTCCAGTCCCTTGATCAAGAGGACTCACTCCAGATATCCATGTCTGTCTTGCACTGGGGAGTCCAGTATGGGCCAGAATGGGACCAGAATGGAACAGAGTACTCCAAATGTGGTTTCATCTTCTATTCTCATTATATATAGACTTGCTTGTTAGGCTTCTTGTTGTTTTTAGTGACTTGCTCCCAATCTTTCCCCTTTCTTCTTTCTGAATAGCTAGTTTTCTTGCTGGTGGAGACAGGCTGGACCTTGTATCAAAGAGATCATTACCAATGCAGTGATAGAAGAATGCTCTGTATCTTGGTCTACTTATTTATGTGAAGAAATGTTGTTGTTCATTGTTGGGGTGGAGCTCCGAATCAATAGAGTATGCTGTTTATTGTGATTAAGGGACTACAGATGCCTCAACTTGCTGCACCCCACCTCTCACTGCTGTTTTCTGACAATATTTTTGAATATAATGGCAAGTTTCTGTATCCTTATAGGTAGGATATGTACATAACTTTTTTCCTGTATCTCATGTAACACATTCTTACTGTCTGTACAGTGGGTGGAGTATTGCTATTCTCATTTTACCAGTTGAGAATGGAGAGAGGAAGAGTGTTTTGTTCTGTTGTTCCGTGATACTTCTGTTAGTGCCAAACTGTGTTGTTGCATCCACATAACATGGTCTTGCCAGTGTGGATATGAAAGCAGTACAGCTGCGTAACTGCAATCCTGTAATCTGAGCTAATAAATTCAGCCTTGAGCATTACATCACACTGATGTGGCTATATTGCTCTTGGTCCTGGACCTAGGAGAGTTGGACATACTTTAAGCAATTCTTTCCAAAGTCAGACGGGGAGTCTGTGAAATATTAAATTTAACCCAGGTCCTAGTCTCTGGACCATCTTTTTCTCTGTCAGGTGTTTTTCTAACTATATTTTAAAATAAAAAGCATTATGTAGTATTTTGACAGCTTTACAGGATTACATTTTCCTAATCCTTAGTCCATTGGAGAAGTATTCTGTTACCTTCTGTGCACCAGAAGTGATCATTATGGTATTGGTAGAGGAAAGCTGTAGTGCAGATAGGCACTACTATTAAAACCGTAGTGTTGCAGTGGTATGTGGTGGGAGGGTGAGGGAGGGGGGATGGACAGCCAACTGCCTTAACTATAATTATGTAACACCCTCCAAAATTCTTTCCCATGTGTCATGTAACAATTTTCTGAGAAGAACATACAGAAAAATTACTCCTTTTTAAGAAATAGAGTTTCTGCATTAAAGCTTGAAAAACCTTTAAGAGGTATATGAGTTTGCAAAAAATCAGCACAAAATATCCCAGCATTTATTACAGGCTTTAATTTTTCCTTTCTGCAGTTTCTGGAGCTCGTTTGTATGTGGTAGACTTTTTTTTTTTTTTTTTTTTTTTAATGGAATTAGATTGCAATTTTTATAATTACTCTAAATTCCACAATGTAAATTTCTTTTCTGGAAAGTGATGCCTTTTTATTCAACAATTTTCTTCCTAGTTTTAATTCAGTGTTAGAACTATTCATAATGAAGTGTAAAAATGGTACAGTGCTTTTTATTCTTCATAGATCTAAATAACCAACACACAAATGCAGATTTTTTTTCATCATGATGGTCTGTGAGAAGGAGAAATAATTCTGGATTTCAGAAATCAAGCTCAGTCTGCAAGGGTAGTGGTTAAAAAAGTGTCTTTTCATCTGCTGAATGAGTCAAGTATAGAGCTACTAGGCATAATTTTAAGAAACCAGGATTGTCTTCAGCTACATGTACAGTCCTGGATTTTGTACCTTGTAGCTACAGACTGACAATTCTAGCATGTTTTTTTTAACTCTCTTTCTCCCCTCCCCAAACCCTAAGGAGTTGCCAATGACTTTTCTGATTAGCTCGCAACTCTGCAGAGGTTTCTTTATTTCCATCTGTTTGTTCTTAAAAATCAGATATTGATTCCTTCATTTCTCTCTTTGTACAAGGGATGATTTTCCTCATCTTGGGTATTAACCTCCTTATTATCTTCATCGTAAGGCACCTCATAGCCGAAAGTTGAGGCACAGTGAAGAATTACAATAAATGAGGCACACATGAGAGGGCGCTCTGTGCTCAGATATTTAAAAAGTAGTGACTATAGGATTTACTTTCAATTGTATATAGATTTTTACATATTTTAGATATTCCTAACAAGTATTTCATTTATTTTCAAAGTGCATACTGTTCATACTGCTTTTTTATTTATTTTATTTTATTTTTTTACAAACTGCCAGTGCTAAACTGAGCTCTCTGAAATTGGAGGATGCAGGGAAGGAGAGCAGATTGTGTTGTACATGCTTTCTGGAGTGATTTGCTTTAAAATTTATAAAATATATATACATTTGTTTTTCTTTGCGTTTATAGTTTGCTCTATTTTATTGTTAATATAATGCCTTTGAGCCCCTTATTCCCATCTGTTGTTTCTTTTTGCTACATTTATGTAATCTCTTGCTTTAATAACTAAATCACTAAAAAATGCCTCAAATTTTGTTGTTCTGTGGCAGCTAGTCCTATTTTTATTAGTTGTATAGCATCCTAGATTGATACAGACTCTCTGGGTTTGCAGTACAGTTCTGTCCTGCTAGAAGGCTGCCCGAGGAGTGGAATCTGAGCAGCACTGCAACACACGGAGAGTCGTGGACTTGGTGTATGAAGCAGAGTGCAGTGAGAGCTGCCGTCTGGAAGCTGCCGATAGGCAGCTGTACGTCGGTAAAGAACGCGGGAGGGTTTGGGGATGCTGGGCCTGGGTCCTCGTGTAGGAGGCAGGAATGGCTGCAGAAACCTGCCTTTCTGCTCCGATGATCTCCCTGCACTTGAATTACTCACTAATCTGGAAGAGGGGCATGACTGAAGTCTCACTCCTCCTCTCAGCATTTTCTATTGGCCTAACTCTGTGTCTTGGATTCCTGCGAATTCTGTTCTGACCCTGTCCATAGTATACTGTGGAGGCTGGATACCTAATTCAGGGCTGCAGATTCTGCAGAGAGAGATGGGAGCCTAAACGCTGAACTCTGTACTTTTATTTCCAAGTCCCTTCATGGATTTGGCCATGAACACTACCCTTTTGCTGCAAGTGTCTTTTTACATGATTTCTCCTGCACCCCAAATAACAATTATTTTAAAGCCCTCTCTGTTTTGTGGAGCAACAGAAATAAGGTACTAAATCTGGCTATTACCTGTCTGAGATACCAAAGACTTCTCCCCCGCTCCACACACACACACACACACACACACACACACAGTTTGAACAATCTTTCTGGTTTCTTTCATGGAGTGAATGATCAGAGACTCTAGTTTTGCTTTTATACTCTGGATTTAAGTTAGTTGTGAACTCTTTCCTTATTCTCATCCCTTTGGAATGTTAAGTTTGCCACTGGAAGTTAAATAACTGAACCTCTCTAGAAATTGTTAGAAGGCTATCGTAGAATCTCAAACACGAAATACAACATTTTCAAGCTGTTGGGTACAGTTATTTTTATAATCTGTTAATAGCATTCACAGAATTTGGTAGGTGTGTTTCATTCTAAAGATGTTGGCTTGGAGCCAGCTCACAGAAATTATCTACATGTATATATCTGAAAATGTATAGTTGAGAGACATCCTTTTTCTTCTTTTTCTCTCTCTCTCTCTCTTTTTTTTTTTTTTTTAAAAAAAAAACTATTCCAGTATTTGAGTATATTCTCACCAAACTATGTATCTGATAGATTTTCTTAGTCTTGCATTGGGCATTTGGAGGAGTCGGGTTCAATGTGCTTGACAGGCCTGAAAACTATTCCTTTCATTTTTCCTGTACTAGAACTAATACAGTGTAGTCATGTGGAAAAGTTATTCTCTCTTTGGGCAAATGTTAAATTTATGGTTTTATGATGCATTTTTAATGCATTTCTTTAAAAATGTATACCAAGCCCTAGTTATTCTGGATGCTAACAGCTAGAGTATGTACTTTGATGAAACCTTTGCTAATAGGAGCTGATCCCATACGTGAAGCTGAAAGAAACCTTCTTGAAATACTGCATTAAATATATTCTATGGGCATAATTTTCCATTCTTCTTAAGAGTAAAAAAGATGATTTAATTTTTGCCACGAGTTACGTAGTCTTTGTTTTAGTCACTATGGCTATCTGTTTGCAAGCTTTTTTCCTTCACAAACAAATCACAAAGACCATTGCAAGAGCTTATGGAAGGGAAAAGTGAATTATTATACAAAATATTTAGGCAAGATGATTTTATACACCCACATACTCACAAGCACCAAAACACAAGTATCCAAGTAGTCTGTTCCGAATCACTTGGGTGCAGCTGTCCAGTCCTTAATTATGTCTCTTTAGTTCCTCTCAGGTGGCAGCAGGGAACAAATCTTGCTATATATCTTTTATATACCTTAGGATTCAGTAGTTATGAGGTGGGCCTTTGCTTCAAACTCTTTCTTCAGTTTCCATAAACCTTAGGCAAAAATGCTGCTCATTGTATGTTTTCCCTTGATATTTGAAATGTATGTCTGATTTCCTGATAAGATAATAGGAGAAGGAATGTCATATGTGATGTGCTCCAAACTTGTTATTCTCATGCTTTTAGAGTACAGGGTGTTGTGCTGGTAAGTCATTCATGCTATGGTCTAGCCAGAGTATAGACCCTGGGATCATAACAAGAATGTGTTCCTCCATGTTACTGCTGGTAGTAGTGTTCTGGAAATGGTGTTTTTCTGTATTAATCTGGGGTATTTTTTAAACCTTTTTCTGCTGTTTCTTCTAATGCTTTCATACAGGCACATTTCCATTCATGTTACATTCTTGCTGAACTTAGTATTCTGTTACAGATCTCTGAGTGGTTATGGCCACTTCTTTTCATGTAGAAGTGTTGCATGGCATCAGCTGTCTGATACGTCTCAATATGCTGAACGCCATTCTGAATGTCCCTCGTGTTGCTCAGCTTACTTATGCTGCTGCTTGATGTTTAACTGAAGCTGTACTCTGTTTGTGAATTTACACTTTGGTTGTACAACAAAGTAGAAGGGAAACAGGACAGAACTAACTTCTTTAGTACACACAGAGCTTGCCTGTTTTAAGAGTGGTAATTTCTGATTATTCTGACTGGGAGGCAGAAAGCCTTTGTATGATTGTAGCAAGACTAAGCAAATCTGGCAAAGGGGTGTGTATAATCATGCTAGTACCACTGGAAGCATGACAGTCAATGCTGTAATTATTTTAAAAAATAAATCCTTTAAAGAGGGATTTATTTTAAATTGAATTCCTCTATTCTCTTAAAAAAAAAAAAAAAAAAAACAAAAAACCCAGGTACAGTTACTAACATAAACAGCTTTTCAGAAAGAAACTTAGGCAGCAGATCAGTGAAAAAGTCCACTTCTGCCTCTTAATCCTCTGTTCCCTTTGGACGTGGATAATATATGATGATCATCAATTCTACTTTCATAAGAATTGCTATGTGGGATCATATTGAAAGTCCTCATAATGCAGTATCTTCTTTAAACACTGATCAGTATGGGATATTTAAGGAAAGAGGATGTGTTGGGTAAACTTTTCCCTAGCAAACTTTTCCACCTGATAGCAGTCAGAAATTCAGGGGTTTTCTGACCCGGAGATTGTATCTGAGATGTTTTATTTTCGTTATCAGTGATGGACCTTTCTTTGTAAACTTAGTTAACTATTTCTAAGCCCATTTATCCGATAAGCCGATAATAGCCCAAAGAATTTTGTTCCATAATTAAATTAAGTATTGTGTGAGAAAAACTAACTCTTTTGTTTTTTCTGTTATTATGGTGACTTTCAGATGGTGCTTTGCTGGACAGCTCCCCAGTGAATTGGGCAGAGCATCATGAGGTTTCTCCCTTTGCCCCTCGATTGGACTTTTGGAACTCAGGACAGTAATTCTGGACAACTTCTGTTATTATGTTCTCTTATTATTGTTTCCTGGATGATAAGTCAGTCTTCTTTGTCCAAAGCAAAAAATCTTCCTTTGCTTTTCTTTTACCGTATGTATGGGAACTGGAAAACAAAGAAAGCTGGGTGTTTAATCAGTACATACACTGTGAAATTTGCCTGGCCTGAGAATAGGATCTAACTACCTGAGTACCAGTATATACTCAGCCCGTGAATTTCTATGACCATGCGTTGTATTCAAGTTTTCAAATGGCCAAAACACCTGAAATGACTTAGGGAGAACTGGGATTTGCTGTGTGGAATCTGTCTTGCAAGCCTGTGAAAGAATGGGACTGAAAACAAAGGGAAATAAATATGGTATCTTTAAACTTCCAGAATGGAGGTTTCTTGGCCCAAAATCAGATAAATAGGTTTCTACAAAAATGAGGACTTGTTTAAAAGATTAATAAAGCTTTAAACACTTGCCAGTAAAACTCTCTGCTACAGTTCACAGAAGAGAGAGTTAAATTATAGGAGGATTAAAGGTAAAATTGAGAATGGTGTCTGAAATTTTGTCAGAATAAAAAATACAGAGGACATCAGCCTTTCTGCATGTAGTCACAAGTTTGTCACTACAGAGTGTCATATCCCTTTTTTGGTTCTGTATTTTAAAATGGAAAGTGTTTGGTGTTATTTACATCTTTTCCCCATAAACAGTGTTTGTGGCTGGTGACAAAGTACCAAAGTTATTTGGCCATTGTCTGTTCAGGTAGAGCAGGTTTGTGCTGCTGTAGCCTTACACCTTAACATCTGCAGTCACAACTCATTAATTCAGATGAGCCTGTATGTTCTGTTCTTCCTCATGAAGCTCCATCTTACAGAGAAATAATATTTGTGATACTTCTGGTTCAAAAGGAGTTTGGCAAAAGCTATCTCTTTCCGTGCCCTAAGTCTAATTTTGAAAGTTAACAAACTGTAAGTCTGGGCTAGGTTTCTTGCCTCATTTTGAGGAGATAGGTATGATCATTTGGATAGTCCCATTTGACATTGCAGCCAGGCATGGGGGAAGAGGAAGGGTGAAATCTAATGATTCTTGTAAATATAACCTTCAGTCTCGTAGAATCATAGAATCAGTAAGGTTGGAAGGGACCTCTGCAGATCATCTAGTCCAACCTCCCTGCTCAGCAGGGTCACCTAGAGCATGGTAGACAGGGTTGCATCCAGGCAGGCCTTGAATATCTCCAGAGAAGGAGACTCCACAACCTCTCTGGGCAACCTGTTCCAGTGCTCCGTCACTCTCACAGTGAAGAAATTCCCCCTCATGTTCAGGCGGAACTTCCTGTGCTTCAACTTCTGCCCACTGCCTCTTGTCCTGTCACATGGGACAACTGAAAAGAGTTTGTCCCCATCCCCTTGACACCCTCCCTTCAGGTACTTACACACACTGATCAGATCCCCCCCTCAGTCTTCCCTTCCCCAGGCTGAACAGGCCCAGCTCTCACAGCTGTTCCTCATAGGGCAGATGCTCCAGCCCTCTGATCATCTTCGTAGCCCTGCACTGGACTCTCTCCAGTAGCTCCGTGTCTCTCTTGTACTGCAGAGCCCAGAACTGGACACAGTACTCCTGATGTGGCCTCACTAGGGCTGAGCAGAGGGGCAGGATCACCTCCCTTGACCTGCTGGCAACACTCTGCCTAATGCAACCCAGGAGACCATTGGCCTTCTTGGCCACAAGGGCACATTGCTGGCTCATGGTCAACTTGTCATCCACCAGCACTCCCAGGTCCTCCTCTGCAGAGCTGCTCTCCAGAAGGTCAGCCCCCAGCTTGTATTGGTGCCTAGGGTTATTTCTCTCTAGGTGCAGGACTCTGCACTTGCCCTTGTTGAACCTCAGGAGGTTCCTCTCCGCCCAGCTCTCCAGCCTGTCCAGGTCTCTCTGAATGGCAGCACAGCTCTCGGGTGTGTCAGCCACCCCTCCCAGCTTGGTATCATCAGCAAACTTGCTGAGGAGGCACTCCATCCCCTCATCCAGGTCATTGATGAAAAAGTTGAACAGGATGGGACCCAGTACTGAGCCCTGGGAGATACCGCTAGCTACAGGCCTCCAACTAGACTCCGCGCCACTGATGACGACCCTCTGAGCTCTGCCTTTCAGCCAGTTCTCAATCCACCTCACTGTCCACTCATCTCACCCACACTTCCTGAGCTTATCTAGGAGGGTGTTATGGGGGACAGTGTCAAGAGCCTTGCTGAAGTCAAGGTACACAACGTCCACTGCTCTCCTCTCATCTACCCAGCCAGTCATGCCATCACAGAAGGCTATCAGACTGGTTAAGCAGGATTTCCCCTTGGTGAATCCATGCTGACTACTCCTGATCACCTTCTTTTCCTCCATATGCCTGGAGATGACATCCAAGAGGACCTGTTCCATCATCTTTCCAGGGATGGAGGAGAAGCTGACTGGCCTGCAGTTTCCTGGGTCCTCCTCCTTGCCTTTTTTGAAGATTAGAGTGACATTGGCTCTCTTCCAGTCCTCAAACATATCTCCTGTTCTTCACGACCTTTCAAAGATCATGGACAGCGGCCTAGCAATAATATCCTCCAGCTCCCTCAGCACTCATGGGTGCATCCCATCTGGGCCCATGGATTTATGGATGTCTAGCCTGCCAAGAAGGTCTCTAATCCTATCCTCCTCAACCAATGGAAAGTCTTCCCTTCTCCTGACTTTCTTCCTCACGTCTGGTCTCTGGGATTCTTGAGAGCTGGCCTTAGCAGTGAAGACTGAAGCAAAGAAGACATTCAGTAATTCTGCCTTCTTTGTATCCCTTGTCACCAGGGCCCCCGCCCCACTCAGTAGCAGGCCCACATTTTCCCTAGTCCTCCTCTTGCTGCTGATGTGTTTGAAGAAGCCCTTCCTATTATCCTTAACATCCCTTGCCAGACTCAATTCCAGCTGGGCCTTAGCCTTCCTTGCAGCATCTTTGCATACTCTGAGTGCATTCCTATAAATCTGCCAAGTAGCCTGTCCCCTCTTCCACAGTCTGTGTATTTTCTTCTTCTGTTTCAATTTGGCCAAGAGCTTCTTGCTTGCCCATGCAGTTCTCCTGCCCCTTTTGCTGCACTTCTTACTCACAGGGATGCACTGGTCTTGAGCTTGGAGGAAGTGATGTTTGAATACTAGCCAGCTCTCCTGGAGCCTCTTTCCTTCTAGGGCCTTAACCCATGAGAATCCACCAGTTAGGTCTCTGAAGAGCCTGAAGTCCGCTCTCCTGAAGTCCAGGGTTGCAATCCTGCTTGTTGCCTTACGTCTCCCTCAGTTATCGTGCAAGGATGGACTTTTTTGAAAAACAGGTAATCTCACACATAATCTTCTTGATTATCTTTTGTTTTTCATTGCTTGGGCATCTCATTTTTGTCTTTGATAAGTTTCCTGCAGTGAGCCATGCTTTTATAAGAGTATTGTAGGCACTATCAGCAATGTATTTTAACGATAGTTTCCCTTAATCTTCTCCTATGCATTTAGGGATGTGTCTCATTAAATCTTTGCTGGGAACATGGACTAGTAGTTTCACTCTGGAGAAGCCAGATGTGCCACATGTTCATATTTATTTTACGTTGGTAAGTTTTGTTAAGTTACCTTTGTACCAGTCTGTTCAGGGAAATTACATTTGATCATGAGTAGTGTGGATATGAAATGCATGCAGCTGTATTTGAGAGTAAATTTTTCATGGGTCTAGAACACGGATACTAAATAAAAAATGCCAGCTTCCTGGATTTGATTGCACTGTGAACATGTGCCTAGAAAAATGGATTGTGTGACTGGAAAAAGACAGCTATAGCACTGAACCTAGGAGAGCAGAAAATATGTGTGCTTTACTGCAGAGGAAAATGTTTGGTGCTGCAATGTACAATCGTTAAGGCTTTGGAAAGCTGTAGCAAAATAGGTAAAACAACAGAACAGGAATGTGAATGAGAGTAGTGTGTGTAGTAAACATAGCTTTTATAGAGAGCCTAAATTAATGTTTCAAAAAAAAAAAAAAATCAATTGCCTGTTTGATTTTGTGTACTCCCACATTCATTCTGCTTTGTCTCACTCTTGGGCTGTGCTGAAGAGTGATGCTGGTTCTCAAGTCTGTCTGCAGAGGAGTAGTAAGCATCAGAACTGCTAGTTGGTGATCCAAAATAGCAATGCAGTTCTGGCTCAGAAACATCCTTTGTCCCTTACACTCTCATGCAATTTCTACTTGTAATCCCTTCTCCTTTTTTCCTTTTCTTTCTCTCTCCCCACTCAAAATTATGCTTAAATGAGACAAAAAAAATTACTAAATTAACAACAATAAAATTTACCTTTCAGAGTACTCAGGACTGTTAAGTGTTATAATGCTCATTATGTTGTTCTTGGTGCTTAAATAAAATAGGGAAGTTGTAATTTGTATGAAAGTAGTCCTCTGCATTTGATGAATTAAAAATTTACTGTAGCTTCTGTGAATTCATATTTTATAAAAATACACTGTAGAACAGAAAGAAGCAACTCAGAATTTCCACTTGAACAGGAGAAGACACTTCTTCACTGTGAGGGTGATGGAAAGCTGGGACATGTTGCCCAGGGAGGCTGTGGAGTCTCCATTTTTTTTGGCCTGACTGGGCTCGGTCCTGGGTAGCCTGCTGTAGGTGACCATGCTTGAGGAGAGGGCCTGGACCAGATGACCTGCAGAAGTCCCTTCCACCTGAGAATTGTGATCTGTACACTTGCATGTAGCAGATCTACAAACTTGTCCTCTGTTAATCTAAGAAATGAAGATAGTCTTTATGATAAGGTAAATATGGTGAGCTAACTGGACTCTCAAATATGAATGTCTCTGAAGAGCCTTTTAAAATGTGTTTAGCTTAATTTCTTCCATTTAATCAGAGGAGGAGGTGTTTGTGTTTTACTGTAGGTGTCTCTCGTGGTGTGTTCATATGGTTACAGACTCCCGAAATTCTAACACTATGACATGCAGAAGTTTTGTTTCCTATTTATTCACCTGAGCACAGGTGAATACCCCAATCCTACAATACCTAATTCAAGTCCTAGCCTCTTCAGCTGAATGGAGAAAAATTTAAAGTTGGCAACCAGTATACTTATTAGCCTATATAGCTCTTCCAAGAGAAACTGCAGAAGAGAGCAGCAGCACACTTCAAATATTGTATAGCCTTCAGGTTGAGTCTGAGACTCTATTTGAGAAACTCTTCTTGTAGACAAAGTTGTTAGAGCTGTGTGGGAACTTCATCTACTATCTTGTAATCAGCAATGATAAAGATGGAAATATGCATACCCTTTGTGATCAAGAGATACAAGGAGTTTATCACAAATAATATGCAGGAACCAGACCCAAGAAAATGTTGTTAGTCTTGGAATATTTCCCAGCTAAATATGCAAATTTTTGAACAATATCCAGCAGGTTTTTATTTTATTTGCAAACAAATACAGGATATGAGTATTTGTCTAGTAACGTAGAGAAAGCTAAATTTGCACTCAAGAATTTGAGCAGATACCAAAACAATTGACTCTCTTAAAAAATAAAATAATCCACTCCCCAGTCACTCCCACCAACAAAACTTTTTTTTCCCCACCAAAAATTAACCATCTGCTTGTTGGATGTGTTACAAATGAAAGAATTGGGATGGAACTGGTGTGGATTGCAGCCTTTTGGCAGATGCTGAGAAACATAAGTACGGTTTAGTAGTACTTCTCAATATTAATAATGGTAAAGACAGGCTTATATCAGAAACGTATAAGCATGTGAGAACTATTTACATTCCAGCAATGCCTATACTGCACGCATAGCAAGTTTAATGGCCAGCGAGGAGGCCTCTACCACATGTTGCAGGCATTTTAAATACTAAAAGCCATTGGAAGACTATTATGAAATTTATGCCCTTCACACCATATATGAAACTTGGTCCTCTGTGAACTTCAGAGTCCATATTCCACACTTACTGTAATATATAATACCATAACCAAATGTGTAGTGTAGGCATTTTACTTCTCAATGAGGTGTAAAATTTTTGTGATAAACTAGTCTTATTAGGATACGTAGGAGATTCTGTAGTTTAAAGTTTTTCATTTCAGTGGCTGATCAGGAAGGGACTTGAGACCTATGTATTCAATACACAATCCAATGGCTGTAAAGATAGAGAAGCATACGGGTAGTACGTTTTTGTCCCGAAAATTTAATGATTAAATCCTAGTTAAAGGTATCTTAAAACTAGAGAGACAGCCTTTAGGCAGCTGTAGGTTAACCTGCAGTCTGCTTTCCAAACAGGTTTCAAGCATTTTTTTTTTTAATTGTCAAATATCTCTTGAGGATGTTCTGTAAAGTAAAATTCAAGGAAGCACACTTTCAGCTCTAGGTTTCTGCCTTTGTTATGATTGTAAGTAAATTGGGGGAACCAGCTGACGCATATAAAAGGATTAATTGAGGTAACTTTTGAACGAGTTTGCTTGGACATGATTATAAACTTTGCTGGAAGAGAAGAATCCTGTGAAGGTTTCATTTACACATAACTGAATGGTAGTTACTGCTGAATATCCATTTGTATTCAGGATGTTGGTACTGTTCTGGAAGATAAATATGCTAAATAAAAGTGACCTTGATTATGAAATGAACAAGGAAAATTACTAATAGAGAATATGTTGAATTAAGATTCAGCATCTGTTGAGCTGGTGTTTACATTGTCCGCAGCTGCTACAGTGCCAGCCCAACACTGAGTGGTTCAGGCATAGGGTGAGGGAGGATGCCCCTTTTGGCAGTGTGAAGAAAAACAGGGGGTCACAGCTATGAAATGATGGCCTTGCTGGTCCACTCTGTTTTGCTGTAGCCGCTTAGATAGGGAAGTTAGTCATGATGAGCTATGTCTCAATCCTAGGATTGCTGCAGTGCATCCTAATTAAGCACATTAGTGCTCCGTGTCTCAGATCATAGAATAACTTTTCTTTAAACTTTCCATAGGGTCTCTGTCAAGAGTAACTTGCCACAGAAACAGATGCAGAACTGAAATTCAGGAAGACAAATTCTGTTCCTCTGATAATTATGTGCTGCTTTTCTCTTGGATTGCTGATACAGGTGAGGAGGACCAGAAATACTCAGAACTCCCCTAAGTGTTGTTAAAATGAACAAGCTGTCTAATTGTAAGTCTAGCAGTGCAAGGTCGCCCTTGAGTATCTTTTTCTTGTTTCAGTCCCCTTTAAATCTGGTATTTCTAAGGACTTTTGTTTTAACTACAGTTGTGATTTGCTTTGGATGGTATGTTTGTCTCCCTTCTGAAAGGAAAAATTGAAAATACATAATCACTAGAGTGTCATATGTGAAGATCAATTTTAAGTGTTCTGAAATTTATTTATCAGAGAGATTGTATAAATAAAATGCATATTTGAATGTGGAGAGTACTATAAAATTATAACTAAATAGCATTTCCTATTTTTTTGAATACAAACTAAATGATTTAGTTTAAACACAGATGATCACTGAAGAAGACCTTTTATGTTGCATAACACCGAGTGAAAAGGAACTTTGCAAGGTATATTCATGAAGGAGGATGATTGGTACAGTCATTTTAAATTATCAACTAATTAGTCTTATTTTTGGTAAGAAACAATGGAACTTGTTTGAAGTAATTCTTACCAGTATGCGTAAGTCTGTTCCATCAACTCTTTCCTGAATGTTCTGTCAGTTTCCAAAAAATCCGGAGAAACTAATAAATTCTTTCAAAATACTACTGTGAATAGTGATCTACTATTGCATGATTTGGCGCCCAAGGATATGCTGCTTGTGTTCAGAGAGCAGTAGCTGGTAAGAGAGCACTGTAACATAGTAAAACAGAATTAAATGGATGGCCTCTTTGAAGTCCCTTTCAGAAATATGTTCTGTGATACTTTTACTTCATTTTTATGTCTTCTAAATGACACAACTCTTTTGTTTTATGTTTCCTAAAATTATGTTTGTATTTTTTTTTTATGTATGTTTAAATGGGGCAAAACTGAACTTGGCGCTGCAGCCGGTAGGCTCCACACTGCTGAGTGGAATGGAGTAATTGCTCTATGTCTTGAATGTTATACTTCTGTAAACATATTTCATAAAGAGATTTGCCTTGTTTGCTTCAATAGCACATTGTTAAGGCTCAATCTGTTGTATTTTCCGTTTTTTAAAGAATTTTCATTTAGTACTGCTGCACAGTCAGTTACTGAGTTTGGATTTTGTATTCATTTGCCTATTTTTCTTCATGGAAGCTTAATATTTTAAATCATTTTATTATTATTTTTGATTATTTTTAATGCCAATTTACCATTTTATCCAAATCTTTATATTCTGACCTTTTCTCTAGTGATACTTTTAGTTTCTCCTAGGTTGTCACCATGTACAAACATCATAAACATACCCTCCATTCTGTTATTCAAACTAGCTGATGAAGTTTGGATTGCTTTCTGGTCAAACATCAGTGCACTTAACTTCTCACTGGTACTTCTTTCCAGTCTGACAGTGAACCGTTCATAGATAGCCATCTCTGCCTGTGCTTTATAGAGCTTTTTGTGCTATACAGTAGTTTAATTTCACCATGTTTCGTTTCCTTTTGACACACCTACAATAGTATCAAAAAGCCTTGCTAAAATCAAAGTGCAACAACTACTATATCTTTCTTATCCGCAATGTACTTTCCATGTTAAAGGAAGAAATTAGTTTAGTTTCAGATTCGTGCTGGATAAAAAACACTTGTTGGTTATTGCTTAAACTTGTCACCTTGTTTTCCATATCCTTACAAATTGTTTGTGAATTCTCTTGTTCTATTATTTTTTCCAGGACAGTGTTAATCCCACTGTCTTTCAGGAATACTTAAAGCTATCTGCAGATTGCTCTTAGACTGCTTGTCTATTTTATATGTATTTCTAACTTGGATTTGATCAAGCCTAACTAATCTGAAAATACCTGACTTAATAAATGCTCTCAAACCTGTTCTTTTCCTATTTTAGCCAAAATTTTCTACCCTGAGGTGCTAGCATTAACTGCAGCTCTGTAATTGACCTTTTAAGTGAAGCCTGGAGTACCTGTCAGTAACTACAATTAATAAGTAGAATTTGTTGCTGCCAAATGCAGTAGTTCAAGCTTGGAGGCCTTTTAGTCATTGTACGAAACGCGAACAATTTTGCTTTTCCCTTTAGAAGCATAGAAACTTGAAATCATTTAAATGCCCTCATTTCTGTGTCCTGGAACATTAAGCTGATATCTGGAAACACTTCAGTGGCTGGCAAAAGAGAGTTCAACAGAATCGCTATATCTAGAAATGTAAGTAGTGTCTTGGGGAAGAATGGATTTATGGGCTGCTGTTGCTTTGAGCCAACATGCTTGTTAATTTGTGATGCATCTAGCTTCTAGCTTTTGTCATATTTCTGTGGTGCCCTTTGTGTGACCTCAACTGATGAACTAGTTGGCTCTGTTACACATGAAACCTTTTTGCATAAGGGGAAAACTGAATTCTTCATCTTGAAACCTGAATCTGTTGCAGTTTTTCTCCACCTTATGAATTCCTTTGGAGCTGATAATTCAGCCTACTTGAATGGACTCAATTCTGTAAACTGTATTCTTAATCTGCACTGGGGGAATTGTTGCTGGGAGATTTTAACCACCTTACTTGTCTCTCATTGTTGCTTTGTTACCAGTTGCTGTATCTGCATACCTATTTTCTTTTGACTGACTTTTTTGGAATCAATAAAATGAGCTGAAGTAGAGAGCCAACTTCTGTAACTGCCCAATTTCTATAGTTATGGGAGATAGTTTATGGTAATGGGCAAACTGAGATGATTTATAGTTTGGAAATGATATCAGTTCTTAATTCCTAAGAAGCCTTGATCTGAGAGATACAGCTAGTGAGAAGCTTAGAGGTGGTCCATACTGCCTCTGTTCCTATCCCAACAACTCAGTGTCATGCAAAGAATAGGAAATCTCTGCTGCTTTCTTCCACTTATCTGAGAGGAAAACAAGAAAATCAGAGTGGCATCCTGTGCTAAAGCAATGAAAACTGCACAGTGTTCTGCATTTATAGCACTTGAGAGCTTTTAATTCAAAAAGCATTTTCCAGCTTCTTCTTGTCCTTTGGTCTCAGAATTACCTTAGATTTGCTCAAGTGAGCAAACGTTGCTGTTTTTAGGACACTGATTGCTCTTTCCAAAAACGTCAGGCTGATACTAAGCTTTCCTCAATTTTCTAGAACTGCCGTCTTCATTTCACAACAGCTTAAGCAGTGATGACGATCAGCTTCTCTCTCTGGCTAGAGAGACTCTCTCTGACTTCAAGCTCTAACTGACTTGAAAGACTTACTCATCTCCTTGGTCAAGTTGTGGGATTTATCCTCCTTTTTGCTTGACTGAGGTCAAGGTACATGCATGGTGTGTTTCTGATATAGAAAATAAACACCTTAAGAAAAAGACAGCATCCTGATGACGCATGCCAATGTGTATATGCGCACAGTTATGGCATAATAAATGAAACTCAGTCTTTAGATATTTTCTTTTCCTCTTTCTTTTGCACTGATATGGGGAAAGATGTACAAAAAATATGCACGTATTTGTGTATTTATGTGTGTGTAAATACTTTTATGTAGATATGTCGTCCCTTAATGAGTGCAAAAATGATACAACATGAAGTAAGAGACAAATTGCTATGAATTACTGAAATAATTAATTAATTCAAGTCATCTTGAACTCATGATCTCTTAATTCATGAGACCAAAGAACAAACTTAAAAAAAATAGTATTTCACACATATTCAGTTACATGCACTGGAACATATACACTATATGTATTTTAGAAAGCCACTGATACCCTAGTTTGTCCTGCAAGTCCTGAGGTTCAAACATAATGAAAACACTGAAGTAGGTAAACAGATATTTTGCAGTATAAGATGCTGCTAACATTAGTTCCGAATCTTTTGGGTAATGCTATTATTCTTGTTAGATACAGGTGATATGAGAAGTGAGCAGTTGCTTTGATTCAACTCAGACTCTTGTGATCCTGAATTGGATGCTCCATAGGACTTGTGCAGGAAGTGGTGACTCCATCTGACACTTTGCTTGAAGGAAAAAAGAGATGCAAGGAGGAAGGTTGAGACTGACCAGCAGCAGTTAGGATATGCTACAGTGGTCATAAATATGTATTTTTTGAGGGAGAGATTGAATCTTTTAGCCTTAGAATTAAGATCTTCACCGGAGATGTTGGAGGTGCATTTTTCAAATTGTTTCTCTGAATTTCTTTCCCTAACTTTCTAGGTGAATTCTTCAAACATTTGATTATCAGCTGTCTTGATGCATTTTTCTCTCACCTTCCTGGATGTGAAAAAATTTCCGTATTCAGTCTGCACTGAAAAAGAAAATTCTGTGAAAAACTAAATTTCATGAGCCAGTGTTTTCAGTCTAACAGCTCAATGAAAGATGCAACAGAAAAATGAGAAGGCTTGTGAACAGAAAATATAAAGAGCAACTAAAAGGGTAAAATGGTTACAGGCAATATAGATACTGCTTAAAGATACTCTTTTACAGACTAAAAATAAATGTATATTACCAATCAAGAAAGACTCAGACTCTCAAAGATCCAGACAAGGCTTAAAAAAAGAAGAAAAACTGAGCTGTAACTGAATGAAGTAGACTGTTAGAAATAAAGACATCCTTCCAAAAGGTGCAGACATGTTCAAATGAGGAAAACAGAAATAGTATAAGCTTTGGAAAGCTAACATAGGGTGAAAATAAGACAAGCCAAAATGGGACTTTTTAATTAGCAAATTGCTGAAGATAAATAATTGGATTCACTACAGGAATCCGTGCTAACATGAATAAATTTCTGCGTATTTGTGAAATTCTTGATGGTGTTCCTTACCAAAGGCATGTACAAAACCTAAGGTGTCATGAGATAATGGAGAAGCTCTTTCATGCATTAAGAACTGATTAAAGCAAGTAAAAGTGGATAGAAATATGTAGTAGATGGCCTATGGGTCCTAGAATAACTACTGAAATTTGTAGTATGCTATGTTTTCATAATTGAGTAAATAATGAGGAAAGAATAGTTGCAGATGATACTGAATTATTTGGTATAGTCAAACGCATGCTCAGTTACCTCTCTGAAATGCTTGTACACCAATGCACGCAGCATGCGGAATAAACAGGAGGAATGGGAGGTCTGTGTGCGGTTGCAGGGCCGTGATCTCATTGCAATCACAGAGACATGTAGGATAGCTTGCATGACTGGAATGCTGTCATGGATGGCTATGTGCTTTTTAAGAAAGACAGGCCAGGAAGGCAAGGGGGGTGAAATTGCTCTTTACATGAGAGAGCAATGGAATGCATTGAGCTCTGCCTAGGGGTGGATGAAGAGGGAGTCGAGAGCTTATGGATGAAGATCAAAGGACCGGCTAAGACAGATGACACTGTTGCGAGTGTCTACAGGCCGCCTGATCAGGAAGAGGAAGTCAGTGAAGTCTTCTACAGACAGCTGGAAGTAGCCTCATGATTGCAGACCCTGGTTCTCATTGGAGAATTCAGCCACCTTGATATCTGCTGGAAGGACAACACAGCAAGGCACAAACAGTCCAGGAGGCTCCTGCAGAGCATTCATGGTAACTTTTTGACACAAGTGGTGGAGGAGCCAATGAGGGGAGATGTGCTACTAGACCTTGTACTAACAATCAAAGAAGGACTGGTTGGAGGTGTGAAGGTTGGGAGTAGCCTTGGCCTCTGTGATCATGAGATGGTGGAGTTCAGGATCCTATGTGGAGGAAGCAGGGCAGTAAGTAGGATCACAGCCGTAGACTTTAGAAGAACAGACTTTGGCTTCTTCTGTGACTTACTTGGACAAATCCCATGTGTTAGCATCCTAAAAGGAAGAGAGGCCCCGAGGGGGGCCCAGGCATCACTTCCTCCAAGCTCAAGAGCGGTGCATCCCTATGAGTAAGAAGTCAGGCAAAGGGGACAGGAGACCTGCATGGATGAGCAAGGAGCTCCTGGCAAAACTCGAAACAGAAGAAGGAAGCAGACAGAACGTGGAAAAAAGAGACAACTCACTTGGGAGGAATATAGGAAAGTTGTCAGAGTATGCAGGAATGCTGTGAGGAAGGCTAAGTCCCATTTGGAATTAAATTTGGCAAGGAATGTCAAGGATAATAAGAAATGCTTTTTCAAATATATCAGTAGCAAAAGGAAGACTAGAGAAAATGTGAGTCCGCTGCTAAATGGAGTGGGTGCCCTGGTGACAAAGGGTACAGAGAAGGCAGAGTTGCTGATGCCTTCTTTGCTTCAGTCTTCACTGCTAAGGCCAGCTCTCAAGAATCCCAGAGCCTGGAGATGGGAGAGAAGATTTGGAGAAAGGAAGACTTTCCATTGGTTGTGGAGGATCGAGTTAGAGATCATTTAGGCAAACTTCACACTCACAAATCCATGGGCCCAGATGGGATGCACCCATGAGTGCTGAGGGAGCTGGAGGATATTATTGCTAGGCCGCTGTCCATGATCTTTGAAAGGTCGTGAAGAACAGGAGATATGTTTGAGGACTGGAAGAGAGCCAATGTCACTCTAATCTTCAAAAAAGGCAAGGAGGAGGACCCAGGAAACTGCAGGCCAGTCAGCTTCTCCTCCATCCCTGGAAAGATGATGGAACAGGTCCTCTTGGATGTCATCTCCAGGCATATGGAGGAAAAGAAGGTGATCAGGAGTAGTCAGCATGGATTCACCAAGGGGAAATCCTGCTTAACCAGTCTGATAGCCTTCTGTGATGGCATGACTGGCTGGGTAGATGAGAGGAGAGCAGTGGACGTTGTGTACCTTGACTTCAGCAAGGCTCTTGACACTGTCCCCCATAACACCCTCCTAGATAAGCTCAGGAAGTGTGGGTGAGATGAGTGGACAGTGAGGTGGATTGAGAACTGGCTGAAAGGCAGAGCTCAGAGGGTCGTCATCAGTGGCGCGGAGTCTAGTTGGAGGCCTGTAGCTAGCGGTATCTCCCAGGGCTCAGTACTGGGTCCCATCCTGTTCAACTTTTTCATCAATGACCTGGATGAGGGGATGGAGTGCCTCCTCAGCAAGTTTGCTGATGATACCAAGCTGGGAGGGGTGGCTGACACACCCGAGAGCTGTGCTGCCATTCAGAGAGACCTGGACAGGTTGGAGAGCTGGGCGGAGAGGAACCTCCTGAGGTTCAAGAAAGGCAATTGTAGGGGTCCTGCACCTAGGGAGGAATAACCCTAGGCACCAATACAAGCTGGGGGCTGACCTTCTGGAGAGCAGCTCTGCAGAGGAGGACCTGGGAGTGCTGGTGGATGACAAGTTGACCATGAGCCAGCAATGTGCCCTTGTGGCCAAGAAGGCCAATGGTCTCCTGGGTTGCATTAGGCAGAGTGTTGCCAGCAGGTCAAGGGAGGTGATCCTGCCCCTCTGCTCAGCCCTAGTGAGGCCACATCAGGAGTACTGTGTCCAGTTCTGGGCTCTGCAGTACAAGAGAGACACGGAGCTACTGGAGAGAGTCCAGTGCAGGGCTACGAAGATGATCAGAGGGCTGGAGCATCTGCCCTATGAGGAACAGCTGTGAGAGCTGGGCCTGTTTAGCCTGGAGAAGAGAAGGCTGAGAGGGGATCTGACCAGTGTCTACAAATACCTTCAGGGAGGATGTCAAGAGGTTGGGGCCAGACTATTTTCAGTGGTGCCAAGTGATCGGACAGGAGGCGGCAGGCAAAAACTGAACTACAGGAAGCTCCACATGAATATAAAGAAAAACTTTCCTGTGAGAGTGACGGAGCCCTGGACCAGGTTGCCCAGAGAGGTTGTGGAGTCTCCTTCTCTGGAGATGTTCAAAACCCACCTGGACATGATCCTGTCTAATCTACTCTAGGTATTGTGCTTGAGCAGGGAGGTTGGACTAGATGATCTCCAGAGGTTCCTTCCAACCTCAACCATTCTGTGATTCTGTGATAAAGCTGCTTATGAGGAGCTGCAAAAGACTTTGGAGCATAACTGAGATAGAATTTCACAGAGTTCTATAAAACCACAGTGTGTGGAGAATAAAAATAGGAAATAATTATTTATAGTTTTTCACAATACGTGTAGGGCACCAAATGAAATTATCGAACAATAGAGATAATTCTAATCATCATACCATTATGCAATCTAGTTAGAGGACAGAGGCTATGAAGATTCAAAGTCAGGATAGCTCAAGTACCAAATGCAAGAAAATTTCCTTTGTATTACCTGCATGTGATAACTGCTGTTAGGACTGAATTTCGATGCTATAGGTAGCTTTCAGATTGTGTGTGTGGAAAATATGGATTTTTTTCAAAAACAGCTTAATTACTTTGTGACACATTGTTTATTCTTCCTTTGCTTCTTAAGCCTTTTCAAATCACAGCTGTCAGAGACCAGGCACCCGGATGATATTTTGGTCAGACTTCTTGCTTTTGGTCACTGTAAGCCTTTAGGGTCTCCCACATCACAGGTCAGTACATAAGTCTTGGACTGTTGGATCCTTCAGTGTTAGCGTATATCTGTTTTTCTATAAAATGTTTTGAAAGAACATTTTCTCTAAAATGTTTTGTTTCATAGATTTGAATTATTTTTTCTTCTAATTAGCCGTACAAAGAATACAGTGTTTTCTTAAGGAGGCTAGAGAGCTTACTTGCTGCTGAGTCATTGATAAATAATGAATATCACACAAGATAAGCCATAGATCTGATCTCCAGAAGAAACAAGAAGTCTGTACTGAATCCTTACTGTTACCCGTAGCAATGAAAAACAAATATAGAGTTCTGGAGGAAAAAGAGATCTCACAGTTTTGAAGCAGATAAAGTGTTAAAAAAAAACCCACCGTGAATAAAAGGAAAAAGGCCTCTTCTGTTCAGAGAAATTATGTGGCCTTATGCGAGGAGAAAAACGTTTACAGGCAGGATAAAATAGACATAATTTAGCAATGATTTGAGAACTGTTTTGGAGCTGATGGGAAGTAGAATAGGTGTGAGTGGGAGAGAACAGAATGCAACAGATGAAGAATTAAAAAAGGTTTTGCAAGAGAAAAACCTTTTGGGTTGGAAATTAGCCCTTCTCCCCTGTGGGGACTCAGGGGTTCTGTTTTGGTGGTCTGTACAGTAGAGGCTGAGCTTTGGCAAACCGAAGAGTGCATGATGTCATTGGATGCATAACATATGCGCCGAGTGCTAGTAAATGCTATTCACACTGTGGTGCGCAGCCAGATGTGTGTGCTAGAAAACACTCTGAGAAATGGAAAAATCATCTTTATGAAGATATGAAGAAATGAAGTAAGAGTGTCCTGTACTGAGCCTGGTCAGATCCACGGTATCTGCCAAGTACAAATGCTCTCTGCGAGGTTTCTTGCTCCTAAACATCAGATTTCTGCTCTCAGAAGCAGTCTTTTTAGAAGACCTTATTCAGCATTTTTCTGCTATTTGGAGATGAGCTCTGAGGAGCTCTTGTTTTATCCAGAAAAAAATACTTAGAGCTTCTTAGTGTGAATGAATTGCAGCAGATGAGAATCAAAGGAATCCATTCACTCCAGTTTTCACCTTTCTTTTCCTTTCTATTACGAATGGTCACAACATTATCACAGGAGAGGCTTCTGCTGCTGGCCACTGTCCTGTTTGCTCATGCAGAGATTTTTCTGCAGAGTAATGTTCTTCCAGGTCACATCTGGAACTGCAGTTTCATGTGCAATAAAAGTATAGGTGGATTTACATTTTTCTGTATTTCAGGGTTAAATTTACTTCTGTTTATCCTACCTGTAAACATTTTCTCTTTGCATAAGGTCTCCAAATTCCTTCTGAATTTTGAGGTCCACTGAGACTATTTGTGTTAAGTACAGTATGTGTTACCTGGTCATCAGTATACAGAGAGTTAAATTTAGTTTAGCTTCTCCTTGCTTTTGCACAGGCTCTGAGTGATTATCGGGGGGAGAGGAGCTGCGGGAAGGCAGCGACAGGAAGCACCCACCTACAGAAAGTCAGGAATTCCTTACCCAAAAGGGAAGGCTAGAGTGCACTTCAGGCTTGGGAGATTTTTTGTGTTTTGTGTATTTGTGCTAGTTTTCAATGTTTACTGTTGATTTTTTTCTGCTGAAAAGTTTATTGCTAACTACTGGTATTCTGATTTTGCTGGTTTGCTCACAGGAGCCCAAACAAGACTCCTGTGTTAGTTACACAAATAAATTTCCACTTCAGAGTCTAGAAGTAGGCCATTTTTAAGAGGTCCATTTCAAATGTACTCAGATCATTGCCACGGGGGACTGTCATACTTCAAATCTGTGTTCACGTCTTGCACTTGTTGAGCAGGAGGGTTCTGCTGAGTTTTCAGAGCGTGCACCAGCACAGGGATCTGCGTCCTTCCCTTTGAGATATCCAAGCATTTCTGCCATGCGCAAGGCAATTGGTGACAGTCATAGAGACCATATCAGTGGTTTGTGTGGGTTCTTCTTGAGCTCAAGTATGAAGGAGACAAATCACGTTCAGTGCTGTTTTAGTAAGGGATAAGGAATAACACAATCTTGGAAATATCACTGTGCTGGATAGATGCTGGATAGACAGGATAAATAGTACCAAACTTCACACCTAAAGGCATAAATTTTTAACAAGTGGTGTCGGCAAGGAGTTTTCTCCCTCATGTGCTTGATCACACAATTTGCTGTATCCTTCATTCTGTAGAAGGAAGATCTGCAAAAGGTATGTTGCCAGACTGATTGGACTGATTTTGTCTGTAATATCAGAAGGATGAGTGAAAACAAAATAAATAATTTGTTTAATAGGCTCAGATATCGGACTTAGGGAACAATATTTCTAATCTGGTATGTGGTTCCTGTGGCAGCCCAGCTGCGTTCAGCGGCCAGAACTCCTTTTTGTTATTAAGGCTGAAACAATTTAGGAGAAACCACTGCAAAACTATTGTAGTTTCAGGACTTAAGTCATGCTTTTTAGGCCTAAGCCTTTACACAAGTTAGGTAGAAGGGATTTTTACTCAGAAGAATAGCAAGTTTCCCTCAAGTGTTAATATGAGCTTAGTGGCAACACTTTACCTAAAATATGATCCTTACACAACGTCTGGTGGGGAGATGGAGAAGAGTCGTCCTCGCTAGTGGTTTCTGAAAGGCTGCTGTGTTGTCACGAAGGACAGTGGAAAAGGCTGTGACCAGGCAGAGAGAGTGTTACCAGGTTAATTTCTGTCTTATCCTTCATTGCTTGTATATATGGCACATACAGAGGGCGTCATATGTAAAAGTAAAATTCTACATGTATAATGTTTTTTCCATCTCACTTAGATTTTAATAGATCACAAAGGACAGTTCTCATAATTTTTAGTTCATTCTTGCCCTTTCTCTTTTTTTGCTTAAGCCAGCCAAGTAATTCCTTCCCATACTTGCTGTTCTAATATTTCTGATATATTCAGAACATATACTCAGTTCGTGTTCTGAAAGGTATTGCTTATCCAGTTTAAAGATACTTGCCACAGTCTTTTCTCCATACATAATTCCTTCATTATATTGTAAGTTTTTATTGTGCTTTCTGTGCTGCTTCTGGAGTATCAATAACTTGCTGATGAGGTGCTCAGAAATGAGTACTATAGGAGAGTAATAGCAAAGTTGCCTCAAAATTGCGAAAAAGTATTATCATCCTATCAATGATTGGATATATGTAATGTAAGATTAAGATGGTTTATCTTGCAGCCATGCTGCATTCATACACAGACTTGGCTTATTTTTGGTTGTAATTTTGTAGTCTCTTTCCGTTTCCAGTTGGTTCTGTCATTGTATATTGAAGTTTTATTAGCTTGCATAAGAAGGAGCTTTGATGGTAGACTGCTAATGAACTGATGCACTTTTGGCCAGAAAAACAGTATCTTAGAAGTGATCAGGAAGTTGATGATATTTTCTTCCATTTGCCTTTCTTTATATCCTTACTCGTTTGCTGGTACTGACTTTGTTCACCAGTTGTTTGAACTGGATAAAGCCTTGGGTTCTACATCCTAATATTGAAGTCATATAAGCCTGAAACTGCATGTCACTAAAATAGTGTCTGATTATGTGACAGAAAGAAAGGGAGCAGTATAAGAAATTTTACAATTAATATGATTTCTCAAAGATGAGCCTGGAAAGAAATATAACCTCGTTTTTCTCCACTGATTTGGTGTACTGCTGAATTCATATTCATCCTGAAGTTGTAATTTTACAGTGCCCAGTAGTATGAACCAGAACGGTTTTTTTTATACCCAGACATATTAAAGGCCAGTCTCTGAATTTAGCAATTATAACAGATTATTGATCTGTTCAAGCCTGATGACTGAGCTGTAGTTGTGATGGCATGATTTGAAAATAGCATTTCCCATTATTGATCTGTATTACAATGTGCTCTATGTTATCATGGTACAAACTTGATGTGGTTTATTTTAATGTAAAGAGTAAAAGAAAAGTGTCAGGTTGATGAGATGTTTGAGGGGATTGGTAATGCATTTATATAGATCTAGGCTCACAGCTCACTGGTTTGAAACAGCACAAGGTTGTGGAAGTTGGTAGCTGCTGGGTAGAAAGGAGCTGGTGGTCCGTTCAGTGCCTCGCAGGTGGCATTTGTTGTGAGAGGATCTGCTTCTTGAATCGACATCGAGTAGGTCTGGCTGATGGTCACAGCAGAGGCTGTGCATGAAATGGGCTGTGGAGCCTGGGCACCAAGTCCTGCTCTGGCCTCAAGAAGCTGTCCTTACTCTGTGGATATTGGACATGTCAGCAGTGATGTCATGGGGAAGCATGTCATGTTCTTTTTTATCTGCTCTGTGTACATATAAAGAGCCTCAGTTTTGGGATATCCACTGATAATCTCATTTTTGTAAATGGCAAAATCTGTGCTGGAGAAAAAGGAAGGTGAAATGAATAATGAACTATAATGGTTCTTAATGACTGAGTTTGCTTTTGTGTCTGTCATGGGATCAGCTCCCCTGATAAATGTTTAATTAAATGTAAAAATTGTTGATGGAGCAGCCTTCTGTTTACATAATCTTTTAATTGGATGTTTTAAATAATTTTTCTTTAAAGACTATTTCAAATTAATTTCTTGACATCAGTAACTACTTAGGTAGATGCAGATTGAATATTTTCTTAATTTCAGTTCTTGCAAAGAACTTGTTTCTCACCTTTCTGGTCAGCCTGGGATGGAAATGTCACATGCTTGTCCCTTCCTGCTTCTCCACTCAGAAAATTTGTATTACCTCTTGAAGTCTGATGTTCTTTCAGTTTTGGGTGCTTCAATACAAGAAGTTAAATTAACCAGGTGTGTGCTTTTAGGCTGGAGTTTTGTTTGTGCTACAGCTGACCTTGTTATTCTTAAATTTTCTCCCAAGTTTATGCTGAGAAATGTCTTTGCAAGTTCTGAATAAATGTTTTGTGATAAAATAGCATTACTGATCTGTCCATGCGAAAATGAAGTTCATTGAGACATGTCTTGGTCACTGGCCTGCATATGGTAGTAGAAAGCTGTGAGTCAGTTGGCCACCTGACAACATGAGGCAGTGGTTTGCAGGAGTTACCGTGACTGTCCAGACCTTTTTCCTGATTTTCCTGATTGCTGTCATCTGAAAAAAATGGCCTCTGAAGCCATCACGGTTTTCCTAGTATGAAATAGTAGATGTCAGACTAAAATTAAGCTGAAAGTATGTAGTAGAGATTAGATGAAGTCATTGCTGTTAATGAAAAATCTAGGAATATGTAGGCAATTAAGGCTCTTTCCAGTTCATAAGTGTTTAAAAGTGGTGATAAAACCAGTAATGCACTAGTGAAACTCAGCATTTTGTTGTTGTTGTTGTTGTTTTTACTAAGCAGAGAGGAGGATGGCTTCTGACATCGCTGGTTGTTTGATTCCTTGGAATGACTCCGTTGTAATAAGCCCCAGAAAAGAAGTAGCTGTGTTTCCAATTTTGGATATATTTATTTTGTCTATTTAGTTCTTATTTTGATAAGCTCTTCTGTACTTACTGCATAAAGTAATGAAACAAAACTACAAAACTGCATCAGAAAGACTTCACCACTAGACTAAGCTGTATCCACTCATCTGATAGAGGTCCTTGTTCTTGAAGAAATAGGCTCTCTGTGGATCGAAGGTGCACTGCACCCCATAGGACTGGACATATGTGTGGACACAGTGGGAGAAGATCTGGGCTGCTAGTAGTGTCAGTCATGAGGACAATTTATGTTCAACTTCCATATGGATGCACTTCTCCAGCACTAAAAGTCTTAGATGTTGGAACCTTGGAGGGTCCAAACTGTCTGTGCTCCAGTGATTTCAGTGATGTTGTATTGTTTTACAGCACCTCAAGGTTGTTTCCTACTTATAGAAAGATTATCTTAGACATGACAATGACAAGTCTTGTATTCATCACATTGACTGTGATCTGAAGAAGAAACTGCTCTTTCCAGCATCTTTCTGAAGAAGATCTATATGATTTTTTTTTGTTGTTGTTGGGAGGCGGGATAGCTCATTGGCTGTGTATCTGTGGACACTTTGTCATGGTACGTAAGTTCAGTTTATTCCCCAGTCTTGTAATGCTGTAACAGAGAAAAGGGCTGCTGTATAGCTTTAGCATGCTGTAGTTTGGGAAGAAGATGATACTGAATATGGATGAATTGTGTCAAGTATCTTATTCATATATGCCCAACTGAGTATGTGAACAGACACAAACAAAATTCCTCTTCCAATTTTTGCAAGGAAGTTTAGCCGTAGAACTGTCTGTCACTGTAAATCAGTAAAAAGAGATTCCTTAGAGAGTTGTAAGTGCTCTTTCTGACTGTTACAGGATCTTCCATAGACTACCACAAGGCTCAGGAGTAGGACAGATGTGGTAACGTACTTAAGTTTCCACACAGTGTGGAAGAAAAATTTTGAATAGCCAAAACAGATCTTTTACAATACAATAGTTTTATTGTGCAGCCTTTTAGGATGAAACAAAAAAAACCCTCTAAATTAAACCTTGCCTTTTTAAAAAAGTTTGAACATATGTTCTGTGTCCTGAAAAGCAGAACAAACTTAAATGTGGAGTATCCTGCAAAACTCTCTAACTTCCTGTTATAGTCAGGTATGCTCCAAACAAAGGAGACAACACGAATTTGGGAGTAACTATGACTGCAGGCTTATTTGGATGGCTGGCATGGCAATCACGATCCATTGCACGTACTATTTGATTACCAGAAGGAAAAGGCGGGGGGGAACTTACTAAGTGGAAATTGCTAGCATTACTGGTTTCATCACTCACCTTGATCTCCTGGTCAAGTGTGAGGGTCTCTCAGCCTGGAGGAGTATCCTTGAGGGGCGTCCCACCTCAAGGAGAGATCCAGCTTCACAGCACACTGCTAGTCAGGAGAGCCCAAAGAAGCTCTCTGCAGACCCCTGTTTATGCCGGAGCTGAGGTTATCGCTGTAGTCATACAAGACTTGAGTCTGATGATTGGCTGAGCGGTTCTCTCTGTGTTGGCGAGTTTGCGGATATATTTGCTATGCTTGCTGTGCAGGACAGGTGTATCTGCCATGCTTCCTCCTCTGATTTCCTCTTTTAAAGAGCCCTGTGAGCTCGCACACAAACACCCAGGAAAGGTGTTTGTTAGAGTAGTTTGTGTTGGACTTTCCTCCACTCCGCCCGGTGAGATCTGCAGATGGACTGACGGATGGCTGTTCTTTTGGGGAATCGCCACCCTAAGCGAACTGGTATTCGAACTGGCTAAAGCTGGCTAATCAACAAAGAAACCAGGGAGCGGGTAAGTCTTTCAGTGGTGGTGGTAGTGCCTACAGAGCACTGACCTGAGTGGAAGAAGTTCAGAGCGTTGATTTGAGCAGCTCTTCATCTGTGGCGTTATGCTGAGGGGAGGAAATATGCAGATGCATGTGCGCATACCTATGCAAAGATGTCAGTTGGCATTTTGACTTGTGGAAATTCTTCCTTTCTGATCACCTTTGTCTTTGCTGCATCCTGATTGCTTTTACCTGGCACCTGTGGGTCAAAAGAGTGATTGTAATGACATTTTTTTTTAATATTGGGCTTTTCAATGTTTGCTTGTGAATTAACTTGGATGTGTACCGGAGAGAGAATTTCATGTCTTTGAATGATCTGTGATGCCTAAGTGGTATATATTTTCCTGTGTGTGAAATGGGATTGGTAAGGAAATGTATTAATCTGTTACGAACGCCTAAGACAATGAACATTACAAGTTTGAATGAAGTGGTCTGTGTCCCTGTGTGCTCTTGGTAAGTTCCAGGTGCCCTGGCACTAAAATACCTTTTAACTGATCGGGGATTAGGACCAGGCCTATGGGATTTGTGCTGCATTGCCAGGTGTTGTTTGGGATTTCCCCCTCTGGCTGGGTAGATCATTAAGATGCAGAGCACAGTAATGGAAAGGTCCCTTTCGTAGCTGTGTTACATGTGGACGGACAGACGGATTTGTGTGAGAAGCGATGGTTTGTTTAGATTCCCCAAGGGCGGTGCCTGAAAGTTGCAGGAATGCGTGGGTTTTAAGCTTTTGATGCATGGTAGCTGAAGTCAGTGAGCTCCCTTCAGGCAGAAATCAAGCAGCTCTTCCAGAGTGTTTTTCTCACCAGTACTCTCTCCAAACTGGTATCCAGTTTAAGTATGTTCTTTTCGGCACTGGTGATGCAATAAGATCGTTACTCTGACAATTCGAAGTTTTTCATTTATGGCCAATAATGATAAACTTAAGGAAAAAAGAGCTTGGCTTTCTGGAAGCCTTGGTCGTCTCCAAGCAGAATGGAGTGGACTAAAGAAGTGGAGAATACAGCTCACGGTAATGGATCATTCTTCTCCACCTGGCTCGTGGAGTCAGTTCTGGATACAAAGCAACTAATCAAATAAGATGTTATAAGCAGTTCATAGGTAGGAAAGAGAAAGAAGCCTTTGCGTCTCTCAAGCATACCCCAGACAGACCTCCAGCAAACCCTCCAAAGCTCAGGAGGCAGCTGAAAGCGTGAGGGAAGGTTTGTTTATTTTACAGTGTGAAAATGTCTCCAGATCTGCACAATAATTTTTGTTAGACAAGGTAGTATTTTAGCTCTTTGGATGTGGGCGAGCACTTCCTCATGCTGTCGGGCATATTAGCACAGGGGTGACTGGCACCAAGGGGAGTTGGCACATGTCTGCAAATGGTTCTTCTGTAAGAGTCTTCCTGCACCTCGCCTCTGCTGCTCTTGAGGTCTCACTTTCAGTGTTCAGTGACCAGTATTTTTGGTGAAGTTTATAGCGATACAATTACAGTTTCTTATACACAATTTAATGGTACATGCTCATTTATTGCTATCCTTGCTTACAAGTATTAGTGAGATACATGATGGCCTGTAGATTTTTTTTTTTTGAAAGAAAAGTAGACATTCCCTTGATTTAATAAATAAAATATTTTATAAAAGTTCAAGCAACATTGGTACTGTGAGTCTCTCTGACCCTAACTGAAGGGTCTCTAAGATTGTCTTGTACATTTAGGAAATCACCTATATATTAGACAATATTTGATGTATAGCATTACAAGGTATATAGCTTTGCATACTAGTGGGCTCTGTCCGCTTCAGACTTTTCATGCTTACCCTCAATGGCAAACGGTCTGAAAATACTTCTTCAGGAGACCTTATTGAAACATATACTTGGGAAGAAAACAGTCTCCGAATGGGTTAAAATTTGATAATCTGTTTTCCTGGGCAACCTGTAAAAGGTTAAACTTGATAAAGCTCTAATGAAGAATCAGTTATTTGTCTGACTTTGCCTCTTGGGGCTCTTGGCAAATGCCAAGAGGATTCATCTCACTGTGTAGACAGTTGCATTTCTTAAAGGAAATGAGTTAATTCAGTTTCTTTCTTCCCCATCTCGGTTTCTCTGATTATTCTCTTTAAGTGATCCCTTTACTGTCCTTCCTAGCTTTTCCTACCTCATAAACTTCTTTTTTAAAGCTTCCTGCATTCCAGAACACTGATAAATCAACACAGTTTTCTTCTGTTTGTAATGTTGCTTCTTTCTGTGTAATTAGTGGTGTTCTGCTGCAGAAGGTGCCCAGGTTCCTCCCACCAGTAGAGGAATTGCCCAGGCTCTGTCTCCTTTCCTGCAGCTTTACCTTTCCTCCTCTCCGAAGCTCTGTTAGTATTTCACAGAATTTGAGATTATAGATTGGCAATTTGGCTCACTGAAGTTACGTTATTTTTCAGTATTGTCCTGTCATTTCCTGGCATGTCTGGAACCTGCCTCTTCTTTGGGGGCTGTGTTTGGGAGAGATCGTGGTTTTAAACTGTGGTGGGATGTACTAGTCCCACACCTGGGACAGTGCTTGAGCTTGAGTAGTTGTTCCAGTTCTTCTAGTGGATTCATAGATGTGTTTCTACAGTGCAACATTTTTCTGCTTCTCTGTTTGGTGTTATTTCCTGTTCAGACACAGAATTCCTTCATTTCAACACAAACCCTTCTTTTAAAAATCATCACTTCTGGCAAATGTTTGTCTCAGCTCTTTAGTCCAGACTTGGTGGATAGCATCGTCCGGAGGAGTGCAGGGTTGTTACCAACCTCACTCCTCTCTGCATGTAAGGAAAATTTAAATCACTGCTGGATTTCCTGAAAGGATTGATCTGAGTATCGTCCAGGTATACTGTGAGGAGCAGGCAAAGGAGGGGTCTGGGGCAGTACGAGCAATATTTTGTATCGCTGGGTGATCAATGGTGGAATAACAGATGAAAGTTAGTTGACTTATGCAAAACTGATTATGGCTTCTCTAAACTTAAGATTTACCTTTTATTGCCTCTATGTGACAAATGCACAGGTGGCGTTGTCAGGTTTTGATAACTGATGACATGGACATAATTATTTAATGTGTTTGGATAGGGTTGTAATGAAGCAGGACAAATGTGACCTGTGTCCACAGATGAAGTTCCCCTGCCTCTTTCCTTTTTCTACTGTGTTTGTGCTTGGGCATTTCTGTGCTAATTTGTCCATGCACTGTATACTGATCCTTTAGAAAGAGACTTTTTTTTTTTTTTTTTTTTTTTTTTAATTGAGTTTCTGTGTGGCGAAGAGGAAAAGTGTATGGGTTTTTTTTTCTTCACAGTGGATGCATAAGCAGCTTAGAATCATGACCTGAAGATAATATCTTAGTTTAGAGGTGATTTCATTTAGTGTTGTACTAGCTGATTGCAAAAACATAGGCAAAATGCCATTTGTTGCAATTTGTGTCTAGAATGTATAGCTGCTGAATGTAGAGTTTAACACAGAAGTAGCAGCTTCTAATTGCAGTGTGACAGGTGAAAAATGGAACAGTAAAAATGTTAAGTAAGTTTGATTATTAAAACATTCAACAACAAATAACCTTACTGAGGGACTAATGGAGGGCTACCCAGAAAATGAGTCCAAAGACTCTAAAATATACTTTTCAGGAGCTGATTTGAAAGAGGTGAATTTCAATTATATATGTGGCTTATAAGCTCCAAATAACAGGCCAGGTATGGGGGGTGTTGCCTCCTGAATTTCCATCTTTACTGGGACAATACCGTCAACTGTGTGTCAATAATCTGGTGGGAAGCTCCATATGGCAGTTGGACATCAAAAACGGAGCATTAATGCACAATTGCAAAATGTGAACATGCTTTGCAGTCAGCATATGCTGTCTGACAAATTAACATTTTGTTTTCCTCCCAAGTGTGCAGATTTTCCTGCCTGTCCCGCTGTGGCAAGGCGGAGAAGGAAATGTTTCTCTTTGCCGATGCAGTGCCGAGCAGTGGCTTGCGGGTCCCGTGGTGCCGTGGCCCAAGCTGCTGCTGCCTCCCGGGTGTAGGGTCGGCGTGGGAGCCGCTTTCGCGCGGCAGCCGGGCAGCGCGGGGTGAGTGGGTCTGGTGGCGCGGGGCTCCCCGAGGCGTGGTGTGAGCCGTGTGCGGCCGTGCTGCTGCAGATCGTGTTGCTGCGGCACCGCCACGGGCGAGCGCAGCCTGTTTCCGCAGAGCCCTTCCCCATTGCTGAGGGAGGCCGGTGCTCCTGCCCTGCGGAGGAAGCAGAGAAATCCCGTGGAGCACACGGGAAATACGTTTCCAAGCACAACTTTTTTTATTGCCCGATGTCTGCGTTCCTGGATTTGACAGAGCAGTGCTGTGCAGGATGCCTCTTCCAAGAATTTTTAAGCGTAGTCTTTCCTATTTACCTGAGAATTCCTTCTATTGTTTAATATTTAAACGGTTTTTTTAAAGAATTGGGAGGAACCTGAGAGCATCGTAAGTTTATCTAAGGAAAGGTTTAATTTACATAGCCTTCTGAAGTAAATTAGTGGAGTTCTCTCATTTTAGGGTAAGAGTTTCTCTGAGACCACTATGAGCCCTAGAGAGTCCATTCTGATTGCAAACAGATACCCTGTTATTAATGATGCTAAAGAATTTAGTTCTGGCTTCTGAGAAATACCCAGAGCACTTTGAGATAACAAAAAAAGAAAAAAAAAAAAAAAGGCAGTGCCTCATCCTGGAAGACACCCTGAATGCTTTGGGGCCCTGGGAGTGCACTGGGCAGAAGGCCTGAAATGGATTAATAGATCTGTTTAATACTCTCTGAGTGTTTTGGTAAAAAAAATCAAGGCACTTCTGAAGAAAAACAGTGTGCTTCAGTGGTTCTCCGCATGGATTTGGGGCCCCGTTGACTGGGTAAGTGAAGCGCTGCGGGATGCTGCAGGCCCACGCATGAAGCGCTGATGCCGGAGGACTTCTTCCTGGCAGTGGCTCGAATGCTGTTTTGAGCAGTGCAACTGAAATGGATCTTCAACTCGGATGATCCAAATACAAAGCTGTTCCTGGAACAACACATTCCTTATAAATGGGTTCGGTACGCTTCTGTAAGTCTGGTGTATGTTCTGAAGCTCCACTAAGCAGGGAAGCTTTAAAATGAACTTTTCATCTTGTTCTGTCACAGATGAGTTTCTGAAAATGTTTGGGTTTGGTTTACATGGTTTACTTGGGTTCTGGTGATAGTGCTGTATTTCTTTTCTGTGTTAGGCCCTCAAAAAGAGGACAAGAAACCAAACAGTTTTTACAAATATATTTGAATTTTGCAACATTTTTTCACTAAAAGGAAGTATACCTGCACATTGAGAAGAGATGAGCACTTGTAGCTCAACAACCTTTTAATTTTCAGCTACTCAGCATGGAATAATAACTCTCATTTTCAGTGATAATTACTACATTGAGAGAAGAAGTGTATTTTTCAGTAATTCCTTGTATCTTCTGAAAGGGACTGTGCTACATTAAGTGACTCTTGTGCTACATTAAGTCCACCCTGTGTGTTACTGTAGGAGGCACACCATTTTTAAAAAAACTGTCATGGAAAGCATTGAAGAGTATAGGCCTGGAAGAGGTGCTTTTTGGATGGTTTTTAAAGTACAGCACAGAGTAACAAGACACGTGTAGTGCAGGTTATAACAGAGTAAATAGGAGCTCAGGACAGCAATTAATTTCTTGAATTAGCATTTAGCTTGAATGTGCCATGACTTACTAAGCCCTTTAGTGGCGTCAGCACAAGGTGGTCGCAGGGTTCAGCCGCTTGCCAGAGTCTGCCGGAGAGCAGTCACATTGCGTCTCGTGACTTGTACTGCAGAAAGCGGGACCTGAAGCTTTTGAGTCAGCTGGCAAGCTCAGTTTTGGCTTAGCTTAAGAGATGCACTTTCTGGGTATAACGTTTGGTGTAATCTGGGTGGCTTTTTGTTCACCCCAACTTCTGCATGGCCGGGAGCATTTCTTCCTATGGTTCTGAGCATGGAGGGTTTTTGCGCTCAGGTGGGCTTCCTCACAGGCCCTAAAGGAGTTGGACATCCACCACCACCCAGGGACCGTCGCAGGCTCCTCGAGAACATGCGGCAGGGCCGTGCCCGCACATGCTTTCCGTGCCTGCGGCCAGGTGACCCTCTATGTACGGTGCTGCTTTCCATGGCCTTGGGCTTCGCTCTGCACGGCATCTTGCCATGTGCTAAATCTGAGGTCGCAGGTATTTGTTGTGCGCTGCTGCCGTGTGTCGCTGCGGGATGGTACCTCAGGTTCTCCTCACTCTGCTGTAGGCATGACCAGAGCAGGGGTTTTCTGCGCAGGCTCCGTCTGGAGGGATGCTGCTGTGCGCACCGCGTCTCCCTCCTCTGCTTTTGGCTCGTTTCTCGTAGGCAAGCTGCAGCCTCCAGGGTTCCCACAAGACAATCCAAGTGCTGAAGGAAAATACGCTTTGCTGTTTTTAGCCATGTCTGTTTTCATTCTTAAATTTATGTTTTTAAATAAAAACTGATGGTCTGGGCTGCTGATGGGTAAAACACGTGTTCTGTAGTAGGGCTGGGATTGCTTGGCAAACAGCAAGAGCAGGCCGGGACGGGAGAGAACTGAGCGGCGGATGTATGACCAAAGCATCCTGCGAAGTTGCATGGGTGTGGGGCGCTTCCTCGCAGACCTGCTGCTGTCCCGAGCAATTCTCAGAGACTTCACTGAATGCTGTGGATATTGAAACACTGGACAAAATCGTCGTTGCCTTTTAATTGAACTGCTTATAGATGAAAATGCTTATTTCTGTGTTTCCCATCCATGATTTCTCCCTGTCTCTGACCTACAGTGCTTGTGATATTCCCTGGTCTGAACTCATGGCAGTGGCTCCACCACATCGCTGCTGGTTCTCCGGGGTCTGGCAGCGTGGTTGTGGGATGTTGGCAGTCGGGAGCAGGGGGGGTGTGCACACACACATGTGCTATTTTTCTCTCTTTTGCTCTCCCATCCTCTGCCTCCCACACCCCTTCCTTTTCTGCAGAAGGAGCAATAGAACTAGGTTCAGAGTTGAGGCAATTTTTCCTTTGGGGTTTTTATGTAGTTGGTTGAACGTGCGCAACAGGAATAGAGAGCTGAGTTTCCCAGGGCCGAGATGGTCCTGCCTTTTCCATTGCGGGAGCGCCTTGCTGCCTGTGTCGGCTTTGCAATAGTGGTGGCGATTTCACCAGAAGTCTCTCTTGTGTACAAGGCCAAGATGTATTTGTGAGGTTTTTTGATCAAATTCAGTGTCACTAAATTAGAGGCAACAGATTTGCTTTATGTCCTGCTCTTTTTGCCTGTCTTCTCCTCTCAGATGTTTATTTTTTCCATTCTGTGCTAAAAGCCACTTGACAGTCTAGTTAGCTTGAACCATCTAGTAGCTGAGCTGTGTAACTTGCAGGTGTGCAGCAGCCATGGAAGGGATGTTCATGCTCAGATTTAAGGGCAGAGAAGCAAAAGTTTCTGAAGCTGTGTAGACCTTTTCGCCTATGGTGTGATCAGGTTGCCCATGTGTCTGTGGCAGTAGAAAGTGTGCACGCGGGAGGTGAGAGGGAGGAGGAACCACGACGGGTTATCCTAGGAAGTATTGACATGAGGTGAGGAAACAGTCTGAAGGCTCATGGAATAAATGGTTGTTTTTACTGCAGTGAATAGTGACAGATATTTCCATCAGTTGATGTTCCGGTTCCACCACAGATGGAGTGAGATGGCCCTGCTGGGATGAATGTGCAGTCTGGGCTCTCTGGATTTTCTCCTTGTGTAGAAAGAATCTAAATACTGCAACTTCAGTGATGAAAGCTCCTCCTTTGATATTAACAGCATGGATGGAATTATAGCAGTGACTTAAACTGTGAATCCACTTCAGTTATTGGGTGTGGATGTGGGTAGGTTTCTCCTGTCCTGCTCAATACTTTCTTTCCTCTGATGTCTCTTCTTGACCATCTTCAGAGTATTGTGGATTCTTTGGGAAAAGTACTATTCTTGAAGATTTGGAAAGTGTCTGTTACACAATTGGATCTAGCACTGACAAGTGGTAACCAGTGTGTCATGAAAAATAAGGCAGTTTCAATGCTCTGAGGTAGAAGGCAGTTTCCCTCCCCAACCTCAAGCTTTTGGAATCAACCAATTCTTTGGGAATCCGCAAAAATATCCTTGAAGAGGAGGTGGCTGAAGCTTTCCTTTGGAAGCTTCCGATCTATTCATGCAATGATTGGCACCACTGTGGTAAGTGCACATCACCCCATGGTCCCGCCTTTCATAGGCAGGGGGATCAGCTGCGTGACTGTTGTGATGTGTAGTGAGCCTTAGGTAGTAGCTGATGATTTATCTGGCACTTGGAATTTCCGTCCTGATGCAGCAGATGGTGATGGAAGTCATCAAAGGAGGATTGGAGAACTACCTTCTCCAAGAGAGGACAAATAGTAGAGTGGATACTTTTTGGTAAATCTTTTGCCCCTCAGTATTACTTTGACTCACATCCTGATTGAATTACACTTGTCTCCAGAGCAGCAGTAATTGTGCTCGCTGTGAAAGAAATCATAATTAGAAGCAGGTCCCAAACACAATGTTTTCTGCTCAGAATTGTACAAAATTTAAGGAAGGAGCTAAAGCTTCTTAAGCCAATAACAGAATCACAATTAAGAGTTAGAAAAGTAACCAGGTTCCTTGATAAGATACAGTTAAAATTCAGGATATATTTCCTGTCAAGTGAATTACAGAAATACATTTTTCCATGAGACTACCACATAAATATTTCACAGGCACAACATTACATTTAAATAATGTATGTCTTGTTAAAAACACTCACTAGTCAGAAAATCCCAATTTGTGACCGAAACCTTCATCCTTAAGCTTCTTGATCTGGAAGTTTCCAGTCTTCCTCTTCCAGGGCACAGTATATATTTAGCTTTTACCCTGCAATTAAAAATGGATTTTGCCATCCACATTTATTTCTGAATATTTTAGAATATTGTCAAAAGCATCTGCTTGTGGAGGATGAGGCTGCTCTGCCCATATGAGTGTGGTTACTCCTTCCCAGCTCTCCTTGGTGTTCGTCCTTGCTGCAGATGAGTTTGAACAGTTACGCCATTAATACTGGACTTCACTCTGGGCTGAATTCGTTTTAGTTCCTCTTGTGGATACCTGTAAATTGTTTTTATTTTCTACACACATCTGCACATCTGCTTTGTTGAGGTGTTGGACACTGAAGTATTCACAAATTAATGTTTTTCAACTGTTCATAAGTGCTGAGATACGCATTTTCTGTATGTCCCCAATCCTGACAAGTCTCTTGACCTCTCTCTCCCTCCATGATGTGATAATACTTGCTTTCTTGCACCTTTTGTATTTTATATTTATGGATGTGCATGCACTGTTACTTAGATTCACAGTGGAGATGCCAGCAGGGACTCTTGCTATGCTGTAAAAGGAAGGACAGAGAAACAGGGCTGTATGCTCTTTTCTTTTAGTGATAAAAAGCATGGAGCAGGGCTCTCATTTGGAATACCAAAAGGTAGTGTAGAGGATAGTGCAGTGCTTGACCATTTATTTCACAAAGACTGTGAAGTAGTTGGAGTTTTTCACAAGATTGGGTCTATTAATTAAAAGACCAAAAAGTGAGGTAGAAAATAGATAGACACATTTCCATGCCCTGCATGTATATACTCATGCAGTCTCTTTCCACAGAATGGTTGCTTTTCCCCTCATTATTTAAGACTGTTTCCTCAATTCCAACTGCTAAACAGAAATTGCTTTAGCAGCCTGTGAGTGAGATTTCAGCATGTAAGTTCTTGCTTTGTATGACAATTCCCCACTCCCTGTTCTGCTTTACTGCACTGACAGATTTTTCCATGTTTACAAAGGAGATTCTGACAGCTTGTTTTTTTGCCTTTTGTTACCTTTATTCTTTTCAATTCTAGGAAAAGCTTAAAGGGAAAATTTGGCTGAAGAAATTTTGAGGGGAAGGAAGGAATAGAAATCTTTGATTTTTGAAGGAGTGTTCAAGCACAGTATTTCTGTCAGGTGAAATCAGCAGCTCCCACAGAGTTACTGCAGAAGGCCACAGGACTCGGCCCCGTCCTTGTCGGTGCAGGGGAGCCCCAAGGGTCCCGACAGCTGCACGGACCGGAGCCAAGTGCGTGTTCCTGGAGGGGCTGTGGCTGGTGCGGCTGTGTGTGTGGGAACCATCGTGCTGGTTGTGAACCCCATACAGCACCTACATATTGCTGGCATCGATACTGAGGGAAAGACTTGCTGCCACCAACCCCTTGCCAGGGTAACCCTATTCACTCTGCATCTGATCTATCTAAGAGACAGCTCTGCAGAGATGACCAAGAAGGAAAGATTACAGTGCTGTGCTAAACCTGGGGAAATCTACGTGTTATTTCCAGAGATTCCTTGTAAAACTTTGAGAAAGCCTCTTCCTTTATCTTGACGGTCTAGGCTGTAGGCTCTTGGAGGAGGGACCAGTTTCCTATTACGCCAATGTACCATGGATAGAACTATGTGGTCTTAGTGTCACAAAGTAACTGGCAGTGACCCACTAAATATTCTCAGTGAATTTTGAGAATGCAGCTGCTCTGAGACTTGACCAGTTTAGCCCAACTGAAGTCAGCATTGCTGATGAAGGAAGCACTGAGGGCCTCCTGCACACCTGATAACCAGTTCCTGCCTCTGGGAGTCATTTGTTCATTCATTTTCTCTGTCTTTCTGTATGTCTCTCCATTGCCCATTTTTGCCAGTGGAAGTCTTTGCAGATCCGAATGATTTTGTGGAAACTTACCCAGACTGAGACTCACACAGTGTAGATCAGTGGCTGAACCCAGAGTTGCTCCCCATTCTTGCTGATCCTGCCACAGCACGGGCCCATCTGAGCGGGGCTGAGGTAACTGGAGTCAGGAGGAGGAACTGTCTCTTTAGGTAGCAGTGCTGCTTCGCACTGCTTTGAACTAACTTTCACTGTGGCACTTGAGTGAACAGAGACTCACAGAAAAAGAAAATTCCTTTCTCGGGGTTCCATCAGCCATAGGTTGTACCTTGTACTTCTGGTATCTTGCAGGACTTTGCCTCCAATGTCTTTCCTTTCCAGCAGGTTCCTGGCTTGCCCATCTCTGCTCTGTAGCTACATATTGAGTGGGGATCCTTGCTGCCTCCAGCTTTTCTTGCTCCCATTACAAGATCAGTGTTTCAAAATGATATTGTCGACTTCAGCACGTACTTTGCAGCAAAACGGAAAAAGCAGGCTGTGTCATCTTGACTTTTGACTGATCTGTGATTCATGCTAGGCAGGTACCATTTCAAACTAGGCCTGCTTTCTGATGAAAATACTTGCAGATGAGTGCCGGGCAGGCCGGGTGATGGGTCACGAGGAGCGCAGTGTGCAGCACTTCTTCAGTGTCCTGCGAGGTCCTGTGTTTCCCGTGACCGTGGAGGCTGGGTTCCTGTGCATCGGTTCGTGACCCTCATGCTGGCAAGGTATCAGCACTAGAGGGGGGATCGTCTATCACAACAAGATTAACTGTAATCCTGTATTAACCTATTTGATCATTTTGTGGTACCACTGAATAATTTGTAATTAGAGACAGGCACCTGCAGCCTCAGATAATCCTGCCTGCATGCCTGCTTCCCTCCCTTGCTCCTCTAGCTCTGCGAATCCCACTGCCAGTGATAAATGCTGTAGGCTTTTTTCTTATCTTCAGTTCATTGCAGTTTTGCATGTCTTTGAACTAAATATTTGAACTAAATCACACTACAGCTCCCTAATTAGTGGTAAGCAACCAGTTTTTCTCAGCTTCCACTCTTGTCAGATGTGGTATTTTCTAGATAAGCATATCCTCATTTTTCAAAGCCTTGTCCTTGGTTTTTCAGGTTGGATTATACCTCTGAGAAAAGAGCTTTTTCTGTTTGACTAAACAAAGTATTTTCCAAAGTGATTTTCAGTCTTTTGAAGAGCATCAGCTGCTGAGGTACAAACCCCAGGTAACCTGATAATGGAAACGATCCACTCCACCGCTGTACAGCACGGAACAATCAGCTTTCATCAGCGGGAGAGCAGGCTCAAATGGTGCAGTCAAGTAGCAAAATGCAACAGGAGCAAAAGGTAGATGGACCAGAAGAAGAAGAAAAAGCATAATATACAGAAACATTGTAAGAGCTTGAATTGCTTTCCTAGCCTACTGTATTCCTGCCTTTTACTGTGTATTCTTTCCGATGCACCTACCAGGATTATGCTAAGTGACTCCAACTCATTTCTTTGAACTTTATACTTCTCTCTTTGCACACAGAAGACCCATCATTCTGTGTTTCTTCTTTCAGCAACTCCAGTGCTGTATTTTCCAATCTACAATTGCGTGTGGACTCTCGTCGGGTGCAGCTGCTGTTCCACCCTGGGTCACCAACTTGCTCTTGCGTGTGATGTATCTCTTTTGGTCATCCCTGTGGGATGGTACTCCTTGCACAGTGTCTTCTAACTCGATGTGATTGACTGCTTCCATTCTGGCATTTGCTTTTCAAGTATTTCTTTTGCTTCTCTTCTCTTAGAAGTTAATTTTCCTTCTCTCTAGGAAACCACAATAATGCTCTCATTCTGAAATTATTTTTCATTTTGAAATAATTTTAAAGATACTTATTTTAAATGTTCCGGAAAAAAGTTCAGCAGACAAAATAAACAGCTAAAAGAAGTTTGAAGAAATATTGCTAAGTGTTCTTACATAGATTTCTTAAGTTTCCACCCCTCAAATTCTTGAACCTCTTAGGAAAACCTGGAAAATCCACCCTTTTTCCTTTTTCATTAAATGCATTTCTGCATTTAATGATTGTTACAGTATGTGTGTTGAGGATTACCAAATCCATCACAAGTTGTCTGGTCTCAACCAAAAACCAGGAGTGAGTTGTGTATATTTATCATTTTAGATGTGTTATCAGATTCATTGTTTACTTGAAAATAGCTATAGAATATGGGATTCAGTAGAGAAGACACTTTGTATTAAGTCACCAATGATAAGAAACAATTTCACATCTTCTTAAATAAGCAAATTTTTAGTCAGTCAGATACAGGAACCAAATACTGTTTTTTCTTTCTTTCTTTCTTTCTTTCTTTCTTTCTTTCTTTCTTTCTTTTTTTTTTTTTTTTTTTTTAAGAGATATTTGTTTCTCCAAGGAAGTGAAAGAATGCTTATTAAATTATAGGAATGGCCAGACTGTCTTCTGGTTAAAGGAACAAACCCCCAAATGGTCAAATCCACCTGGGCCCACTGCAGAAGATGAAGGGAAGACTGAGCTAAACTGTCACTTTTGTACTGAACTTACAACACAGAGAAATGACTGATTTTGAGACATTTTAGCTACCTGAACTGGCAGAAGCAGTGCCTTTGGAAGGAAGCACTTGAGAATGCCCACCGGGGATTTGGACCACAGTGGTCTTGTGCTGCTGTTAAGCTGCACTCCATAAAGAGTGGTTTACCTCACTGTCCTTCCTTCCTTTGGTGTTTCTCATCAGGGAATGAAGGCGAGGTGGTGCTGTTTGTATGAGGAAGAATGACAGAATACCTGTTCTGCGTTACCTATCCTGTATGCTTTTAATTATTGTGGAATTCTTCTGCTGCATAAGTATTCGGAAGTACTCAGTGTAGAAATAGAATTGGAACTATTCAGGAATAAAATGGCTTTTATTTTGGAATAATATCCGCTGTGGGAGTTATTATAATAGAGCAGTGCCAGTCAGTCTCCATAGGTGAACAAGATCAGAGTTTTTTTTGTTGTATTTTTTTTTTCACATTTGGACTATCCGCTTTCTATTTTGTATCATATTATGCAACAGTGATAATACAGAGGTCTCTATGAATGTTTAGAGTCTAGGTGCTAAAAGAGAATGTTTCTGTTTTGCAGCTCATTCACAATCCCGTCATCCGCCTCTTGGTTTCTTGCTGTGCTTCCTTGCTCTCTTTGTGCACCAGAATCATTGCTAATTTCACCACTGCCAAGAAAATTGTTTTGTTCTTTGTTCATCTGTATCTGTCAGCCTTCAGGGCACAATGTTATGACTCTGGAGATTTCTTTAGTTAGAGGTTTTGTGGGCTAGTGACAGAAGGTATAGTTGTGTTTCTAATCCTATGTACTTGTTATAGAAAGCTATGGCACATTGTGTGCCCAAAGCACCTTTACTGTGGAGGCTGGAAGTAGATTTTGACTGTCATTTGCATCAGAATTTGCTTTAAGTTAATATCTAAGGATGAGTTAGCAATTACTGATTTCTGGTGCTTCAGAGAAGTGAGAGTCTTCTCAGAACTCCAGTATATGACTTCTGTTACTAACCTGGAAGAATTTCCCTCCTTACCAATACATAAACTTCTTCAAGATTAGGAGAATTTTCTGAAATACTTTTGCCACTTTGTAGCCCATGCTTGCTTGCAGCTGCAGTGCCTTCGATCAAGTGTGCTGTGTCTGATCTTTAAACAAATACACAGTACTGAATATTGTGTTCATTGTGTTAGTGTGGGGGCAGACAAATCGATAGACGCAGAGTCATTGTAATGAATTGAAAGTCACTTTAATAAATTAAGAAATAAAAGGATTTGATTTTATTATGCTTAGTGAATTTGCCAAGGGACTTGGCTATTAGAAGCTTGATCTACATCTGTGTTCCTGTATTGTTAACTGTTTAGATGCTGGCATCTTTCAGACTGCTAATCTGATGAATTCACAGGAAAGCGTACACCTTAAGATAACAAGGTTATTGCTCTCTAACTTGGAAGGTACTTGCTGAATGCTGTCAGATTTAGCCACTTGAAAACTGTAGAATGATGCAATGAATTCAATTCTTGTTTGCTTTGGATAGCCTAACTTGCAGTCTGCTCGACGAGCCATCTCCAGCGGGACTTCTTTCTACCTGCAGTGTATGGTTTGATTCTAGGTGATGCATTTCAGTTGACTATATGGAATTTCAGGCTGTAGCAAGTGTATTAAAACTCAGAAGTTATTACAGCTGAAGAGTTATGCAAAAAAGGAGATAGGTCTCAAATAGTTCCAAGTTCTTTTTTTTTTTTTTTTGGTTTTGTTTTGTTTTTGAGCCAGAAACCAGCATTAACAGCACAATTAAAGTCAAGTCAGAAAATATGACTGATAAGATTCCATCAACAGTATTAAGTGTTGCCCTTTCTTATTTTGTGGATTATGTTGTCAGGAGAGACCATTCTCTGTTCTGCTAACTTAAGAAATAGGAATAGAAAATATTCCTGTATCTGAGGGTGGAATTTGATAAATAGTAAATGTCAAAGATTAATTTGAAAAAGGCACTTTTTACATTTTTTTTCCTCGGGGTTGTAAGACAGCTCTAACTTCTGATATGTTTTAATATGGCACAGCTTTCTCCTAAGCTATTCAGCATCTCAGCAGAAGAGTAGCAGTATTTGGCACAATATACTGGACTGTTAGATCTACAATTCCAGTTTTAAAAATCCTAGGGAAAGTAAATCAGAGAAAAAAAAAAATAACAGTATAGCAGTCATTTTGCTGGATGGCTTTGTGACAACCAGCCTAAATGCTGTTATTCACTTATAAATGTTTGAAGGAATCAAATAGGTTTATCCATCATTGATGTATATTTGGATGGTTTGGAAGAGAAAGCTGCCCCCTGTAAGCTTCACAGCAGCGTCCAGAGGTCTTGCAACACTCTGTCAGAGTGAATTCGTAATACTGATTCTCACTGAAAAGATATGTCAGTAACCTAGGAGAGCCTGTATGAATGAGGCATAATCTTATATAGGAAATGATGGCATACAGCTGTCTAGACAGGAGCATTTTTTTGAGCCAATGATACCAGAGAGGGGAGCTGGTGGTTGCTTTCCATCATTTCACCTTTAGTGACCTGGAGAGGCATTTAGCTTTGATGAACCAACATTATCTTCTACTTTGTATTCATATTATTAGACAAACTTGGCCACCAATTCAGGCTGAACTTTACAAATCCCTAGCGCTTAAATTTCTTGGCTTTACTGATTACTTGAGAAAATGAATCAGTTCACTTTGACATGAACATGAGGTTTCCCTTCTCAAGATGGAGGAGATAGCAGCTGCCAGTGTAATGGTTTCAGCAGAATGCTTTCAGCATTTTCTGGCAATTGAATGACTACATACCAAGTAGCTTCCAAGCTGGAAAGAGAAATGGAGACCTCAAAAAAAATTACTGAATTTTCTTTAATCTTAAAAAAAGAAAAAAAACCAGATAGCTTTGAGACTTTGAAAGAGTGAGTAATGCTTGCCATTTCCTTCAGACACCAGTCATTTATACTGCCTTTATTCTTTTCTGTTGCTTTTAGAATAGTGTCAACATTCTTTTTTTATAGTGTAAAAAAAAATAAAAATAAGTTTAAATATAGCAGAAATGCCAATCACTGGGGTAAGAATTAAGATGAGGATTGAAGCAGCTCTCTCCCTTTTCTGATGGGTGTATATGTACAGCTCCTGCTTTGCTTCCTGTTAATTACCTTCACTCAGGAAGATTTTCAAAAACCTTCTGTTGATCATGTCAAAACAAAACATTTTGCAATCTGTCTGTGAAATAAACAAAGCTTCTTTCTGACAGCACCATAGTAAATGCCATTGTCTGATTTGGAGCATTTCTTTTCTTCTCTCAAGTATTGACTCTGCTATCTATAGAGCTCTTCAGAACTGTCAGTACCCGTTTGTAAATTTATGGAAATCCAAGTATTTCAGAGTGGCTAGGGTCTACCATTTGTATAATATAGGGACATAGCTTCATGATATGCTGGCTGCGAATAGGAGAACCAGGTTAAGTTCCTCTTCTGCTCTGCCACATCTGTTCTTTTCCTGCTTCTTCTCAGTGATTTAGTTTATTGCATGCTGCCACAAACGCTTTCAGGAACACAGCTGAAGGTGTGGTGAGCAGAGGCACGAATGGAGAGCCAGGGTTTGAGGGCAGGGCAGCGTGAAAGGTGTCTTCGTGGCTGCGGCTGATCCGATCTGGAGCGGTTGCCTGAGGCGGCAGCATCCGTCCCTGTGCGCTGTCACTGTGGGAGGTGCAGCGTTCGGCCACGGAAGATCCGAGCTGAAGCTTCACGCCCCGTACGGAGTGCTGCTCTGCCCTCCATGTTGTCTCTGCCATACCACCTCCCAGGCAGAGGGACTGCAATGAGGAAAAAGCTGGCTGGGATGTTTTCAAGGGTCTTAGCAATGAATGTTTGCTGATCCACATTTTGATGCTATAGTCTGCCATTAAATGTATTTACTTCCGTGAGATGCTGCATTGTAGGATGTTCATCACAGCAATAAAATTGTGACCGCACCATTTCAATATCATCAAATACAGTTAAACTGTGGCATTTTCATGTATTGAGGATTTTTAAATTCTTCCAGAACTCTCTGTTCATTCTTTAGAGAGTTGGCTCAGATCGGTACAGGAGCTCAGGCTAAACCTTTGCAGTTTTAGGATAACCTGCTTTTCAGAGATGGCCAGGATGCTAACGCTGCCTTGCTTTGCCTTCTAACTGTGGCTTTATTAGCAGTGAGAAGAGCATGTTGGAACAAGTACTCCAACCACAACATGAATCTGGAACCACGCAGATACTCCAGTAATGAACTTCTCATTAAATTTCTTGAGCAAGCAAATGAAAAATGAGCTGCTGCTTCTCTCTGTGGTTCTGTCCTGTGTCCTCTGTCCTTTGCATGGAGCACTGCATGTGCTGACTTCCTTTCCCTGTGACCTCCGAGGCAGAGTCTCCGGTCAGCTGCTGGCAGTGACTGACTGAGGACCTGGACGAGGGGCTGCCTGGGTTATGTCAGAGATGGGTCACACTTGAGCGAGGAAGCAAGCAAAGGGGACAGTGTCATGGACCTTTCTCTCTGTGACCCTCTCCCTGGAATGAAAAGCTTCCCTTTTTTCCTGATCTTGGTCATTTTCTCGGAAGAATATTATTGAGGGAACAAAAAATTGTTGCAGATTTCAGCAAGTGGGCGTTTTTTACTACCCTCTTTAATAGTCATTACTACATGAAGTTTATTTCATTTATTTGGAAAAGAGCAGGTTTCTCTTTGAGGAATCATTTAAGTAAAATACATAATGCTATATTTAGTGGAGAAAAGCCAGAGCTTCTTACAGTTAAATCAGTTCTTGCTTCCTACGTCAGGATGTTTGTAAGAACACATTCTTTGGGCCAGAGTTTGAATCCTGCATCTTTTTTATCCAGACCAAAACAAAGCTCAGTACTGAGAAATTGTCTGGATTGATTTCAGTCTAACAAGCTCTACAGGTCCTGTAGAACAGCAGTATACTCGTAACAGTAGTATATGAGATTTCAAGAACTTACACTTTGTAGAGTTAATGGATATAAAAGATGTATTAATGATTTTGCTTCGGGCCCCAGGGAATGTTTCAAAAATGTTGGAATTGGTATGTCTCATTTGATTTTCTTCTACTGTAACAACCTAAATGCTTCAGCAACACAGAAGGAAAGCTGTGATTTCCCTCAGCGCATGTGAGACAACCCAGGATGACCACAAGTAAGAGATGCATTGAATAGGAAATTACATAGGAAAATACAGTTTCACCCCTAGTTTGTCGATTCCTTTCCTGTGAAAGTGAGGCCAAGGAACAGAACAGGCTGTTCTCCCCACAGTATTCTCCAGTGTCTGCTTCACGTAGGTCATGTTTGCACTGCATTGCAAACTCTGCTGCCAGGGTAACTTTGGTCATGTCATTGCTTTGTCTGTTCAGCTTTAATATGTGTGGGGATTTCTAGCTTTTCCGTTGATGATCTCAGCCCATCAAGTGGTGCCTCAAAATGCTGCTGTGAACCAAGATACTCTTTCCTTTGGTGAGCCCTGGACCTTTGCACTTGGAGTATCACATGTAAATGGTTTTCTGGTCTTCTTTAAACCACAGCATATTGCCTGCTGTCCAGACTCTGCTCCAGGAAGAAATGTACCCGTGAGGTAGAAGAGCATCGTTTTGCCTTTTGTCCTTCTGTGAGACTGGGGCGTTGAGGGCTTTGGGCAGCACACGGCAGCTTGTGGAGAAACAGCTTGTGGAGGAAGCTAGGTATCTTGAGTTACAGTTCGGGAGCTTATTCACAATTTTTATTTGTGGCAAAAAATGAGCAGAGTGGAAGCCACTGACTTGACTAACTCGGCATCTCGCATTTTAATTCTTCTCTAAAATGTAAAGGTCTGCGTGAGCACAGGGTGCAGCAGCAGGAGTTGTGGGTGGCGCTAGGGGTTCACGCTCTCTCCCGTGCTCTGTCCTTGGGCACTTTGCTGCCGGCCTGTCCTGCCCGGTCGTCTGCTTTCCTGAAGTCTTCCAGCCTGCAGTTTTGTGTGACGCTCCTACTGAATTCATCAGTAGAATTACTGTCAGTCACTTTGATCAGATTTCAGCAATGACAGAAAACAGGGACTTTAGTGCGTGTGGTTTTGAGCTTCTTTATTGTTTCCTTATGATTTTGTATCAGTAGATAGTATAGGATGAAATGTCTCAGTTTGCTTTGAATGTTTACATGTTTGTAGGCAGCGTTGCAGTTTGGCTGTCTTTTGGAAGGCCTGTTTATACATTTCCACCGTTTCTAGTGGTATCAAGGAAGACAAGGTTTGGGCAGGTTCCTGCGCTTTGAGCTGCGAGGAGGCTGAGGCGGGAAGTCTGCAGGTGATGGGGGAATGAAATGACTGTGTCTCTTCGTGCTGGGCGTCGGGCTCGCGCCTGGGGGCTGGCAGTTGTCCTTGCGCGGTGGGTGGGTGCTGCCGCGGGGGGCAGCAGGCAGCAGCTGAGGGTTCGGCCACGCGGAGCCCTTCCCGGGGCTCCGGCGGAGTGCGTCCTTCTCCACCCGGCTGCTGTGCTCCGTTCCCGTTCTGAGTCTTCTGCCTCTTCCGAACTCACCGCACTCCCTTTCAGCCCTTCAGGAGTAAATATATTGGTATCACGTGATGCCATTTGTGCAGTTTAGCAGTGAGAAGAACAGGACCATCTAGAGACGTTTGGTGGAGAGGACCAAAAGATGCGACTGTTTTGGATCATTTCTAATCCAAAATGGTTCTTCCCTTCTCATAAACCTGGTTAGGATTTGTGTTCAGGCGCTCGTGTGTCTTGGTTATAAGCATTATGTAAATAGAAAGTCAGTACTTAAACTAAGAAGCTTCCTGGCTTCTGCAGGCACCTGTTGGGCCAGAGCTCATACCCGCACCTTTGTGCTTAAAAACCTTTGCTAGACAAACTGTGGTACAAAAAATATGTTTGGTTTTTCTTTTTGAAACTCACCGATACCTTTCAGCCTTTTCAGTCCTGTGCGTTACCAGTGCCGCGGCCCAGGTCTTGGCCGCACGCAGAACAGATTCCTGTGGCTGGTTTTAAAGCTTCTCTCTGACCGTTTCATGCCTCCTGCGTTACTCAGGTGTGCAGCGCTTTTCTGCTTACCTTCTGGTGCCATTTGCAATTCTCTACATCTCTGTTTTTCCTCTGTCTCTGTTAGAAATTTTTCAAAGTTCAGCAGACTTAAGTCTCTTCAGCCTTGTATTATACAGAAGCCTTATGTTGTTTTCAACATTTCCTTTCCTAATAATCCCGAACAGCCTGTTCTGACATTTTCGGACCTGGGCTTGTTGGCCGCGTCCCATTTTTTTTCCTGCCATCTGAGGCTTAAAAAAGTGTTAGATGTTTTACTGGATGCCCTAGGAATAAACTCTGTGGATGCCCAGACTGTAAATAGTATCAAAAAGGGAAAAGGCGACGGCTGTGTTTTGTCACACTTTCCGTGTTCCCTTACCTCAGGTTCCCCCTCGCTGGCTGCGCGCCCGCGGGTGCCGGCAGCTGCGCGCGCCGCCCGTGCCCGCAGCGTCCCTCATCTTGCTGCGCTGTCGCAGCGCGGCGGCGGCCTCCGAGCGCGGCCCCGGCCCCGGCCCCGGCCCCGGCCGTGCTCTGCTGCCCTCGGAGGTGACGCGCCGCGCCGCAACCGCGGGGCGCTGAGAGCCGCCCGGCGGCGCAGGCCCGGCCGCCGCCCTCGGTCCGCACGGCGCCGCGCGCGGGGCGGGGGGCGGGGCCGCGGCGGGAGTGGGCGGGGCCGGGGCCGCGGGGTGGGGCCGGGGCGGCAGGAGCCGGGGGCGGGGCGGGAGTGGGCGGGGCCGGGGCGGGCCCTCGCTGCCCGCGGCCGTCACGGACGGGGCGCGCGGCGGGCGCAGGGGCGGGGCCGCTCGCGGGGTCTCGCCCCACACCGGACGCGGAGCGATGCGGGCGGGGCCCGGGGGGCGGCGCGCGGGGGCGGCGCGGGCGTGAGCGGCGGCGCGGGCGGCGCCCGCTGAGGGAGCCGGCGCCGATGGCGCGCGCGGCGGGCCGCGGGGCGGCGGGCGCGGCGCGGGCCTCGCGGCGGGGCCGGGCAGCATGAGCGGGCGCTGCCGCGCCGCTGCGCCCGCCGCCGGGCCCCAAGCGCGGCCTTGATGCCCGCCCGCCCGCTCTACAAATATGATGAAATGGCAGCCGCGGAAGAAGGTGAGTGGCCGCGCGCGGCGGCGCCTCTGCCCGCGTCGCTGTGGCGGCGCCGGGCTGGGCGGCGGCGGCGCCTTCGCCGGCCGTTCCCCAACATGGCCGCGCTGCGCCGGCGGTGGCGCCGGGTCCCCGTCCGCGGCGCTCGGCGCCGCGTTTCGCCGGTGCTCCCTCGGGGGGATCGGCGGGCTCGTGCTCCTGGCAGCTCTGTGCTGCTCCGCTCTGCTTGTCTTTTTGGGGAAAAACCTGCTGGAGCCAGCAGGACTCCCTCCTCCTCCGCAGCGTGATGCGTGATACTGTGTTTTACTTCAGGGAAGAAATCGGAATCGTACGTGAAACTCATGAGAGTGTCACTTGCTTTGAGCGCTGCCGACCCTGAAGTAACGGGGCTGCGTCGCGTCGTGGCGGGTACGTGCTCGCCCGCAGCGCCGGCCGGCAGCGCTGGCTCCCCCGGTACCTCCCCTCCTTTCCCCCCCTGAAGCGCTTCCCCTCGTTTTCTCGAGCGGGTGATTACTGCCAGCGAGCTGAGTTCGTGTTTCAAGTTGCTGCACTGGCAGCAGAGCAGACAGGCAAAGGGTGAGTTTGATGGGAGCGTCCGTCCGTTTTCCAGCCTCCTGTGTCAGTCTCAGGTTGGTTTTTGGATGTCTGCAATAAACTACAGATTTATAAATGTCTGTTTTTACTATTTCCAACTGCACGTACAGTCACTGCTGTGGTTATGGCTGTGGAAACCCCTCTAGGCCATGGTTGCAGCCGGATCGACTGAACCACTGAAATATTGTTCTTGGCAGCTGGCTGGCCTCCTTGACTGGTGGATCCTGTTTCGAGTGTCGGGATTCGCTCCATGGCGCTGGCTCACCCCTTCGTGCCTAGACCGGTGTCAGATGCTTGTGCTTTTCTCCATGCTATCATCCATGTCCTAATCGAGCTGATTTGGGGCGACCAAATTTGATTCTGTGGAGAGAATACGGAAGATAGTTGAATTCAGTCTGAGCTACTGGGTGTCTTACTAGCCTGGGTAAAAATAATTCCTGCTGCTGCTGTGATGTGATGGAAACTATGTTCATGCTGGAATAGGCTCCGTTTTCAGCTGTGGTACTGTACCAATAAAACCTAAGCAGCGGTGGAGTTTATTTTGTCATTGTTGCCAGCACACTCCCGTGAGCGTAGCCAGGCTTTCTGCCCGCGAGCCTTTGTAGTGTGGCAGTCATGTGCTCTGCGGAGCACTTGCAAGAAAATGACTCACGCAAGCCACGGAAGAATGGTACTGCTGTTCCATCTGTTAATAGGAAGATCAATACTGTCCTCGCAAAATAAGAAAGCAGCTGTAGTAGTTGGCATCGCTACAGCCCTTGGTTGTATATAGCTGTTGGTCTCTCCTGATAATGAAGTGATTTGCCTGCCTCTTCCAAGCTTGAGAACTATAAATACAAAAGCAGAACATGTGGGCTATTGTACAGAATTAGGAGTCCTTTTTTATTACTTAGGTTTGTTGTCATGTTGTTTTGCTTTCTCATGCTCTTTTCATGAAACGTTTAAGGTGTTTTGTTTGTTGCTAGATTTGTGCTTTTAGCTATGATTTGTGCTTTTAGCTATGGGACTGCGCAATGTAGGATTACATGTGGTTGTAGTCCTCTGGGTAAACATAAACTCCTTCATTTACTGATGTTAAGATTTGGCTATAATCCTTTCTATACAAGACATTATTTTGCCCCCAAATAATGGGGGGGGGGGGGGGAATCTTTACGTGACCAAGATGTTTCTGTGTCATGAACAGTATATGTTTTCGTAAGTTCAGAAAATTGTTATTGCTTACCAAATTTTTTCCATGAGCACCGGAACTAATAAAGGCTAGTTCCCTGTGGACTTTGACCACTTGCCTCTGACTCTGTTTCCCTACAAGTTCCTCTGTTTTCCTCTTAGCCACCCACCAGGCTGAGATGCTAGCCCAGAGCAAAGTCCACATTGATTGCCTGGTTGGCACTGTCATTGGGAATATATTTCCATGGCCAAGGGCCAGTGGGCTCGAGAGAGGGCTTGCGGGACTGGGATTGGGGGGTGGACGGGTGGGCGGGCAGGCAGAGGGACTGTCAGCATGCTGTCTAAGCCTGCTTCCTTGTGAAGCCATGCTAAAATTCAAGCATGTGATGTTCAGTGTTTTAGGATGAGCAGAACAGCACTCTCAAGCTCTCCGGAGGCTAATAATTTAATTTTACGTGACCTGGATACTGATACGGCTGATGTGTTATATTGACTATATTATTTGAAAAACTTAAAAAATAATATGTTAAATGGCTCAGACTGTAGGAATTGTAGCCTCCTTTTCCATTTATCCTTTATCGCAACCTCTTTTTGAAGCAGAAGGAAGCTTCAGGGTATGATTTGCTGGAAGGATGAGTATAGCGTTGCTCCTGGCCCCGTGTGCCATGTGTGCTGCTGTAGGGATGCTAGCTCAGCTTGCCCCCTTGTGAATGAAACACTCTGCTCCCTGTTGCTTTTTGTGGGATCTCACAGTCCAGGAGCCACCTCTGGCTGCTCCATCTGTTCCATTGAAGAGGATTTGCTGCAGCCTCGCTTGGCTCAGGGAGGAAAAGAATGGCTCTCTGATACTGTTTGTTGTTGTTTGATAACATAGATTCTCTTCTCTGTGAATAAAACCATCCATTATACTTGTGATTGCCTGAAGGAACACTGGAGTTCAGCTGAGAGAACACTCCCTTCAAAATTATTAAATCTGTCAGGTTGAAAAAGGTGGAGTGCTAAGTTTATTGAACATACTTTATTTTTTATTCAGGAACTATTTTGGTAAATTTTGCTTGCTTAAGAAGCTGATGACAGAAATTGTTTCAGATATTAAAAAAAAAAAAGTATATAGAAGTCGTCTGCTACTCAGTTACGATGATTAAAGGCTGGAGATAACCTGAAATCCCTGACTGACCATGTCAGGTGGAGATTTCCTGGAGGATTTATTAAAACATTAATAATGATAGGCTAGTGAACTGTAGTACCCTGTTGTTACTGACATACAAAAATCACATGTGTTTACTGAGAGCTACGACATTTCAGTAAGAGGAATTATTTGTATGTATTACCTCTCTATAAACAAACAACTACTTCAGTCTTTCTGCAACACAGGGCAAAATCTGCTCCTAGGAGATTCATGCAAATCTCATTAAATTTATGCCTTAATGTATTCTTACAGAAATTTATTTTGCTTTTTATATAGTGTGGCTCTATAGTATTATGGTGTGTCTAAATGCTCCATCAGGATTGTAAATGTAGGTTCAAGAAGGTAAGGTTGTGATTTAAAAAGCGTAACGGTAGGATCCAAAAGAGGCTCAGACTTTCCTTTTAGCCTTTAACCGTGCACCACAATTTGTAACTCTGTCTGGCAACACTGCCACTTACTATGGGCATACACATCCATTTTTACATGGATGTAGAGGAACAATTTATTTCCTGTGCAATTTAGAGTTTTAAGTGGAGCCTAAGCTAACCCAAACCTATTATAAGGGACAATCTGTATTAACTTCAATTGAAACAATGGAATATCTTTTATTGACCTTTTTCTTGACAGTAATTGAGCTTGTGTGGCATATTACGCAGAAACACTGCAGGGAAAATACGTTAAATGCAACCTGTTTCTCCTGTGAAATGTAACAAGTTGTAGAATTCTTCTTTTCCTTGGGGAATGAATGGACTGATTCCCTGGCAAGTTGTTTGTGTAAACCTAACCTGTTCCTTCTGTGATGCATGGTGAACTGAGAGTTGCTCTACACTTGATGAGAGTCTTTCAAAAACAAAAAAGTGACCAAGAAGTATTTGCAGCATACAATATAATAATTTCTGTAGAGGGACATGAAGTTTAGTTAGTACTTACTAATTTATAAATTAGTAAATCACAGTCAACAGTGGGGTCACAGGATTTATGTTTGTGGCAAGTTCTCTGACTTTCCAAGCTGGAAAATCCAATCTATTTGTCAGAATTCTGCTCATACCAGGTGGAAATAAGCAGACTGATTTCCCCTTCTTGCCTCCTCCCGTGCCCCCCCCCCCTGAGTTTTAAAACTAAAAATTACCAGGTAGTACTTAAACTTACTGGAAATGCAGCAAAAGTGATCACAGTAAGTTTTTAGAAGAGCCAGCTTATGTTTCTCAAGAGCTTTTATAAATCTATGTCTACCTTCTTACAACCTTAAATAAATAAAAATAGATAGCATTACTGAACTCTTAAATACTGTAGCTCTTTTTCCATTTAAGGCATTATAATGCTTTGCTCTGGAATGGTGTTCTGCCTGAATTTATAGCAGTTTGAGCTGGTAATCCATCTTTCTGCCAAAGTGATAGAGCTCTCTCCTGGTTTCCTCTAACAGTGACCTGGAATCAAGAAGTTTCTTCCAAAGCTGCTAGATCTGAGAAGAGGTAGACTCTCCCATTGAACTAGCTGCCAATCAGAGGACTTTGCGTTTTGGATTTCTTGCGATAAATGTTGTCTATGAACCCTTACAAGCCTTGAACTGCAGTAAGCCTGTTTGGAGGAGGGGGGAAAAAAAAAAAAAAAAAAAAAAAAGTGAAGACTGTGGCATGGGTCTAGGTATGGGTTTTTTTTTTGTTTTCTTTTTGAGTCTGTTTTGAAATCCTGCTACTGTCTTTTTTGTAGTTTGGAAAAAAAAAAAAAAAGCTTAAGTAGCGGCAAGATCTTCCCTTAACCTTTTCTGTCTTAGAGGTTTGTAATGGGATGGTGTGGAAGAGATTGAGCCAGAGTCTTAGAGACGCGCAGGAACAAGAAGCCAAGGGCACAAGTCAGGATACGAGAAGTTCTGACTAGATACAAGGATAAATTCTCCTTTACCGTGAGGGCTGTAAAATATTATAGCAGATAGATAACCAACTTCAACACATTACTAGCAAAATTACTGCTGTTTGTTTACAATTTTATTCATTTGCACTGTCTATGTCTACTAGTCTGTACTGCTGTAATATGCTCTTTGTCTAGCAGTGATTAAAACTGCTATGGGCTCTGGGTAATTCAGTGCAGTATTCTGCTTCCCTAAATGCTTATTTTCTGATTCTTGCAGTCAGTGGAGGCAGGGTGATCATGAGAGAGCCTGTCACTACCGTTCTTTATTTTATTTTTTTTTTCTTTTTTTTCCTAAAAAGCTAGCTGTAGCACTTTAAAGATACAGCATCCATTCTGGTTGTGAAGGATATGATGAGACCCTTGAAAGAGTACAGAATTTCAAAATGAAAAATTAACATTCAGCAATTGATTTTGTTGTTCTTTTGTTCTTGGTTCATGTGAGTGGCATGGTATATGGGGGAGCCGTCCAGGTTACTAGTAATGTCACTGTTTTCCGTGGAAGGGAAGAGAATGAGGGTGTCTCTGCCAGATGAAGGCTGGTTAGGCAGGCATGGGGCTTAATGCAGTGTCTCTGCTGATTTGTGTATTTCCAGGCATGACAGAAAAGCCTATGAAGTCCTGATCAGTTTTGCTCCCTACCCTGCATTGGTTTTAGTACTCAGTCTTTTAGTATATGGGTTGCTACATCTTCCTTTGACAGACTTTGTCTCGTAGCTGTGTAAGATAATAGACATCTCGTAGTTTTGCAGACTCTTTCCATAGTGTAAGCACAAAAATAAAATAAAATAATAAAAAATTTCCCATTTTGAGGCAAGAGCGCCCAAAAAACATTTCTGACTTTCATGTTTTGTCCTTTGCTATCACATTGCTGTTGTCTTTTTTCATCTCTAATATTTGTATTTCAGGGTCTTGTATGGATTATTGCCTGCTGCCTGTCAGTGAATATTTAGGGGCTTTCAAAGTGGTAGATATTGACCATTTCTTAATACTCTTTAATGAGTTTCAGTAATACAGCATATGGATGTGGTTGAATGAACAGCTGGTTCTTGCAGACTCTGTGCAGTCTTTTGTAGATGACCGCTGAATAGAGCGTGAACTGTTGTAAGGGTGGTTCAGAAACCTCTGCTCTAAAATGCTTGGGAGATGCTGTGCTATGAGCAGACTCAGCCCATCACTGATTTTCAGATGCTGCAGAAGTTTCTGGTTGTGTGGAGTGAGGACTGTGTTAGTTCTTGCGTGAGCTTGGAAGAGGCTGCGTCTCGCGGTGTAGCTGGAACGCAGTCGGTGGCCTAGCAACATGGGCAAGAGGTAACATAAAAACCAGGAGAGGGGGTGACAACAGACTTGCAGAGACTCTGGAAGCCGGCAGACTCGATTCTCATTGTCGGTGCCAAAATACGCAGGCTTTTACATGTTTGCTTATGAAAAAACAGTGAATAACTGGTTTTGCTTACGTTTTCCTTATGCACAAGAAGAAGAGCAAATGCAAAGCTTAGTTTCATGTAAGCTCTGGTATTTTGTCTGACTTTATACAGTTTTTGCAAATATTGCAACAGCTGTTGCCATACTTGTCCTTACTGCTCTAAAATAATGCACTTCAAAATGCTGTCTTTGAGCATCTGATTTACCCAGCAGAAAATGAGTTCACTGGAGAGCATTGTGTTATAACTTGATCTTTCTTTGCATTAACTTGCAAGTGTGATTTCTTCCTCTTCTTTTCCACATACACTTTTAAAAGTCTGTATTTTTTGGTTTTCATGATTACCTAATGATGGGGTCATTAGTTAGAGATTGGTGATTCTTGTTGTTGTTATTGTCAAAGATAGTTGCGTATTCTGAGAGAGTAGAGCTGTAGGTTAACCAATGTGATGACAACAACGTGCAATTCACCAAGAAACAGTCTCTGCTATATTTCTGAAATAGAGCATTTGATAGGAACACTCTGCAGTAAGTACTGTACTGAAGAATTTCAGCATACCAGATAATTGCTTGTAATTATGGAAATTTCTGCAAGGGAAATCGTCTTAATTTGTTCCTGTCATGAAATAGAATTGCTCTAGTTGCAGCATTTGAATCCTTTTAGGAGATTAATGTGGTCATCCTTCATTACCGTGAATGGACTTTGTAACCTTCTACTGTATCTGAAATCACCCTTTTTGTCCTCCTCATCAGCTTGTATCTCTGCTAAAACTGCTTTCAGTTAAGGGGAAAAAAATCAATAATATGCACAAAGCTTCTGTTAGAATGGTTGTTTGCCTTTAGTAAAGGCCTAGTTTTAAGGAACAGTGAGTTTCTGGGTAATAGGCTAGGTAAAAGAAGTCACTTCAGTTCTAGAAAGTGGCCATCATCTCTCAGCTTGTAGCTCTGGGATAAACATGCATTATAACATTGACATATCCTTTAGTTGGGGGTGTGTGGGGGGAAGATATTGGAACTGATCATCTCGATGCTGCTGGTTTTTAGCACATAGGGCACGCGCTGTGCCCGACAGACACAGTTGCTATGGGGCAAGAAGAAGCAGACTTCACTTTCCTTGATTTGCTTCTCCCTACTAGACTGCCTGTATGGATAAACTGAAGGCTCTGTTCTTCCAGGCTGGGATTTGGGGGAGGGAAGGGGATGTCAGGGTAAGATCTGTAGATTTTATCATCTCTCTCTCTCTCTGTATATATATATATATGATATATCAGTATCATACTGACCAACTAAAAAATCTGTAATCTGTCTGTACTAGAATGAAACAGTGTAAATAGGTACAGATGAGCACTTCACGTGATGTTGGTGAATATATGTTTCCTGGGTTGCTAGTTTGTGCTTGTAAGAGCAATCTGAATTTAACACAGATTTGTGGCTACTGAATCCATGTGACTAAAGGGATCTCATCTTGTAGCCTTTCATTGCTCACAAAACTTGCTAAATTAAAGAAGACTTGATGGTAAATATGGCATTTAGGTTCCTTTGTCATATGTCTGAGTTTGTTTTTTTTTTTTTTTTTTTTTTTTTTTTAGTAACAACATTCGTAAGAATTTAGTACAAGACCTTGTAAAAGTGCTGTGGTGCCAGAATGGTGTCAGTTTTTATAATTTACAACTGTTCAGAAGAATTCCGTAAAGCACGTGAATGTCCTTGCACAGTGTTGGACAGACCATGATGGAATTCAGGGACACTCTTCAGAAATTTGAATAATTAATTGTTTTGGTAAACCTCTGTATTGACCTTTTTTTTTTTTTTTTAATACTGCTGCCAGTATGATGCAAGCAAATTCTGAAAATCCATGTGAAAACACAGTAGCACAGTGTGTGCTTTGAAACCCCAGATTCCCATTACTTTACAGCATTAGGCTTCTCAGTATTCCTTGGAATACTGAGTTGTATGGTCTTTATTTCAAGAACTGACATCAGAGGTTAGGAAAAAGCATGTAAGAGGAAAGTTGTGGGTAAAGGTGAAAGAACAGGACAGAGATACTGAGCAAAGGTAGGAAGTTTCTCTTTACTGCAAATAACTAAGACATGTACATTGCACCTGTACATTCTACTGAAGTCCTTGACTTTCTGATTGTGGACGCTCTAGTTAGTGGACTCTCATAAAGGCAATTCTTGGGTCAATTTGTAATAATAGCTTTTATTGCTGAGTATATTTAACTTGAAACTGGAATGTTGGTTTGAGAGAAGCAACTAAGAATACAAATTACCAAAATACATGCAAAGTAAAATTGTACAGATACTAATACAAGTTGAAAGGAATGGTTCAGCCATAGGAAGTTTGGGAAGAAGTGTGTGCCTGTGGTGGAGTGGGAAATAATTTCTTTGGAGAGATGAACGAGGCAGTTAAAGAGCTGACTAGAGAAATGCCTAGTGCAGGATAATAGGAGAAGCCCAGGATGGGTTTTTGATTGGGATGCTGATTTAAAAAGGTTTGAAGTGGTAAGTAGGGAAACATTATGTGATTGATTCCTACTGTGCTGAGAAAACCAGGACTTCATAAATAATAGAATACTTGACTGTGTCATCAGTTTGATTGGAGTCATCTCTGGGACCATTCATCTTTGGTTGGCCATAGTTAAAAAGGGATGGCAGTATTTGTCCTGGAATATTTATAAAACTGTAAAGATTGTGACATCAGTGCAGCTTAGATTCCCCCTAACGTGAGAAACCGTAGCTTAAACTGATCCAAACAAATGCTTCTGTAGTCCTCTCTTCCCCTCTTGGCTGCACAGTCCGTCTTGAACCCTCTTGCTTGTGTTATCACTAATGCTTGTCCATCAAGCAGTGAGCTGGTTTGGCAGGCTGAGTCATCTGGGAACCAACCCATCAAAAAAGCGATGTGTTTTCAGGTGACTCAGGTACTTTGGCAGTTTACTGTGCAACAGCAGTGAGCACCGTGGTGAGGGGAGGTAAGGAGGGCTGTGCCCCTTTGGAGGACAGTGTGGCAGGGCTGCGGGGGCTCCGATCCTGGCTCAAACTGAGTGCTGACACTGGGTCCCTCAACAGCATCTCTGCTTTAGTCAGAGATGGAATTAGATATCAGAACACTTCTCTAGGAGTGATCTAAAGGTCTTGTGATCTATTACCTTTAGGCTGCACAGGTGTTAGTTTAATCCAAGAGCCCTGAGTAAACGTTTGTTGGGAGATTTTTGTAGTGTCCAAACAATGAACTGTTCTTGTACTGGTGGCTATAGAATGGGCAAGGAGATGCTCAGGAATCCTTTCACCAGTGATTTAACTCAAGATGCTTGTTGAAGAGGAATAGGAGACTTTTGCCAGGCACTATACAGCAGATGTCATTTGAGAAAAGCAGACTTTAAGGATATGCTGGAGGTACAAGAAGTGAAGTGCTTTTCTTTCCACCTATGTTAATCTCTGTCATGAAATCTGTTTTCTAGGAAGTCCATGTTTGAGTTCTAAAGGAATATCCCTGAAAGAAAACAAGACAATGCCTCCCTCACTGTCCCTCCCTTCCCCCAAATTTGTTGCATTTTACAACTTACAATATCATCTATTTTGAAAGGACAGGAATATTTCAGGACTCTGCATGTGATACATTTTTACTTAGGTGATAGATTACAGTAATTTAGCTCTCAAAACTTGATTTTAATGACTTTTTCTCCAAAATTTGAAATGCATGCTGCTTGGTTAACTTTTTAAGCTTCTTCTAGCCTTTATATCCTGTGCATGTTTGGACAGCTAAAACTTTTACTATAGTTTCCTTTTAGCTCATGAAACATCACAATAGTGATGGAAACTACAAGTAATAAGCCTTGGTGTTATTGTTGTAATCTGAATTTTTTGATAATGAACGATGAGTCATATTTTCAAATAAAATGTCTTTTTTAATTACATGGAAATGTTGCTCTTCCTATCAAACTTGATCATAGTTTCTTCTATTCTCATTTTTATCTTTTGTAGGTTACTAAATTTAATGCAGTTCAGTGGGGATTGTGAGAGAGTCCTACATTTGCCATCTTACTGTAGATTATGTTTACATGCCTTTTCTGGACGCATGAACAACTTAGACAACAACTCAGACTTGGACATATTTAATTTTAATTGTATAAAATTGGTATTACTTATATACATGAATATTGGAACAGAATTACACAATTAGAATGAGAATGTTAATGGGACAACTTAGTATGAAACTCTGAATTTAGAATTAAACTTTGTGCCTTTAGTTGCAAATAATTTCTGTCATTTTATTGCGAGGTAGCCTGTAAAAGTACTTACTGTAGTTAGTGTACAAACTAATTGAATCTTTTTCAGAGAAAAACTTTTTGTTTGGCCCGTGATTGACATTTTGCAGATTTGGATTTTACTGGTGAACCTAGCTGAACTGGAGCTGATGCTGGCAGAGCTAGGTTGATACTTCCCACTGTGGTCTGGGCAGGCTGCTTACCCTGTGTTGTGTTGCTATACCCAAACAGACTGCTTACATCTCTCCTGTAAGCCAGAGAACTGGGGTTGTTAGTGCAGTGATACCTGAACACAGACCAGCTTGCATTTGACTCAGTAGTTAATAACCAGAATCAATTTAGACTGGCTCCCTTCGGGGAGAGGGCATCTTTGCTTTCGTGCAGGAGCGACAGTGCAGGGATGCTCTGTGTAGAGCTGAATTCCCATCTTGGTTGTTGCTCAGGTGGAGATCCCTATGTGGCACACCTTTGGGCTCACATCCTACATGGAAAGCACAGGCTCTTCATCCTGGATTCTGTGAAGCAAAAGTGGCTGAACAGCCCTTGGAGATCATCTAGCTGTGCTTCGGCTTCTCACTGCAGGCACTGCTCTTACGGCCAGTTCTGCTGATCCAGGACCTGAGTAAACTAGTGCAGATGTTTGCCAGTTGACTGTAGAAATCTGCCTCCATCTCAGCTTAGTTCTGAGGCTGTGTATTTGCAAAGAAGCATGCCAAAACATACTCTGTACTATACTGATATCACAGTAATAAAACAGCAGTCTGATCTCATGGTAAACCATGCTGTCCTTTTTTTTTCTTTTTTTTTCCCTGATACTTTTCCCCTCTTTTACCTTGTAATTATTCTTGTTATAATTACTATCATCTTACCTGCCTGGGAATGTGTATCAGCTCATCCACCTTGAAAAGTGTGAGCCCCAAGTTTGGAATGAAAAGCGAGGTAGTTCCATTGAGTCTTCCCAGTATCTGCATTTCCCTGGCAAACATGCTGTTCTGTAACTTCCTTCAACAAACACTACTACTGTGGAATATCCGTATGCCTCCCATACGGATGACTCTAAGAGGCTAGAAATTCTGCCTTAAAATGGAATCACACCTTAGCAGTCATGAATTAACCTCCATAGAAGTGTTCTGCGATTTTTACTTGAAGTGTTAGGGCGAGGAGAACTCAGGCTGATGCATAAAATATCCAGCTGTGCTGTTCATCTTAATTGGGACTTTAGAGAGACTGTACAAGTTGGCACCATCCCATTTTCCTTGGAAATGCTAGCTTGTTATGCTTGGAGAGCCCATTCATGAATTTCTGTATTCAGGATCTTAGATCTTACTCACATGTAGACCCGTATCTGGGTAGTGAGACCCCATTGCCAGTCTGCCAAAACGTGGAGTCTGTACCACAGTGTCTCCCCTTCTCAAACTTATTGGTGTCTTAGCATGTCCCTGATGCCCCCCTATGCAGGAGTTTTGTTTTTCTACTTACACCTCTGAAGTACTAAGCAGCAGTAAAGCCATAAGTTGGCATAGCAAAGAATTATTTCTTCACCACAGGTACTATTATTATTAAATGACATTACAGTTACAGGACTCTAAAATGCAGCAAACCTTGTCATCAGAGTCCCTAGGACAGACAACCAGACTTTGTCAGAAGAGGTTGTACGGTCTTTTCCTCTCTACTTTTCCTTCCTTTTAACTATTGCACTTGTAGCTAATCCCGATTCATGTCCTTCCACTGTAGAAAGCCTTACTGGGATGTAGTTCTTGGCCACCACACTGTTTTTTTGGAGCTGAAACTCCATGGTGAGAGTGAGCCTGATCAGCTGTTTTTGTTGCTATTGCGTTTAAACAAAGAACAGTTTCCGTTCACGTATCAGAACCAACTAGCAGTTTTATTTTGGATAGCAGTCTGCAAGTTACCTCTGATCTTGGATTCCTCGCTTCTTGTTAGCATAGCTGCTGCTGTTGAGAAGTTTTGGGAGAGACATGGTTTGATGTAGAAAGAGCTGAGAAATCATTCGGAGATGATGTTTAATTTCCATCTGTTTTTTTTTTTTTTGGATCAGATCAATGTAGCGCAGATTAGAAAGAGGAAGAAAATATCTTTGCTTCAGGAAATAAAGCAGCTTTTTCAGTAAGTATTACTGTTTTTTTCTTGTTTTCTTCAGTCTGCCACAAGTTACTAGCGACACACAGACACAAACACAGAATAGATTTCTTGAGTTGTAGGAAAGGCAGGTTAAGCTATAGGGTATTTTGCACTTAAGAAATGTGCTTGATAATGAGCCAAAAGCCATCATTTTCCTTTTCATCTGTTAAATATATTAACCCTGTCAATCGGTAAGCTTCAGAGGTTAGGCAAATACAGTGAGCATCTGCTTATAAAAGCAAAGTTTCAAAACATCTCAATATCAGGTTACATGGGAGATAGAAGTTTGCTGTATCGACACAAGCCCTAGTTGTGCTTCTGCTCTGATGAATCTGAGTACTTGATATTTTGAGAGCTGTATTATTCCTATTGATAAAAAATAAACTGTGACTTGTTGCGCAGTGGTTAGGAATTGAGTCCTGAACTCATTTGTGATGCATTTTCTGGTCGTAGTGAATGTTACTCACTATGGTGTAAAGGCCATCTATTAGAATTAGAAAAATCTTACTGCAATAGGACCACACTATGCCATACATCTTAATGCAACTGGTTTATGATGTGTCTTTTTGAGTACGGATTTCACATTTATATGTTCTTCTTTAAGAAGAATTTTGTGCTTTGTATAGCTGGCAGAAGTTGAAAACGTTTCGTGGGTCTGTATATTGCTTTCCTTGCTAACTATATCTACTAAGTGATTAGAACCCAACAGTCCAATCTAAAACTGACCTGAGTTATTGTAGAAACTGCCATCATCTTGATAGCTGTTGGATCTGGATACGCCCTATTATTTTTATGTCAGAACTGCTGTTGACATCGATGCTAAATAGGATATATTTCTTTTCGGACTCTGTAGGTTAAGCTTACAGCCTTGCCTTTGCTGGCTGTTAAGGATTTTTTTTCTTTTTAATAGACTCCTATACAAATCTGTATAAATATTTTTTTTTCTGCTTTTGCTTTTTAAAAAGCAAAAGTCTTGTGAGAGTTTTAAGATAATGGAATTTTTATGCAGTGTGGTGCTTCAGAAGAGATTACTTGGTATTCTGTTATAGGATAAGAGATGGGCTTTGGGAAATTATATTCTGAGAAACAATTTAGAGAGTTAAGTTTCTGGGACAAGGAGGGGTAGACTTGAGGGTTTTATATTGTAAATTCAATTTAAATGTAGTGACTGTTTTGATTATGTACTGTTCAAGATCTGATTTGATACTGAGAAAGCAAAGAATATTTCAAGCCAGTTAGTTAGCAACAGTTACTCTTGCTTTGCTGGTTGATTGGATATTGCTCCTGTTCTTAGACTGAAATCTTTTCTGAGCCCAATGATCTCCATGCTTTTATATTTATTTGCATACTTTTTTTACAAATTAATTAAGAGTCTAGCTAACTTCTAGAGTTATCCTGATTCCTTTAGTGGATCTGAATTTTCCCAATGGTGTGGGGAGACAGCACAGCATGGCAAGCATTTACTGACTTGGTTGGGAAGTTCTGGAGAGCTGAGGCTTTTCTGTTTGTCGGGTTTTTTTGAATGCTTTCCAATTTTGGCTTTGAAGCTGGATTATTTTAGTTGTCCTGCTATGTGGATAAGACATCTAGATCTTCTAAAATGAAATTGTAGACATATTACAGCACTTTGAGTTATAAGCAGTTCAGCTATTTTAAATGAAAATGATGTGGGATTATATACTTGATTTGCTACAGTTTCTTAATTCCGCCTACCTCAGCACTTTCTTGGCAGCTAATTGCACCGTGGCTTCAAGAAACATTCCATAAGTTGCTGAAGACGCAGCTTTGCTGAAGTCTGACACACTTTCTTCCTTGGTTACCTAGCAAATGGGCACTCTGGGATAATTAGTAAGGAGGCGCTCTGGTGGCCCAGCTACTGTCTTCTGCAGCCTCTCTCCTATGCGATTACCTGTCCCCAAATCTGAAGTTTGTTACTATGGAATGCGGATGTCTGAAGTGCTTAGAATGAGCCAGACCTAAGTGTCAGGAGGTAAAGAGCTGTGTAAGAAAAAGGCTTGTAACTTTGCATGGGCACTCAATGAGAGAGACAAAGTCCTCCAAAGCCACAGTTGTTCCTGGACTTTTGTTCTGGATGAAACTTCACATCAGCTGCTCTAATCTGTTTGTTTATGTTCCCTGTGGTTTCAGCCTAGAGCTGCTGTAGTTTTCCTGTTTTTTTTTCTGCTATAGAGACTGAATCAAGCATCAAATGTTCTTCAGAAATGTTGCCTTTGAAGCTTAAACTTGGTGCTTTGATACACTCTTTGAGTAGTGTGTATACTTCCTGTCAGTGATTGACTGTACTTAACTGCACAGGTACCAAGTAGTAAGGCTGATGGCAAAGTTGTTTGTGTGCTAAATGATTTAAGGAACAAGACAACATACCAGACTTCATTAAGAGTTGGTGCAAATAAAGCAACCAGATACTTCTTTTTATATATGTCAGGACAAACACAGTGTTTATCCTGTAGTTAAGTCAGCTGCATGCTAAGTATAGTTAGTAAGGTTGAGTCTTCATCTGATGGAGGGCTGTCACTGGTCTCTCAGGAACATGGATAGTGCATAAAGTTTTTGCAGGCTCCTCAGATGCCCTTTGTAATGCAGCTTGTTGTAAAGGAGGAGTCAGTTACTCCCTTCTCAGCTGCATGCTTTCCTAATGCTGGATGATCAAGCAAACAAGAATTGATAGTTTAGACTCCATGGCCTGATTTGTGTTGGAGTTGTTAATCACTGGCAGCAGCTGTCTCACATACTACAATATTTTGATTGTTTTTAAGTGTCAGACCGTAGCATGGTTCCTGACCATCTTGCAGAGCTGAGAGGGTTACATGGAGTGACCTTGAAAAGAGATGCTATTTTGGGCTGAAGGCAGTGAACCACGAAAAAGGTTTGAGGTGTGAAAAGATCTGCCTTGTGCCCAGTTGCTGAAGAGGTTCAGTATTATGAATGCATTTGGCATCCAACATGTTCTTGAGATAAGGCAAAACAAGGCCTCATGGCTGAGAGCTGGAGTTTCATTTCAAATAGGAAAAAAAAAAGTATTCTTTTAACTATAAATAAGCATTTTAAGAACTTGCATAGGGATCTGGACTGTTCTTCTGCACTCAATGACTTTGCATGAACAGTACCTTTCCGAGGAGTGAGAGTGCAGCGAGGTGTTGTGAGACTGTGCCAGGAAACATGGGGCCTTGTGGCCTGTGTTGCATGAGGGACAACCTCGGTGCCTGAACAAGCCTTCTAGCTCTTTGAGCTGAAAACCGCTAGAATTTTATTGTCAGCCTTTGTGCAAGTACCCAGTCTTGAAGACCGACAAAAGTTATTGTGACTGGCACCAGGGGAATATGTGTCTGTGAACCAAATTGTCATCTGGTCTCCAGCAAAGTGGAAGAGCTCCCTGGGAAGTTAATGATGGCAGCTGTGTCAGACTGACACTAGGAAGAGAACCAGCTGCTGGGGGAAAATGTTACTGAGGATAGCAGTGTGCTTCATTAGCCTGGTGACTAATAAGCAGTATTTTTAAGAGGAAAGTCTAGTGAATGATATTAAAATAATGAAGGAAGTCAGGGTAATCCTGCCTTTCCTGTAAAACGCAGCCCAATGCTGTCCTTAACTGTAGTTTCCCCAGAAATTGCTTTAGCTTTTCCCTAGTTGTCTTCAAGGACAAGAGAAGTCACGAAAGAGGAAGGTTTTTTGAGACCCAGTGTTACAGAATAAGTCTTGGCAGCAAAAATTACATTCAGTTCACCAGAGATGAGACTTTTATGCCAGTGTGATTGTAACTGGCTAGTTCAAATGCTTCAGTTTGAGATTCCTAGATACAGAAAAAAATATAACAACAACTCAGCCTGTATTTCTGGACTCCAGAACAAAAACACTGGCAACCATTGCGTCTTCCTGACGGCCCTGTCTGCTAGATGCTTAGAAGTTGCTTGGCTAACCTGTTCAAAAATGGATGCAGGGGCTGCTGTGTCAGGATTAATAGCTCTTTAGCTTGCTTTCACATTATTTCTTCATATTCCAGTTCTGGCATTTAGGAAAGTCATCTGTGATAAGACTCAAAGTATATGCTTAAATATGAGTCTTTTAGATTCTTTGCTATACCTCAAAATCCAGAGGGTGTAACGACCCTTTGTTGCTTGTGAAAGGTGTATGGCACTGTATTAATATTTGATTCCAGTTGTCCAACTGTATTCCTATAATATAATCTCATAATTAAGTATATTTATCATTGTAGAGGGGCAGGGATTATTATGGATTCTCATCCATAATCATGTATTGGTTGTGCATTGATCTATATTGCTTGCCAAAGGTGATAATGTTCCTGATCTTCCTAATTCTTCATTTGAAAATGGCATCTCCTGGCATCTCTAGCATTGCATTTTTCATTTCTGTTGTTCAGTATCCCTGTGAATAGGAAGTCTTAGGGCTCCCACAGTCCTGATAGGCCCTGTAAGTGGCTGCAAAGTAGGAGGTGATAAATGCCAGACATGAACAATTGGTGCTGTCTGGAGAGTTGCTTTGTATAGTAGATTGGCTGATGTGAAATAACGTGTTAGAGGAAAATTTTCCTGAGGGAAATTTAAACTAGAAGATGCTGGTGCGTGCACCCCGTGAAAAGGCCTGACTTCAGAGGCATAATGGAAGTTCTTGCAATTTATTCTCAGAACACACAGGGAATGGATAAATGTGACAGGTGAGTGACAGGCATATACACATACTAGAACAGGCAGATTGGGTGAATTTAGTTTTCTGACTAAAGCTTCTATGGGCTGAATTTGTGATTGTTATGATATAAATATTGTTTCTGCCATTCCCAATACTGATTTCTTTTTTTCCTTCTTTCTGTTATTTACAGCAACCTCTTATCAGCTCAGTCTGGCCCCCTGAGTCGCAGTCCTGGGCTGTGAGGCGTCGTGGTTTCGGCCGCAGCTGAAGTCAGCGCGGTGGTCTCTGGCAGAGCCCACTTTGTTTGGGGCAGCTGGGGGTTTGGCAGGCCAGCCGCCACTCTGTTGGTCGCCGTGCACAGCCTTTGGCTGCATGAGTCAGTCTCCTCTTTGCTTACAGTGTCTAAAGCCTTGAGGTTTGAGAGATCGATGGCCTGCCAGAAACAACATTTACTTCCTAAATAGGCTAATAGATTTTCTAGTTTTAACCATAATTTTATCCCCTTAATCATCTCGGCATTGACTGAGTCATATTTGTGTTTCAATGCGCAGCTAAAACTGGGATTCACCCCGTTATAGATGTACATATTATCTACATTAACCTGTACCCTCTTCTGTTTCATTGCAGCATATGTGACCTCAGATCTTATATTTATCTCCAGAGACAATATTAGAATCTTTATGGTCCTGCTGGTTGTTCACTTGTCCACCTCCAGGCAAAATCTCGTGCTTTTTTAATAAGTGTCCCTTAATCCCAGAAAACCTGGAAATTCCTCTCCTCCACCAGGTAGTTCATGCTGTGTACACGGGAGCGTGAGTTCATGCCTTTGGAGCTGGCATATGCCAGCTGGCTATTTGCACAGTATCAGAATGGTAATTGTCCTCATGCTTGTGCTCAGAGGAGACGAGCAAGCTATATCCCAGTTCTGTCTAGGTGTTTGGGTCTGAAGCCTGTGGTCCTTTGGCTGTCAGAGGGGGTGTGCAAGGATGTGGCCCCTAGTCATCTCTTGTCATGATTTGCTGCTCTTTGACTGATCATGTCCAATTGAATCCATTTGAAAAGTGCAGGTTCTGGTGGAACCCAAGCATTTAGTTGCCTGATACTTACTTTCTTTGGAAAACAGCATTCTCATTTGAACAGCATTGAATCCTTTGTGTGCAGCTCAGACTGCTAGGCTTCTTGGACTTGGATGATGCTGAAACTGTTGGCTTGTGCAAAAGGACTTAGGGCTGCATTAAAATTACTTGTGCCTGAATCACCTGAGCCTGCTACAGAAGTTCTTTCTTGGCGTTTTTAGACTACAGCTCTGTGCCTTGTCATTCTGTACTGTGCTCCCATCTCAAGGCAGAGATCAGAGGTACTGAGATTCAGGAACTGGCTTTGTTACGGACTGAATTAATTGAAGGCTTTCATTTCTGTTTATCTGAAGCCCCTCATTTAGAAACATAAAATGGAGAGAGACAGACTGCTGCAGCTGGAGCATTTGTTGTTTAGTCTCCTCATCCTGCCATGATCAGACCCATAATTTCTAAGGCAGCAGTTTCATTACAGTCTTTGCTGCCATGGAGACGCATCACCAGTGGCCATTAAACTACACCGAGGTGGCAGCTCCTGCTGTTGTGATTCCTATCTTTTTGCTTCTGTCAGCGTTTTCTGTTCTGAATCCTGCTTTGATGAACCCAGTCTCCTCTGTGCTCCTAGCACAGTACCCGTTTTGTCATTCTAGGCAGATAGGATGTAGGACGTAAGGCTTTGTGGCCCAATAAGAGCTAACTCTTTTACTTTGAAACCTTTCAGTCGTCAAGATGCTTTGTTTTGAGCTACTTCTGCCATCTGATATTTGCATCAGGCTTTTCCACACTTGTGCGTGACATGTAAGAAGGCAGGAGTTCTGCAGACATCCTACGTTAGAGGAAAAGTGGTGTGTTTGTGCTGGATCTAGTTGTGAGAGAGCGCAATGATGGGAATGGACTATGGATAGTTCCAGTGTGATTGAGGACTCGGTGTAATTCCTTACCATAAAATGGGAACTTGGTGCAACAGGTGGAAGTCCTATGGATTATGATAACGGTACCTTCCCCAGTCAGAAATCTGTTTATTCTTTCAGCTGTAGGGGTCAATACTGGGTCCAATCCCATTGAATTTATTTATCAGTGATGTGGATGACAGGACAGAGTGCACCCTCAGCAGGTTTGCTGGTGATGCAAAATTGGGAGGAGTAGCTGATACTCCCAGGGACTGTGCTGCCATTCAGAGGGACCTCGGCAGGTATGTTTGGGATCATCTGCCACATTTAGTAATTAAATAAAGCCTTGAGGATTGCTGTGAAAACGCTGACTTCCCTTCAGGCTCTAGTTTTATCGTACCGAGTATATACTGCTGAAGCTGAGGTAGGGTATTCTGTTTCTCAGCAATGGTTTCTGTGCCATAAGGGCCAGCACAGATGTTTGTGGAGCTGTACAAACTGCTAGTGAACAATACACTTTGTGTGTGTGCGCATATGTATATGTGTGTCTGTGTGACTTTAGTCAGGTCCTTGTAAGACAGGAGAGCAGGAATACTTTTCTGTTGAACTCTTTAATGTGAAAGTGTGCCTTACCTGGGAACATGCTGTAATGTCTCTCAATTTGTTCATTTGTACCTTTGGATTATGGCTCTGGGAAAGTGTTACCATCTCTACTATGAATACCAGCATCAGGGAATGCTGTGACTGTGCCCAGGGAGTCTTGCAAAATGTGTCTTGAGATCGTGCACCTCAGGTGGCAGCAGCCTGGCACTGAAACAAGGCAGGCTTTGTGTTCTTCTGGTCTCCAGAGTGGGCTCAGATGACTCTGCAGCCTGACTGCACCAGGTGGTGTCCCTAAAATCCTGTTGGTTTCCATGTGCTGTCTTCCTTCCTGTGGGTCACAGCATTTGCTTCTGCTGATTGATAGTCTCATGTCCCTTGACTATAATACTAGTACAGCTATCTTTTTGAAATGATAAGGACTTTTATTCTGCTTCTTTGTTCTGTTTTTGAGATTAAGCTTACTGAAGAGAAACAAAAGAAGCCATGAGTTTGTCTGTTTCTATTTGTTCAATACATTTTCCCCTCATCCCAAATTTAGCTGTGTAATTTATTTGATAGTATTCCTTTATCTTCAGTGTAACTTGTTTGCTAAGGCCAAGAAGTGTTGTGGGAACTTGCACCCTCCTTTATGAGGCAGGAGCAGGAGCTACTGGAGCATTGCTGCAGTTTGCTTCGAATCAGAATGCATGAAAATAGCATATCGAACACAAATTTGTTCTTGATTTATATAAGAAAGTTGTCTGCAGATTCCCTGTATTTGTCTCATCAGTTGTAGATGAAGGAACTCATAATGAAGGAGGAAAACTAGTATGCTGCAAACATCTGCAACATGAAGAGCTGCTGCTGACTGCAGTGTCAGCCAGTCAACAACTAATGAGCTTTTTTTGGTTTTATAGTATTTAAAGTAAAACTTTCTATACCTCTTAAAAAACAGAAAGAGGCATTGGGAAAATCAATTTTAAAAATGGAAACTGTATTGTTGTGCTTTTGGGCAATATTTCTTTTTCTTTTTCTTTTTCTTTTTTTTTTTTTTTTTTTTTTTTTGAAAAAAAAAAAACAAACAAAAAAAAACTTGAGCAGAGTTTCCAAACTGTAATGAGTTAAGTTAGAGATTAACTCTGTCCTTTAAATTTTACTGAACTGACTTCACCAAGTTATGCGTAGGGCATCCTTAGTTCTTGTTTTTTCTGTGTTTCTGTTACACTTGTTCCTTGTATCTTGCGTTAAGTGTTCTGTCGATCAAGACACAAAAACCATTTTCTAGAAAGTAAGCAGAAGGTTTTCTTTTGGATTGCAGCTGCATCAGCTAGCATATGCTAAAGCACATTTTCTTTGCTAGCTACTCTATTCTAAACACATATGTATTTTTGAAAAGTGTGATTTTAATTAATTTACAACAAATCTGTAAATTTGGAAACTCTTAAAAGCTGGACTTGAGTTACTGCATTGGTAGCTATGACTGACCTCTTGATGCCCTGTTGCTGACTGGGGTTTGGGTTTCTACTGTTGTTCAAAAATGAGTGGGAATGTTAATAATATCACTCCCTTTGGTGGGTTACCAGGCATTTTATCAGTATCAGCAGGGCCACTGAAATGCAGCCATTGCAAAATGAAACATGATAATTGTAAATTAATTTACAGGCATCGTGGACGGGAAATCAGCACGCACAGTTTACCATTTACTTGATGTATTTATCACAATGGTGCTAAATGAGCTGTGGTTTTGTATGATACTGGGACTGTCATCCCAGCTTCTTCAAAGCATCCAGGAGACAATCGTGCCTGCATTGCAAGTGTGGCTCTTACTCATACTGAGTACTGTTGGCTATACCAAGTGCTGATCAGTTTCTCATTCTAATTTTTATTATGTTTTCTTTTCTGCTTCTGGCATCTTTAATGTTCATGAGACAATTCTGTCTTTGTTTCAGTGTCATGGTCTAATGCTTGGTGACTAGTGACAGTAATGCGCACAGAGCTTGTGAAGTCTCTGTGAACTTGCTTGCTTGCATGTGTGTGAAGAGCTTCAGCCAAAGCCACTCCTTTTTGAGGATTAGAATCACATCATTATTGGAGGGAGTTCAGAGAAGAGTGAAAAAATGATTAAGGGCCTGGAGGGACTGATGTATGAGGAAAGATCAAAAAGGCTAAATTTGTATCATTTGGATAACTGACAGTGAATGGGGAACATGAAAAGTCTGTGATTATTGAATGTGAATAAAGAGGGAGAGAGGGGGAGAGATTCATCAGGATGGGATAATGGGGGAATGGGATTACATTAGCGAGGGGAAAGCAGCTGTTAAAGAGTAGGGAAATTACCCAACAATGAGATGAGTTAGAGTATTAAAATTCTCTCTTGCAAGAAAGCCAATGACTTAAGCTACTGCTTTTTGATTTACTCATGAGCATGATTAAAATGTTCCAAATAGAGCTAGATGTATAAAGCCAAGATCCATGCGAAGTTTCCTCCACGTTTGAATGTATTTATTATGTTTGACATTGGTGACCACATTTGCGTGGTCTAGCTTTTAATTTAGGTAGAACTCACTGAACTTGGCAACAGGTAGGAAGACATCATGAGAAGCAGACCTTTCCTGGCCTTTTCATCAGAAATAACTTCATCAGGCTGACGCAAGTCACTTGTCTGATTCTTTTGTCCTTCTTCCGTTGTCTGGGATTTTGAGAAGTAAGTGCTGCACAGGGTCAGTAGTTCTGTCACTTTGATTCAGAGGTTTGGACTAGTGCTTAGATATTAAACTGGGATCTAGGACTTTGCTTTCAGAGCTAGCAATTTCAGGTGTTATTGATGCTTCAGATGATGTTTCCACTACTCTGTTCTAAAAATATGCCTTCTGTCAGGCATCCATTCTCTTGCATCTCATGGCAGTTAGTTCATACCTCTCCTATTGAGTCACTTTATTAACTGCCTTTGAAATGACTCTGGACTTTCGTGTGAGCTGATTGGTTTTCTTCTTTCTGCTGATGTTAATAATATATTAATAAATGAAAAACCTGTTTTAGAAATTTAAGACTTAAGTTCTAGCTGTGAATCTTTGTTTTCAAGCTGTAGTCTGTTATTTTATCTGAAGTGGCAGCTATTTGGAGTCTTTTGAGCAGACTCAAAAGGTTTCTTTCCCAGCTACATATCGTACCAAAGCCCAGGAGCAGGGTTGGTGCTGTCACCAATTCTGCATTTTTCTATGCCATTGTTGATTTAAAGCAGATCTTTTACATTATTTTTTAATATATTTAGTCAGTGTAAACAATCATACACTGTTAGATCTGCAATATGCCTGCCATTTCCACAATCCAGATTTCTTTAGAGTTTATGCTAGCAACTGCTGTCAGTTTGCTGTTTTTCAGCGCCCCAAACATGGATGGACCGGTCTTAGGAGCCAACCTAGTCAAAACTTTTACATAAGCATTCCTTGCAGACTGTGAGTCCTCTGTATTTCTAGAAGGTAGTGATGGAAAGATAAGTTTGCTGGATTTGCCAGCAAATTTTCTGTAATTAAATTGGCTTGCCCCAGCAGAGCGAACAGAGCCTTCTGTCTTCACCTTCCATAAATTGAAACGTCTTGCTTCTTTTTGTGTAGAAACAAAAGCTGAAGTGATAGGACACAGTCGTCAGAGTTTATGGAGGTGTGGGGGCCCTTGGATCATGTTTTCGGAGTTCTCTGATAATTTTCGAGTTTCATTTCAGGGGTATGAACTCATGATGATGTTGAACTTCCACGGGATTGTTTCGTCATGCCCAGGATCTGCTGCTGCACTGCACTGGGATGTTGGGCAGGTCACTTGCCTTGAGTATCTACTTTAAATAGGCCTAAAATGCAGAGACATAGTGAATCTGCTCATTATTAGAAACAGATTCAAACCAGTTTGACTCATGACAGTTTGGTGTGTTTGCAGATGCCTAATTAAAATAATTCTACACTTCTTAGTGAGAGTGTATTTGTTTTCCATTGTCCAGGAATTACAGAGATTAGATTTGAAGGACAGGAGGTTTTGGGAGGAGTTTGGCAGGTACTTCAGTATCTTTATAAATTCATGAGAAATAGCAGATCGACTCCTGTTTTATTGTTGTCTACATATCTACTTCTTTAGTCAAAGTGCTGCCTACTTGCAGAAGGGGAGGAATTGTATTTCCAGGGCTGGCTGCGTGAATGCATCTGAGTTCTTTTTATTTTTACTTTTTGAGTATGTATTTTAATTGACAGTTAAAAAAAATGCCCACAAACATTATTATTCTGACAAAGCTTGTATTTACAATCAAAAAAGAAGTTCAGAAGCAGCATAAAAAGGGAAAAATCTGAGACTTCTTTCACAGAGCAGTCTGTATCCAAATCCAGTGTAATTGAAATCTGTTATCATTTTGTACTTTCAGAAATTCTCTTGCTGTTAGCAGTGATTTATATCACATCAGAAGTGTACTTGATATTTTGCAAATAGGAGGCTTTATAGATTGAGGTGGAGTCCCATACAGAGCCTGCATCATTACATTGCAGTGAATTTCCCCCATCTGCTTTTGTGCTTGGTATTGTTGTATCCAATGGTCCACATTGGAGATGTAGATTTTTTTGTATTTCTGAATATCTCATACATGGTAAAATATGACCCCACCTGGAGTGGCAGCTGATGAATTTTCTTTAAACTTGATGACTTCCAATTTGGGAATCCTAATATTAACAGTTTATTGCTGGTGTATGTTCTTTAGGATATGCTTTGCAACTATAATAGCGAATATTATGGGAGGGATTCATACGTGTCTAATGCACAAATAGATAATAAAAATATGCAAAATTAACATTGCTATTAATATTTAATTATTTATTACTATATTAATTACATATATACCTGTAAAGTGTACAAAGGGGAATGGTAAAAATAATTCAGTGTCTGAGGAGACGGTGGTGAGACATTGATGTAGTTGTACACAGTTTAATCATTGGACAAATCTAGGAAGTTACTGGAAAACAAAACTAAAATCACACGAAACATAGTCACCAGCTGGGGAGAGGACATAGCTGGTATAGTATGTAGGAGGAACAAAAATTCTAAGAAGATTAGAAGGAAAATAAGAGGGTAAAATTTAGAAAAGGGGAAGAAGTTCTGTTGGAGAGAAAGCCCTAGGCAAAGTTCTCTGTCAACACTAGAAGATGAGGTAAGAGGCTAATAACAAGACTAATTACCAGCTAGTCCAACTATCTTTATTTTTTCTTTGTTTGTTTGTTTTTTGGTTGTAGAGGTGATTAAGTCAGCATTGAAGGGTTGTCTGTACTGCTCTGCAACTTCATAAAGTATCACGAAGCTGTAGCCTAACTAAGTACTCTTTGCATAAAATTTCTAGTGACTTTTTAGGAAAAGATTGAGGAATGAAGCCAAAGATACTTCTGAAGTGTGAACCAGGAATGCATGGAGCTGTAGTAGGTCCAATTTCCCTACTTTCCCAGCTGTTGATCTACTCGTGCTGTGCTGCAGCCTGTGTCCACCTGAGGTGCTCCAGTGTTTCATAGGTGTGGTCATTGTCACGAAAGGGAGATGAATTTAATGGTGTGGTTTGATTTCAGTCAAAGTAGCTTATGGCTCCCATGGTCCTTTATGAGGGCTTGGTGTTGGTACTGCTGCTTGTCTCACCTGGTGGTCTGACTCAGTTCAAGGAGTCAGCAGAAAATGGGGTTAGAAGCTAAACTATAGTGGAAGCACACTTAGTGTAGTAGAAGAGCGTAGTCGTTCTGACTGTATGCTGTATGTGCCCGTACTGATTTAAAGGATTACTATCTGCTGCTTACAGTTGGAAACGTAACTATTTATGAGGCAGTCCTGTATATTAGATCAGGAACCTAATCCACTTTTAAAAATGAATACGTCCTTAGTTCTGTTCTCAGAGTAGCAGCACAGTTACACATGTGAATGAAAAGTCATGCGGAAGCGCAGAGTGGGTGCCAACATTGTTGCTGAAGGAAGAGATGAAGCTGTGTCCTGCTGGTCACAGTCCCAGAGCCAGATGGGACAGCTGCTTTTTTCAGATGTTGAGAAGTATTTATTCAAGGAGATAACTTGCTTTGATTTCATGTAGAATTGTGATGTTTTCCTGCTTAAACAACAGAAGAAGCTAGGAGCAGCCACAAAAATACAGAAAGCCTGAAAATTTCCATGCAGATCTGTACAGGCAATGTATATGCTTTCAATGCAACCATGAGCGCTCAGAGGACTAAACACTGAGTATCACTGAGTAGAATTCACCTCCCTCAGTGAGGGAGGTAGCTTCATGGGATCAGATAGTCTTTGCTGTTATGAAAACAAGATTTGTCCCATAATATCTCCCACTAGCACCTGTTGCATGTGTCATCCAGTTATGAGCAAGCAGTCTCCAGAGACACTTGCTGAGTGCTCTTGCAGTGATTATTTGCTGGGAAGGAATGCCCCTCGGTAGCTGAAGACAGCATGAAGCCGCTTCTAGTTGCTGGCAGCAGGTGGACTATTCAGCCTCTAATGGCCTCTGAGACCTTGGAGTCAGCTAAGCCTTTTTGGTTAATCTGTGAGGCATAAAATACAGGCTTTTTTGTGAGACTAGGAATAGCTTTCAGGGGAGAGTTTGCTTTGAATGACTTAGATATCTCTAAGGGTGGGCAAAGTCTCAGTTTAATGCATCTTCAAAAGCTCTTCTAAGAGCTCTGAAGAAAGGGCACTAAGTTCCTTGGGGGCTGCTGGGCTGAAGGATGGCAGTGATACAGAGTATGACAATAAAAGGAGCTGACATGAAAAAACGTTAGCAAAGCTTTGAGTTTAAAACAGAATGCCATGTTCAATAACAAGTAATGTAGTGGAAAATTAATGGCAGCAACTTAGCTGCTGTATCACCTGGTCACTGCTTTGGCTGTTGTTTTCTTAAGATTTCCTAATATCGTATGTTTCAACTGTGCCAGCAGAATATACTGCTTGATGAGGTCTTAATAGCAGCTGAAAGTGAGGCTGTGTGTGTCAGAGATCTGCCTTTAAAGAGGGCAAAAGAGTGCTTCAGGAATTAGGCTCAGTGTGAAGTGCCCCTTCCCCAGGCTATTTCTGAAGGGGAAAATGAAGTGTCATTCTGGTCTGAGATGCTGAATAGCTGTTAAGCAGAGGGAACAGGCAGGAGTGGAGACAGGCGTCTTAGTTCTGTAGATCACTTTAAAAAGAGAGTATAGTCCGTAACTATACGTGCTGTTGCAGCTTTGGACTTGCACATACCTGATGGATTTTGTAAAGTACAAAAGAGTGTTGGTTGCTTCACAGAAGGTTCCTTCTTCCATGATTGCTGGTAGTTGCACAGCTGAGGCATGAAGAAGCAGGAGGCTTTCATGGAGGGCCTTCTCTCAGCAGTAATAGTGAGGACCCTAGCTTAGCACTGATGGAGGAGCTCATGGCACCAACCCTACACCAGCACCCTGTATTGCCTGGATTCATATGTTAACTCTTATGGGATCTTACCTCCAGCTGCTTTAGTTTCTGAAGGCAAAAGCACTCATTTTGATAAAGGTATGACTTGTTGCACCTAGGCTCTGTGCCCTCGGTGGTTAAGGGGAGGTCTGCGTTCTCTGCGCTGACACAGTTCGGCATTGTATGTGTACAGGCTTCGTATGAGGCCAGACATTTCATGGGTTTGTACAGCAAGTGTGGGGAGCTGTGTGTCCCCAGCAACTTTGCAAGGTGTAATGCTGCCGTGTCCACTGGTTGTCCTGGCAGGTGGGAGGCCTGTCCTGGGTGACATGATATGACACTTTATATCTGTTTAAAAAAAACAAAACAAAACAAAACAAAAAAAAAAAAAAACCTCAGTGCTAGAGACACAATAGCTAAGTGAAAATAGGAGGATTAGAATAGGGACACAATTTTTCAGGATTATTTTCTTTAGGTCATAGTTTAAAACTCTCTTATTAAACTTGCTTCAGTTTGTCTATTTCAGCAAGGGGAAAGCTTTTGTATTTCCTTGTATTTCCTTGCTGTTCTCTATTTTAGAGCAGAGGCTTATTGATTCAGGTGTCTGGAATAGTGATATTTTGAAGCAGTATTTCCTTTGGGAACAATACTGTGAAAGGGCAAAGGGGAAGTGATTAAAATCTAAGCTTTCAGATCCTGCTGAATTACTGCTCCTTTTTTTTAAAGGAGACTCTATTACTGAAGGAAGAAACATCTAGGGTTGTTGCCCTAAGATCTGCTTAGCCACTGCATCTCCATATAGAATAGGGTGGTGCCAAGAGGCTGTTAGTTGCAGGGTTAAAATAACTGTGCATCACATTAAAATATCTGCTGTTGGGAGATCAGCACGTTTGCTGTGCGCAGAACAGAAGTTCTTGTCAAAGCTATGTGGCTGCGAGTTACTTTTCCGCTAGATTAGTGTACCAAATCTCACACTTGTTTATGAAATGCTCAGTCGAAAAGTTATGTGTCAACACAGTTGTTTGATGTACTTCTCCAACTTCTCCGTCTCCCCAGTGAAGATCTATTGTGTTGAGAAATCTGCCTAGTAACCGAATTTGTATTTGGTGATACTAATGAAATACTAATTTTGGACAGCAGTAAAGGTTACTCCAGCAAGAAGATACTCTTCTCATGGTGAGCAGGTTTTTCTAGATAGGAGCTTTTTCAGGATTTAGGTTAGGAAGTTATTTTATTTTATTTTTGCAGGAGGATAATTAAAACAGGATTGTCAGCATGAAAATACAAAGATTGGCCCCAATTCATTCTTGCGCAAGTGAATTGTTCCTAATGCTGTCCTGCCACTACTGACTTCATTGCACAGAGTCATTAATAGCTGCTAGTAGCCAACAGCTCCTTTAAAATGAAACAAAGCTTTTACAATGTGCAGCGCTTCTGATCTTTATTACTGTTAATTATGTTGTACTATTTAACAAACTATTGTTTCTTTTTTACTGCAAAGAAAAGAAATTGGGATAGAGAAAAGTGGGTTGTTATCCTTTAAGGTGCTGTCTGTCATAGTGCTTGGCATGTTGATGGTGATGCTAATATCCAAGCACAGAGGAGTTTACTGCAATGAGCTGCTGCTGTCTGGGGCATTGGATGTCAGTCCCATCTGGGAATTCAAATTTATGACGAGCGTGTGGCAGATCTCACTTCCCTCAAGACGTGGGCACTTCATCTTGCTGACAGGACACAGGGTGTTCAAGCTGCTTCTCCTGCACAAGTCAAGGAGAGCACTGTAGTTCTAGTACATGTCTTTGCCTATTTGGGAAGGTGGAAAACAGAGGGAGAAAGGAAATGCAGCAGGGAAGCTGCAGTGTCTAAAATTAGCTGTTAATACTGCAGGTGCACTGGACTGACGCGTTGTTCGCTGTGCTTGCCTGTGGCATGGATAGGATGGTAGGCTGGTTGTGTTCAGGCTCAGGCTCGTGCCGCTGCCTTCTTGGCTGGAAATAAGCCTGGCAGAAATACTGACTTCGTAAGTTTTGTTGTGGTGCTATGCAGTTGTGGTTGTTCAGCTTTTTTCCAGTGTACAGGCCAGAAAGAACAAGCTTTTGCTGACCCACAACATGCAGTATAAACATACCCTCGACTGCATAGCTCTTAGGTAGGTGAATATGCAAAGGCTGGGCCTGGCTCTTTGTCAAGAGTGGAAAACTGCTGCTGTTCCTCTCTTCCTTGTGTGTTTGTTGGAGTGATGCACATTGTGGGCCCTGTGAGCAAGGTTATGTCTTGAGAACACCAGAGGAGGCAAAAAAAAAAAAAAAAAAAAAAAAAAAAAAAAAAAAAAAAAAAACGCTTGTATGTATTTACTATGCTAAAGGAACGTTTTTGTTTGTTCAACTCTGTCTGCATAGTCCATGTTGGATAAAGTAAAGACAGTAGTATACCTAGAACCTAACTCTAAAATATAAAAGACAGACTTGTAGTATCGAGAGCAGAAGATTGAAAACAGACTGAGGGTGCATAAAACCTGAAGGCTGCTAGGTCAAGCACCTCTTCACATGATAGGAAATGACAGACTTTATTTGTGCTGTTGACTAGGGAAAGGGAACATGTTGATATTACTAAGGAAGGACACAGCTTATATTTGGAAAGCCTGAATTATTCTTGCCTATACATCTTAATTTTTTCAAATTCTTACATTTTGAACTTGGCTGTTTTAGTATTGTTTCAATTTATTTTTTTAAATGTAACTTGAAGACTTTCAAAAATCTCTGTGTGACAGCAAGCTTTTCCAGCAGTATTGGAACTTCTTGGGTCCATAGCAGGGGTTCTGGTACCGCTGCTGGGTAGGGGTTTACATGGGGTAAAGGAGTAATCAGTGGCTATAGGTGGTTGTCATGCTGTCTTGAATGGCTGTAGGAAGCACGAAAGGCACACATCCTGGTAGGTAGTTTCATGGCTCTTGGCTAATAGTAAAATAATGTAGATTTTTTCTGATTATTTTGCTTGTTCCAAGTCTCTCAGTTCTTTGTGCAAAAGGTGTCATTGTAGGGAAAGATATAAAGCTTGCAGCATGGAGTTAAAATGTATCTGTGAAGGATTTGGAGGGTTAGATAACTGCTAAACTGTACCAGGACTCTGCAGTGTGTACAAAATGGAGTTCTGTAGGTTGGCCAAAATTGTTTGTGTTTTCGAAGGACCTGCTGAAGGTACATGTTCTTGACACGGGGATGAGTCCCTTGCTAAGACTCAGATTCTAGTTCCCAATTTTGAAGGAGCCAGATGGAAAATCAGCTGTGGGGTTTTTTTATTTTTATTTGGTTGGTTGGGTTTTTTGTTTTAAATTAAAAGGAAAAAAAGCTACAGTCATGCTCTAAGAAATGGCCATACCATTTGGCACTCTTTCAAGGTAATTAGTCTCATGTGAATAACCAGTATGGGAAATTTGAACAGTAATAGTTTGGCAAAATTTTATAAGCAACAGAAAATGGAGATTACGTAATGGAAAATGTCAGGTAGTCGTAACTAGCTGTGCTCTCTGCTCTGGCTATGACACAGTAACATGTTTGCAACTTGCTATTATCTTAGGGTAGGCGCATTTGTCAGGTATTTATTTTTACTTTTGTTTTCTTTCGTGTGTCTTCAGGTGGGATCAGGAAGCTGTGCTTCTTGGTACCCTAGCTGGTAGTTTAGTTTCTTTGAGGTCTTCCACCCCTCCCCCTTTCCCAAAATTGCTGATAAAATTGACTTTAACGCTGGAGGTTGTGTGATGTGAACACTTGCACATTCAGGATCTGGGCTGAGATTTACCAGCTCTCGTCCATCAGTTTTTGCATGACTTAGATTCTTAGATTTTGCAGGAGCAAAAGCATATAAATGAAATGTATTTTTAAAGTCTTGATGCTTAGTTGCCCAGTCTCTTAAAAGTTTAATTTGGCTTTTCCTTCATCTGATTTCCAACTATGTAACAACAGCCAAAAGAGTCCTTTCAATGTCTGATACGATTGTCTTTTTTGCCCATGAGGCTGTTAAACTGGAAGAACACAGCTGAAATTTATAACCTGTGACTGCATTCACTGAAAACTGTAATTTTGAAAACAAATCTCTGCAAGGGGATTGAGTTGTTGTGATTTTTCATACAGTGTAAACAATGTTCCTTTAAATTTACATCAGACAGAGCTGCCATTACTTCCTTATTTAAGCTATTGTAGGTTCCGTTTATAGATCAGACTTCTATGACTAAATTTAATTACTTACAGCTGAATCCAGTAAAAGTAGTAAGTTCAAAATAACCTCTGCGGTGCTGCAGTGGAAGCAGCATGTTCCCAGAAAAACCCCACATTTCCTAATTGCTTTTATTTTTCAATTAAAAGAAAAGAGTTTAGCTTTTGCATATTTAATGTCTGGTTAAGTGAAGAATGTAGTCCTGCAGAACTCTTCCACCTCATGACATGAAGCCTGATGACAGACACCTTTCTCCTCTGCTCAGCAGCACTTTAAAAATTCCCTTAATAATGGTCTTGTCTTATTTTGCAGAGATGGGTAGACATTCTTGTTTACAGATCTGTTCAGCTATAATATATTGCCTTGGCCAAGGTTGCACATAAAGCCACTAGTCCATGTGACATCCAATGCTAACAGCTAGAAAGTAAATCACATCACTTTTCCTATGTTTAACGCTTGCTTGCTTGCCTGAATTCCTGATCCTGAAATCTGATTGCCTTGTGTGACAACAGGATGTCTCCCATTACCAAGGTAGGGTCTGTCTTTGCCCCCTTTAGAGCAACTCACCTCAGAAGAGCTCTTGGTCTGGCTGTGGAATGTTGCTCAGTGCTTGCAGGTGAGCTCAAGGTTGTCTCCCTTTCTGCTTCATAATTTTTCAAATCTGTTAGACTATTTCTGAAAAGAGCTAGTCCTAAAGAACATTTTATTTAAAAGTGATCTTAATGAATATTTCAAATTTTATATTAAAATGAATTATTTAAGGTAGGGATATTAAACTCTGGCTTGGCAATTGCTAGAACATGATGTGCTGCTATGATTCTTTTTGTGTGTGTGTGTGTATATATATATATATAAAATTTTGCGTTTTCTTATGTGTATGACTTAATGAAGATGAGCAAACCACATTCAGCATTTATGTCATTTTCTTTAATTACAGATCTTTTGTGTTTAGTACTAAGTCATAATTTCAGTTATCTTATTCAAGCCATCAGTTCCCATCTTCTGTGCCTCTTGCATACTCTATAATCTGTTAAGATAATGAACCAGAAACTGGGAAGAAAGAATTTAGAATGTTATTAAAAAAAAAAGTTTGTTGTTTAAAAAAAAAAAGAAAAAGAAAAAAAGTCGTTAAGCTTGTATTGTCAGAGGGTGGGGAGCTCTGATTACAAGAGATAAGGCCATAGTATGTGACTTTTTTCACTCTGGAATGTGCAGTTGATAATCTGCATTCTAGATTCTTGGCCAAAGCTCTGTCAAGCGAACTAGCAGCAGTTCTGCTGCGGAAGCGTACCCCTCCATCCTCCTTCGCTCCCTGGTATGTCCGGTCAGTGTCAGTGCAGCTCTTGGCACTGGTTTCCCTGCTAATACCCAAGCATGTGATCAAGGTGCAAGTTCCTAGTGATTCTGTTATTTTGCCACACACTATACTTAATGCCATAACTGCGCATTAAAATTATTATGTATGCACTTTATTGATGTAAAAGGTTATGATGCAGTTGTTCCGCTGGGTGATTGCAGTTGACAGTCTTGTTCCATCTCCTGATGGCAGTGCAGACATCTGTGTGGCTGTGGTGGTCTTCCTGTTATTTAACCAGGGCGCCTTTGCTCCAACTGAGGTTTTTACTTTTTGGCCTTTTGAATTTTGTGCAGTGAATGTCAGAAATGGTTTATTCCTTTCTTCTTACAGTAACCTCTTTCTTATTTAAATCCTTTCCTTATATTTCCCTTCAGTTTTCTTTTTCCAGACCAATCAGTCTCAACTACTTTGTTCTTTTATCATGCATTTGGCCATGGAGCATTATCAGGAATGGAAATAAGATAAGGAGTCTTAGCAGTCAGTTTTTACTGTTGCAAGTCTGTATGTTTCCCATAGTCCCTTGTCTGTGGTGGCTGTTGAACTAGACTGAATAGCAAGAATGAATTTGCAGAGAAGGGGAAGGTCAGTTTGTAGAGGGCAAAAGAAGAAAACAAGCATGCGTTTTGGATAAGCTGTTCATGGAGGTAAAGAGGAGCAGGGACTGGAGACATTATGGTGGATTTTGAGAAAGAGGTAACTGTCTCAAAAAGATGAGAATAAGTAGCTTAGTAATATTCAGGAGAAGCACTAGTGAGCAGGTACAGGGGGCAAGGGTTGCTGCTGTGAGCTTGTAGGGAAGATGAGGAAGACAATCTTGACAAGTGTATTTTTAATTCATTGAAAGAGGCACAGGCATGTAGTGGTCAAAAAGGTAGAGAGCATTGCCATTATTAGAATATGAAACGCTAGCTGCACTGGCTAAATCATATTGGGTTGCCTGTATCCTTTTTTGTCTTTTAGCTGTGGTATGTCATAGTTTAAAGAAAAAATCCATCTGCTTTGTATGTCTCCTATGATGATATGAGAATGGTGACAGGAAATGTACTATAGAACTGGTTACACTGGAGAACGTATGGAACTATGGAAGTTCACAGTGCTCTTGAGGAAAACAAATCTATTTGGATGCCTAGCAAGGTTCAGGTACCAAAACTAAAGAGTAGGCCTTATAGACAAGGGACAGTTGCGCCCAAGTTAAGCTTAGAGAGGAAGAAAGAAGGAAGCATCTGGCCAGAGTTACTGGTTTCACCTTTCCATATTTCATTTAAATGATAAACAGATTTGTAATAGGACCAATAAAAGGCATTTTAACCAACCAAAGCTAAAAGATTGTATGCAATTTTTAGTTGTAGTAAATACTTTGTTTCTTTAAGCAATCTGTTCATACTCACTTTACAAAATTCACATAAGCATAGGAAAGAAAAATTTGTAGGTGAGTGCTGGCCTTTCTGCAGAGACTGCTCCGAGGATGCAGTGCTGGTCCTGATAGCTGCTCTTTCCTCCCAGAGAGGAGATGCTCAGGGGAATCCTCAGCTGAGGAGCAGCCTCCTGTCATTCAAAGGATGAACTGGAAGTAATTACTTATGCCAGCAGGTCAGACGAGTTAGTATTGATGAGGACTGCTGCATGTGGATAGATCCTTGGTGGCTGAGAACTGACTTGAGTCCTGCAGCTTTGTTGTGCCTGATGGCAGCCTGTGAACTCATATTGTCTAAAGCAGATTTCCAGGACTGATTGAGCTGTGCTCTTTGATCATATCATACGTTTGGCTTCTGTGCTGCTCCTCTCTCCTGTCTTGGAGGTTTTCTTCTGCAGTTTTGGGGCAGAACAAAACACTCTTTCCAGAGATGGCTGGTTCAGAATTGGTGTGTGATTTAATACTAAAAATATGTATATACTTAACTTTAGATACCTTTCTTGTCCTCTGTCTGATTTGTTACTTGAGATTAGGCAATTGAAAATAATCTGTTTAATTTGAAGCAAAAAGATTCTTGATTTTCTTTTTCTGCTGCATGCAGAGTCTAGTGCTGTCTCCTCACTAGCTCTGGTAAATCTTGAAGGGTATTTAGGGCAACCAAATTACTGTTAGCTGATTCATATGTTGAAGGAAAAACAAAGGCCAGTGGCTAACTTACAGGACTAAAATCTATGAATCTGCTAATTAGCTGAATTTACTCTTTTCAGCATCCTGTTGTTCATAATTTTCCATGATACAAGAATTTAGGATATGCAAAGGTAGTGATGGAAATTATTTACTAAATCATGAAGTCTGTATCCTGAATACAGGATATGTTGTCAAAAAATCTATTACTGAAAAAATGTCAGATACTTGAATGAAAGCAGTCATGTTTTTAGCCTAGAAGAGCGTGTTTAGGATCTAAGTTTTGGTTTATTGCAGCAGATTTGTGCTTCCAGGAAGAATGTCCCAATAGTTTGCTTCCAAAGGGAATTATTTTGGAATATATGCATTTCTTCTAAGTGATTAGATACTGACTACTCTACTAGTGCTGACTGGACTCTGTCTCAGTTGTGTCTAGGAAAACAAGGCAAGGTTCAGAGCCCCTCCATGCTAGAGAAAATGCATGCTAAAATGAGGGCCTTCGTAGCAGGGTGCATGTGGTACTGTGCCCCAGCCTTGCATAAGCCTTCGACAGGAGGGAGTTGCTGTGAAGGTAATATGTTGTTGGAGAAAAGCTAACAGTAAAACTAGCAGAGTTCGGCAGACTAACAGAAATCTTAACTTACCTTGCCTAATGAGCAGTGTTTGATAGGTGATGTGTCAGAAGTAGTTCTTAAAGAGAAATTTAAAGAAGATACAAATTTGAAGGACGAGTGTTCTGTTTGAGCGATACCAAGTGTGACACTAGCAAGGCTGGTATGTAGATACAGTCTGAATTTGTGGATCTGGTACAGAAAATTCAATGAAATTCGGCTCCTCTGAAAAAGAGGGTGGAAATTTTGTTGCTACAAACTTTTAGAACAGATGATAAAAGCACTAGAATGCCTTCTGAGAGTATCCAGTGGCCTCCAGGAGAGGATGAGATCTGAAGCTGTCAGTTCTTCCTCTTGGCACAGCTTCCAGAATGTCTCTGACGTGTATATAGAAATTAATTTCTCCAGTCAGACATTGCCAGCAGCAGGGAGTGGTATGTGGAGTGGGAGCTGACTCCCTGCCTGTGTAGGGAGCTTGGCCTTGGTGCACCCCTCCATCTTTGGATACCTCACAGCCTTCAGTGACAGCCTGCTTACTGAACCCACTGAGCACAGACTGCAGCATTCATCTGTGCTACACCTTCCCGGCATGTCAAAACGAGTCCATCTGGCAGAGCTGAAGCAGTTGTAGGTTGCTTGTATTGTATCACACTCATTAGCTCAAGCGCAGGTATGCTTAACTTGATAATCTCTAATCTAGAAAATCCTAAAGAGCAGTGTAGGGTCTGTCAGTGCTGGAACTATGTATGTTGGCATAAATCAGACGAACGTAGGGCATTTTTATTGTTTTTGTTCTTTATAGGCTGACCAAGCATACTGTGTGTGCTGAGCGGAGGAGGTTTTGTGTTCTCCTGCAGATTTTGCCAAGAGCGCTCTCTCAAACAAAGCTGCAAACACATCAGGACTTGTAGAAATGGTTGTGCCAAGGATAAGATGGCTCTTATTTTTTCCAATAACAATCACAAACTCATTTTTACTTAAAGTAACATCCCAGCATATGCCTGCACATTTCCTGTTTCCTGAAACTGCTCTGGCAGCCCTTGACAACATCATCGACAGTACAGCAGCTCCTTTGGTGATCTGTGACAGCATCTAAGGCCAGACTGTCAGCCAAGAAGGAAATGGAAACACCAGTTATTATAACACAGATAAAATGGCAATGACCTCTTCCCCTCTTCTGGCTTTGAAGGGAAGTATTTTTTCCATGACTTCTCTGAGAAGTTTTGTACTCATTCTTTAGGTCACAAGTTTCATTTTTGCCTACATTGCTAAGAAGCCCTGAACTGATGCTGAGAGAATGAGCATGGGGTACCAGTCTGGCTGTAGATCTACGATTTCTGTTTACGGTCACTAAATTCCTTTTCTGGATCTGTGCAAGTGGCTGGTTACTTTTGTATGTATGGATGTGACAAGCTAGAAATAAACTCTGGGACTCTGAGGAAGTAAGAGTACACTGGCATTCAGTAAGTCTGGACCCAAAGTTTTTTTCTGACATGCAGCACCACAGAACTGATGGATATTCCACGCCAGGAGAGGCGGGAACCCTTAACATGGTTGGTGGCTAGTCTGTTGTGGAGATATCCTGCTCTAGTGAGCTGAGAGATTGTGCTGCTTAGATCTCCCTTCTAGTTGTTATTTCCTTTCTTTAGATAATTTCTGGATGATCAACCCAGGTACAGTGTTGCAACAGAGCCTTTTCACTGTTTGCGAAGGGTAATTAGGAAAATGGGCTGAACTGGGCACTTGCTCCTTCCCAGGGCTAGGCTGCGCATGGATCTACTTGTGGGGCTGCATGGAGCTGTTACAGGGGCCCCTGTGATTCTCTCCAGCTTCCCACTCAGGGCTGCATATGCACTGTGTTGTATGTATGTAGCTTGTTTGTGATCAGCCTGAGGGTTCGCTAGTACCTGGTGGTTGTCAGTAGGTGTCTGGGTTCACAGAATCACAGAATGGTTGAGATTGGAAGGGACCTCTGGAGATCATCTAGTCCAACCTCCCTGCTCAAGCATGGTCACCTAGATTGCATTGCACAGGATCACATCCAGGTGAGTTCTGAGTATCTCCAGAGAAGGAGACCCTGCAGCCTCTCTGGGCAACCTGTTCCAGTGCTCTGTCACCCTCACAGTAAAGAAGTTTTTCCTCATATTCAGGTGGGGCTTCCTGTGTTTTGGTTTGTGCCCGTTGCCGTTTGTCCTATCGCTTGGCACCACTGAAAAGAGTCTGGCCCCAACCTCTTGACACCGTCCCTGAAGGTATTTGTAGACACTGATAAGATCCCCTCTCAGTCTTCTCTTCTCCAGACTAAACAGTCCCAGCTCTCGCAGCTTTTCCTTCATGTCGTTTTGTGGGGACACTGTGCTGCAGAAATGTGGGATTTCAGGTCACTATTCAGTAGCTTTGGCAGGTTACCGAGTGTGCAGAAATCTCAAACAAATATTCAAAAAGAAAACCCAGCAACAAAATACACTAAAGGTCTGCTCAGACAAGGTTTCCGGAAGGAAGAAGAGGGCCTCTCTGAGACAGCCAGATGTGTGCTGGCCTAATGGCCAATGTCTAGGTTCAGCATCTTCCTTGGAGAGCGAAGAGAAAAGTTCATAATGCTCCCCATCTTTCTTTTTCTGCCTGTGTATGAGGGAAGACTTTGGTGAAGGTATTTTGAGAAAAAGAGAGAGGCTGTGCCATTTCTTCTCTTGCAGGATCTAGAGCATATATTACTTAAGCCTGGCTTGCATATCTTTGTATGCTGTCCTCAGTGATGAGAACTGAAGGGTGTTTGTCTTACCTGTATACTAACGGGGCCTTCCAGCAGCTTCACAAACTGGTAGCAAGTGGCAGCCTGAAAGACTGTGTCACTTTACTTGTCACTGCAATGTACAAGAGGGGCCCTCTTCTCTCTGGTGTGGGAAGGTATGGCTGTATGAAGGACACTCTGGGCAGGAATAGTGTTGGTCAGCATTGCCGCAGGTAGCATGAGGCTGCTTCTCAGTCCCACTGTTGAACTGCAGGGGAGCTACATGTTTGGAAAAGTAGGAATGCTTCCTCTCAAAAAGCTTTATTTTCATTATTTAGGCTTAATTATACATTGGGGGGGAGGGGGGAAGAGAGGCCAAGTGGTCCATGCCTGTGACCTTTACAGGATCTGGAGTAAGTGTAGATCCTAAGGCTTAACCTCAATTCTTGTTGTTAGGGCAACCTGCCTCCAGACATTATTCTTTTGTCTGATTTATGTCTATATATTAGAAGGACAGCTCACCATGCCTTTGGGCCTCCAATGTGCCAAATTTAGGAACATCTGCCATACCAGACGTTGGCACAGGACAGCCCAGCTGTCTTTATTTTCTTTAGTTAAAGGAGTATCTCAGGCAAGCAAGTTATGTTCTAGGAATGCAGAAGAATCCAAACAGTTCAGCTGCAATGGGAATAATAAGTTTTGGAGAATTTTAAGATTTTAAAACTCAGGCTTTTTCAAGTCTGAGCTAAAATTTAAAAATCATAATTCCTGAAAAAAGGAAAAATTCCCTCCTTTCTCAAGATCAGTTTTGAACCATAAAACATTTGATTTTCATTCTTTGTTTTGTATTTTGGCATACAGCTTAAAAATGTAATTTTGTATTAGAACCAGTCTTTTTATTGAATTCATTCTTTCTTTTTTTGTTCTTTTTTTGTTCTTTTTTTTCTTTTTTTTTTTTTGTCTTCTAAAGGAAATTGACCAAGTTTCAGAAAGGCATTAACTTTTATCAGAATTTCCTAGTGTGGTGAACCATATGGTTGTGATGAAGTTTTCCTTGGCATCTTGACTGTGTGCTTCAGTCGGCACCCTTGGGCTCTTGCACCTGCTGCCGCAGTACACAGCTCCCTGCAGTTCCTTCTCAGACTGCATCAGATGGGATGTTGAGAGGCTGCTGTCGCATGTGGATGCTGGGAGGTAATCTATCTAAATGCCTGAGTATGGGAGGAAGCAAACCAGCCAGGTTTACTGAGGCCAGTGCTACAGGTTAGGTGTCCCATTGCCTCTCCAGCCCTTTGGCAACCAAGAGTTACAAATTCTGGGGAGCCATGGTTGATGCCTGCCTCCAGAAACCTTGGGGTGATATCTTGCCCTTCGGACCTGTGCCCTGCTCTGAGGTGCAGGGCATGCCTCTAGAGCTTCTGGCCGTACAAGGGCTTGAGTATGCTGCTTGTAGAGCCGCAAGAGTTAGCTTCATGCAGAAATCACAGGCTCTGTAGTTGCTGAAATCCAAGCAAGACCTTGACCTTGGAATCAAGCTGCTGGTAGAGGAGACTTGCACAGGGTGACTTGCTGCACCTCTGTCAGACTTCCCCCAAGGTCCATCTTTTTGCTGTGCATAGCCCTGCCTGCCCCTGGTGTTCGCCATCAGGCGAGTGAGATCTTCCTTTGAAATAAAGGATTAACCCATAATGGCAGAGCAGCAGGTATAAATTAGTCAGCTGTGCGTTACTGAGCAGTGCAGTGTGTCACTGCTCCTCACTGAATGCTAAAAACATGGAAAAATTGAAACTAAACCAATAAAATTGACTGTTAAAAGTCTTAGTGCACATAAATATCTAGGAGGTTCCAGAGGATAGCTAAACAAAGGCTGTGCACTGCTCATACTAGTATTTCAGCGGGGTCTTTATCCTTATTCACCCTTTCTTCTTGACTTGCTATATTATCTGTTTTCTTTCATACAGCTAGGTACCAAGTTGTGCTGGACACTGCCTTTCTTTGTGTATCAAGTATTTAATAGCATACACCTATGACTGAGGCGTCTAGATACTACATATAGTTAATAGTTTTTCTGATATTTTTCCTACTGGATGTTTGGCAGAGTGTATGTGTAATTAAATAAAACGGGTCTCTTTATCAGAACTGCTGCAACTGTCTGAAGTACAGTGTTTGGAGAACTGGGAAACTTTCGTGGCATTCTAAAAAAGCTGCATGTATAAATTTCTCAGTATTTTTTGTTCATTAGGCCATAACGCTATATGCAGTGTTTCTGACTGGCAGTATTTTCAGTGTAAATGCAGTCAAACTACTGAAACGTTTGTTCCTCTGCATCTCAAGGAGCAGTTCAGAAGAGATGACTCATGTCAGTATACTGCACAAAAGTGGGCTCAGATGAAAGACAGCAGGCACTGGTTTGTGAGGCTAGGAGCTTCTAAGAAATATTCCAAATTCAAAGAAGCAGTTTCACAGTTTGTGTTGTCAGTCATGTTTCCTGGAATTTGTCTCTGTTAGCTTCATGAGAGTGCCCTAGAGCAGAAGGGCTGGCTGCTTTCTCTCGTCTGACTCTTTTCTACTTGTGCTGTGACCAGTACACCTTGAAGGGTGCTGTGGACTACTGTGAGCCTGTTGGGTTGGAACTGAATGAGCACGCGTCCAGGTGACAGGATGGTAGGTGCCAGCTTCTGACCTGATCTGGCTTCCTGCTCTCCAGCTGCTGAAGAGGAGCACTGGGAGTAGCTTTAGATATGTTGTGGCGTGGCACTACAGCAAGCACAGAGTCGATGGGGCCTTGTACACAGGGCACACCCGTGGGTCCAAGTGCTCTGGTCTGAGCTTAGCCTCTGGACGGGTAATGGGGTGAGTTTTCATCTCCCATTTGTTTTAGATCCCACCCATTAAGCAGTTCAGACCCATTCAAGTGTCTTGAGGTGTGTTGGATTATCATCACTAGCATTGAGTGAACAGTTGCTGACCCAGAATTGATTACAGGAATAAATTATTCAGTGTGTCTTATTTGGGAATTTAAAGGTTTCATGATGAAACCTACAAAACTGTATTATGTCTCTGACTTTCTGAGGTTTCATTATTTTGTGTTCAATTATTCACTAAGGCTGCCTGTTCACTTCCCGGCACACTGATGGTGCTGCAGGCTGATAACAAGCAGCAGACGGTGTTGTGATACCACTTTCTGCTCTTTGTTCTCCTGGCTTTTTCTTGGTATTGTTTGGAAGAAATTTTTGTGTTGTCAACTGTCTTAAGCCTTTTACCCCAAGGTATTCAAAATTTTGTGGTTCACATAAAGTGAAGAGGCCATACTCATCCCTATTTGCTGGGAAATCTCCAGACAACTGTAATTATTTTTAACTTGTTCCTTCTCTAGATATAGATTTTATTTTTCACCATGGCTGCATTTGTCCAGCAAAAATGCTACAATGAGACAACAACATACTATATTTCAGAAAATTTCCTGTGGAAATGCCAAAATGGAGGCCAATAGAATAGTAAGTTGCAAAAATTGTTTAATAAATGATTTATCTCCAGAAGCACTGCTGACAAGGTTTCTGCGAGTTATATATGCCTTGCACTTGAGGACCTGCTTGATTTCTACCTTTTTTTGCAAGCTGAAGTCCCCCACTTCACTTACTTGAAGTGAGGGCCGTTTGCATAGTTGGCCTTTACCCTGTAATGTTTGGTTAATGAATGTCAAAGAAGACTCATCAGTACTGCAAACTAAATGGTGCTGGTTTTATAGGGACAATTACTGTACCCATTGGTCAGGAGAGAATTAATACTTTAGGTCATTCTATCGCTGTACAGCTTCAGTAACCTGGGATTTACTGTCCTCTAATCATGACTTTGGCACTGGGAAAGGAGGTGCTTGCTTTCCTTTTCAGAATTCCGTAGTCCTTAGACTCTGGAGGTGTGCACGATGCCTGTTTGCCAGGCATGTCTCTTTACATGGTATATAGGGGAGTTTTACTATCACTGTCACTTGGCCTGCATCAGAGTCCAAATACGATGAATTCCTCTTACTTGTAAGCAACCGTGATGTAAGAATGCTCCTCTCTGGATCTGATGTGTTTGTAGCTGCACTTGCATAGTTTTCAGTTGCTGTGGTGTCCTAACATTATGTACAATTATGAAAAGGCAGCCATTTTCTTTGCATACTACACCTTTCAGACTTCTCTTGCTCGCCGCGTTTTGTTCTGTTGCTCTGCTTCCATGAGGCCCCTCGTTCTGGGAATAGCCTATTTCTTAATAGAAAAAAACAAGCATAAACTGTGTGTTTGTTTTTTTCCTTCTCCTTTTCCCCAGGAAACTTCTAACCATGCCCCCTGTACTTGAGCCTGTCTCATGTGTCTCTGCATGTTTCAGTGGTGCCCTGATGGTTGTTGCTCAGTGCAGTGGCTTGTAAGTTTACTGCAGTGCAGCTTAGCTGCAGTTTGGGAGTGACACAGTGCCAGTGTGGAAAAGACTCTATCTAGGACACTCCACATACCCATGAATTGTGTGAGCCAAACACCCTGTCTTCAAGGGATAGAGCAGTTACCAGTGACTCTCATTGAAATTAAAATTGTTGGTCTTCATTGAGTAGAAAGAATTTTTAAAGAATTACTGTGTCACACAGGTCAATAGAAAGTTTTCCATGCTCCAGACAGTGGTTGCCAGTCTGTAATAGGAGTATGATACACAAGAATTTGAATGTGCATGCTTAAGAGCCGAGGCTTGCTCTGAGTGGAATCACCCATAGTTAATTCTTTCAGGCACCTGGACTTGTGCTCTGCAAGCAGGAGAGCCCAAGACCAGCAACAGCCACTAGCTCTCCCTAGCCCTATTTTGAACTGAAATTGCACTTATTTGGGAAAGTGCATTCTCCCTTTCCTTTTTCTGAAAGTCCCAATGAAACACTGTTAAAGTATATGCTGTGTTTTGTTGTGTGGAAGTTTTAGTGCATGGTGACTGATTTTACAGAGGTGAACCAACATTAATAGTATGAGTTCACCATCTGAGGGAGGGGAGATTCCTTCTGGTGAATATGGACTAATCTAGGATTGTAGGGTTATACAGAGAAGTGTCTTAACTTCTTCTGAAATTCCCTGGAATCAAAGTCTGAATAAGAGCTGGATCCTCCGTACAAAGACATGCCAAATGCTTCAGACTTTTGAATATTTTCTTTCAGGCCAGAATGTCAGAGGAATAATGGAGTTAACAGGTTATGTGAGAAAGACCAGAATATGTCTACACATAGGCAGCATTTGCATTCTTCATCATCACTTTGATAAATTCAATCAAATGAAGAATGGAGGGAACCGTGTGATGAAGGAGTAGAGGCAGCCCTTTAGGGACTTGCCCTTTGCAAAGAGCTTGGATGTGGCTGTCATTAGAGACAAATTTGGGTGTTTAATCTCTTAAATTCAAGTATAATCATTCACTCCTGCCCACCCAAGTTATTTGAATATATACAGTTACAGCTTGAAGATACAGGATGTCAGAATAAGGATTTCCAGATGATGCTGTCTAGGACAGCTTTCTGTCCTTTGAAAGGAAACAGGAAGTCACTTTGAACTGAAGCTACTTGTATCCCCCCTGGAGGAAATCCTCTGCACTCCTGCTACTTTTGACTGAGGCTTTTGGGTTTACAACAGACACAGGTGAATAATTTCTTAAAGAAGTGGTGTGTTGATTCCCAGGGAAGCAACATTTAAGAAGTGGGCTTAATGAGAGATTTGATGGGAGACAGGGCACTTCTGTGGGACTGAAACAGTACAACACTGGAAATCTAGGCAGTACTCTTGCTCTTGACCTACAGGATTAGATGCTCTTCACTGGCATATGTAGTTTCAGATGTTAATGTTCTTGTGATGAATGAAGGAAGGTGGATTTTGTTGGTTTTGATAGCCTAGTGCAGAGAAGGCCGTGTTTTGTCTTCTGAGAGCACAGAGCCATGCAGCAAGGCAGATGCTACCTTCTCAAAGTTACAGAGTTGGAACTGGGATGGGCACTCTTTTGCTGCTCTGTGTGAGATCCATGCTCCAAAGTACAAGTGGAGCAGTTGAATGAGTTATTCATGCCATAGCTTTTGTAACCAGTAATGTGAAACTTGTGGGGATCGTAGTAATAACTAACTCTTCATGTTAGTTCCAACTCCTCAGGTCAGTGTTTTGTGTGAAAGAAAGTGTAGTCTATAGTCCCTTAGCAGTTCAGCTTGAACGCTAGCAAGAACCAACTCAGTAGGATTCCTCTATATGAAGTATTTTACACTGTAAAGCATGAGTAGCAGCTATTTTTGGACTTACCTGTTGAGGCCCCCCCTGCAGAGTGACACCTTGTCTGGAGCTGGTCCAAATGCTCTTCTAATAACAAAACAGAGAAGTGACAGGGCAACTAAAATGAAGCAGATGTTTAGCAGGGAAATAATTTACGAAGGATCAGTTTGATGGTATCTCTTGACCCTTTCAGGGCTGTTCAATAAAAACTAGCAGTTCCCATAGCAACAACTAAATCACTTGGTGCTTCAGAGATCTGTGATAAAGGAGGCAAGTCATTATAAGGAAATGCAGAGTTGGTATTTCTCCCCTTTGCATTACAAGAGTAATGATCTGGCAGAACTTGCTAAACATGACACTCCTTCTGAAGAATTTTTCCCACGTTCACCTTATCCAAAAAGATTTGTAAATTTAATACTTCTGCAAATTTGATTCTCCTGCTTTCCCCCTTCATCAACTTTGTCCTTTTTTGGCAGCCAGTACTGACTGAGCACAGACGGTGAGGGGATTGTGAGCCAAGCGGCAGGAGCCTGTGTTTTGCAATGGATATCTGCTATTTAGGACTGTTCAGTTTCTCCTGAATACAAGATGCTTCTGCAGAGCATTTGGACCAGCTCCATCCTGTATGGGACACTACAGTCAACCTGCATGTAAATGCATTCTTAGTCATTGTTATCTCATGCTGTTAGTACTGTGCATTTTATCTTGTTTTTCCTTCTGTTTTGATGGCTCTTGGAGCTTGTACGGTTGTGATTGTTGTGTCTTCACCTGTTTGTTCTGTGATAGGTGGTAGCTCAGGCTCAGGGAAGCTTTTAAGATGTAACAGTGGAGATGTTTGCTGGTGAAGTGATATCTGAGTGTGCAGCTGGGGCTTCCTTATTGTGCTCTTTGGCTTACCTTGGTTTGTCATTATACATTTACAGGTGATAGCCTGTAAATACAGCATAAGAGTAAATCCCAGTATTTATTAAGAAACAAATCATGACAGTTTTACAGTTGCAGGTACTCACTTATCTTGGTTCTGTTCTTGAGCAGATGTTGTTAATTGAGTTGCTAACTGTCATTGAGAAGTGATTATTTTCAGTAGTGCTTACATGGACTTAAAAATGAATGCTTTTTTGGAGCCAAAGTTTTTAGAACCTTGTTTAGAGCCTTTTAAGAGCAGTCTGTAGTTGAGTCCAGATTCCTGGGTCCTTCCTGCAGGGTGGTTGATTTGCTTTGTGCATTCTGGCTGTGTTGCTTCCCCAGGCCAAAAGTTGCTTGTTCGTTCTTAGAATTGAAATCAAAATGCCAGAAATAACTTTGTGGTTTGGCTTGAAGACTAGCCTGTGCATGTAAGAAAGGAGAGAAGGGACGCTTAGCTGATCTTCCTTTGAAAGGTGTATTGCCAGTGAATGTTACCTGTGTGGTGTGTTCTGTGATGTGTCTAGTGCTTGTTTCTCCTGATTTCCTACTTGCTAAAGTTCAGATCTGACTGCAGACAATAAAACCATCAAGAGCGGAATCAATTCTTACTTCTCTTGAGTTGAGACAGGTATGCATTATCTAAAATTGTGCTTATCAAACTCTTCTTAAGCTTATCTTTAATAATAACTGAAATAAGGCAAACTAGGCTGAGACTTTGCTGTTTCTGGGCATTTCCTGCAGAATCTTTATCTTCTACTCTTTTTTCTGTCTTCTAAAGAGATCAAATGTCTGTATGTGCCAGTGGGAGCTAACTAGTTACGCTGATTGCTCCCAAAATTTGCTAGTTAACTGCCTTATTTCTTTCTTCAGAGTTTGGGTATCAGATATCAGAATGAACGAGCAAGAGGAACAAGCATCCTGATACTAGATTTGAGATTCAGAGAAAACCCAGCGATCTGCTAGACCAATTAAAAAAAATCAGGGAACTATTTTCTCTGCCTGTGGCTTTGAAAAAACATTATATAGAGCTAAGAAACTATGCACAACATCAGCTTTATGGCCAGTGTAAGATTTCTACTGTGGGATTGCATTAAATGCATGTTTCATTTTCTTTGTGTCAGAAATCTTTGTTATTAAAACAATTTCTTCCCCTGCAGACCAGGTGAGCAGCCATAATTTCTGAAGGAAGTTCAGTTACCTCTGTTGTAATGTTGAAAAACAAGTAGAGAGAAAATCCACTGTAACTGAAAGTCTTTTCTCTCAGGTTTCTTGTACAGCTAAAAGCTAAGTCACCGGTCTTATTTTAATCACAGCTGAATCTTGCCAGACCAGCCATTCTTTGCAATGACTTTACTTCTCCTGCATAATTAGTAGATTTTTAGCCCTCTGAAATCGGGCAAGATTCAGCACTCAGCTTGGTTAAGTGTGTTTATAAATGGTAAAAGTCCTCAAATACCTGCTAATATGACTAAGCAATCTATATGCAAGCAGAGTTTTGCTGTCCTTTTGGTAATAGACAACTCTTGAGGCTATTAAAGAAGTGAGCACACTCTGGAGTTCAGAGAAAAAACACTTGAAAAATACAAAGCCAGAGAAACATGCCCCCTCCCCAAAGCAATTCTGTTGATGTCGGGACTCAAAAGAAAAGATGCTTTTTGGCTCCATATTTCTGGTATGCAAGTCACTGTATCTACCTTCCAACTCTCTTGATTTCAGTAATCCCGTTCTGCCTCAGCTTACTTCGGTGTGGACAGGTGTATGCATTTCCAAAATGAGCCCAATTAGCCTCCAGAATTGTTTTAGCAAGCTCAGTATAGCAAGGAAGGTGTTAGCACAGGCAACTGTCAAAGAGCAGCTGAGAGTGAGGCCCATCTGCCAGGGATGAGAGAGAAGTAGGCAGAGCAGGGTGGGATTTTGGAGATGGAGGAGTGAGGACAAGAGATTCTGGTCTTTAGGTAGGCAGGAAGGATCACCTGGGCTTGGAGAGACCTGAGAAGCCTTGTGGGCCTGGCCCTGCCACCCAGGAGCAGGATTGGGATGTGAGGGCTGGTCCTGCTAGGGACAGGGTGCAAGTGAGGGCCGTGGCTTTGCAGGTTGCAGTCCAGACGGCCTCGCCCTTTGGGGAAAAGTGAGTTGAGCCGCGAAGCGGCATGCGCCCGGGGCTGGGCAGCAAGGTTCAGCAACGGGGAAGGATGCGTCCAGGATTCATGCTGCTTTTAGGGACTTCGCAGTTCAGAACATTTAAACTAAATTAAAATAGAGATGATAGTAGAAAAGAAGATTTGGTAGGAGATTAAAGTCTGGGGAAATGGTTACAGTGGTATCTTGCAGCAAATATCCTTTCAGGTCAGGTCTGCTCCTAGAAATTGGAGCTACAGAAATGTAAGTTTTCCCAATCTGCAAAGCTGCTTTGAGCTACCACGTAGTAAGAAAGCCACCATCTCCGTGTTGCCCTTGTGCTCTGCAGGAGGAAGGGGAAATTTGTAACTTTTTCGCTGAGGCCTCTAAAGCATGAGGGTTTAAAGACCGTACTGGTGTGTAGGGATAGTATTTGCCTTTAGCAGAGTGCATTTGCTCAGGTTTGACACTTGCTCTCAGTAACACAGAGTAAATCAGACAGTTTTTGCTTGGTAAGAAGCTGTCCTGCATGACTGCTAGTGTTTGCAGCTACTCTTATGCTTTTCTTTGATTTGAAAATACTGTGCAAGTGCTGCACTCATTTAAGATAGCAATCAGTCACTTCCGAATTCTTCAGTGGAAGCTGATACTGGAAGAGCAGGGGTCTCTTTTTAAAACAGGCATGTGTTACCATCCAAAACAGAAGTTGCAGTAGGTGGATGGAGCATCTCTGGGTATTTTTCAGTGAAAGTTTCTGTTTGTGAATTTGTTTCACTAGCAAAATCAGTAACTTGGCCTTTCTCTTATCCACATGCATGTCTATTTATAAAATTCTTCAGCTTGAATTAAATGAATCTTTAAGTTTGATTTGGGCGAATTGAAGTTACTGAGTCACTCCCATAATTTTAATGCTTTAATTAGGGCTTTTTCCAAATTGAAATGCCGCCCTCTCCCTGACTCCGCTTTGCACTGCCATGGAGGTGACAGGGATTGTAACAAATTGATCTCCCTTCTGGTATTTTAGGTGCTGTGCCATAGGGAGCAGACACACCCTTGTACCGTGATGCGCAGAGGAGGCTTTGCCTTCCCGTGGGCCTGCCGCTGTGCCGCACTGCTGGAGCGGGGCGCGGGGGGCTCCGCTCGCAGCTGCGGAGTGTGCCGGAGGCTGCACAGCGTGCTGGCGGGAGGACACGCAGGTGCGGTTAATGCTGCCTGCTGGCGCTGCTCTTCTGGAAAGCACAGGCTCCTTAACAAAGCTATCCCGGTGTCATTTATTCTTCCATCCAGACTTCCAGGTTTGGTCTGGGATTCCAGATGACGCTGCACTTGTCTCTGCATCTTTCAGCTTTGAACACAACAGGTTGATTGTTCTTTCCTCGTGCTGTGTTTCGGCATCAACGGGCTGGTGGTTAGTCACCTAGAGCACTTTTCCCCACTTATGGCTAATTCTTCCTGTTAAATAAGGAGTAATAGTTTTAGCTGATGAAGTTAGGAAGATGCAGTTGAGAGGTGAAAGATGCACTCTAGAGAGGAGGCTCTGGATCGCAGCTTGTTTCCAGAGCAGGCCTGGAGCAGGCAGCAGTGAAACAGCAGCACTGAATAAGAGAAGCTCTGCTGTCAACTTTTCTGCTAACCAAACTAAGCAAAAGTTTGACTCTTCATTTCTGATGGCTACCTTCAATTCAGGTGGGAAAGCCATCTCTGCACAGTCTCCCAGTGGGAAAGCACACTTCCAAGAATAATTAAATGCTTCTTCGGTAGAACAAAGCATGATATTTTGCCCCCCAAATCCTTCTTTTCTGTACAAGCTAAGTGGGACATGGGGACTATCTGAGTAGTGTAGTTTCTGTAAGAGATATCCTGGAAACAGGGATAACATATAAAGAAGCTATGCTGCAGAGACAATAAATTTCTCAGATTGCTGCTCATTCTTTAGAGTAAGTTAGTGGTGGTTCTGGTGCCAGCTGAGTGTTTGGACTGTGAAGGAAAATCGTTATCTAGGGTGCAACTCCAGCTTTGAAAGCAGAAGTGCAATTTGTACAGGCTGCAAGCAGTATTTATACATGTGCTGCATGTGTTCTGAATTACAGCACATTCTTCCCTCTCCCCACATTCCTGAAATCCCACAGCAGAGATTTGTCCTGTATTTTTCTCTAAAATTTGGCTGTAAAACAGTTACAATGGGAGAGAAAAGATTCAACCTGGTGCTTGGCCTCAAGAAGCCACAGTGGCTGCTGGTGATTTTTGGTCTCCAGGCGCGTGCATTGTGTTCATCAGACGCTGGCTCAGCTGGCGTGGAGGGCTGCGAGGGACCTGGTTCGCGGTCGCTGAGCTCGCCTGCGCAGTTCGATGGAGATAGCTGACATATCTGCAGTGTTCTGCAGATGCAGGACTGGGCAACTGAATGCATCATAGATTATTCATGCTATTTTTGGCATCATCTCTGGATACCACAAACCAAGGGAGTGTTGTGGAAAAAGCATTTCTTTTATTCACCCTTTCTGTGCAGGTAGCCGCTTGTTTGGGGCCTGCAGCTGACATGAATATAAAGATGTTTTGAATTTCTTCCCTTGTGTGCAGTGAAAATCCTTGTCTAAGACTGAAGCTCTTTTTATTTATTTCTTTTCTCCAAGTTTTCCATGTTGGTTTGACAGTTATTTTCAAGTTTTTGATGTGGTTCAGTTTTTGTTCTGCTGTCTTTATGATCCAGTTACAAATCAGCCAGCAATTCATTTTGCAAATGAGTTGCCCTCCGAGTGTGCAGCTTGGTGACAAAATAACCGTGTGACTCCTGGTGCCGTGGCACAGAAGGGGCTGCGGGGCCCCCACGCACGGCTGCTCAGCATGGCTCGGCTGGGCACCTGGCTGTCCACGGCACTTGCTCACTGCACTCCCGCTGGCTGCTTGCTTCCAGGAGGGTTTCCCACTGGATGCACTGGGAAGGTTAACTGTCATACATGGTGTCTCTGATTCCTCATGTCCTTCAGTGGTATTAGTCTGCTCCAGGAAGAGTCGGGGGCTCCTGCTTTCTGCCTGCTTGTCTCAATGTGTCCTGAAGCAGCCAGGTGCAGGATACTTTCAGAAGCCTTTTACATGCCAAGTAACCCCCCAATTTTAACTGTTTAATTATAAAGAATACACCACCTTGTCCAGTAGAAGGTATAATATAGACTACTATTTAAAAATGCATTTGTGCCCTGATACTAAATTTCATTCCAGAAACATGAGCTTGTGCTTTAGATGTATAAGAGACCATGGTAAGGATGGAGCTCCTTCAGCTGCTTGTTCTTCCTGCTCTTGCAAGCGTTCCATGTAGCACGTGCCAAGGAGGTGCATGACTTACTGCTGTATATTCCACTGGGAAAAGGGTATGAGCCCAAAGGGGTGTACCAGAACCTACTACAGGTGCCCATTACAGTGTGAATATTTGCTGTAGAAGCTTAGATTGCTGGTCCAAAAATATATTTTGATATTTATCTTGAAGAAAAATAGCAAATTGCCTCTGATTTTCCTTATTGGACTAAGTTGCTATGGCAGAATCTTGGGAAATAGAGGAAAGACAAGAAATCTCATTCATTCACATAATGTTTCTTTATACTATAATTTTATCTTTATTGCATGTGTTTGCATTATAAACCAGTTAAAACTGTTCTGTCTAAAACAGTTCATCCATATCAATATTAGGAGAGTTGATGAAAATAACTTCAGAACCACTGTTAATATCAGTCATTTGAATGATTGCATTTGCATTCTAATTCTGTTTGATTGCACATGAAAATCTAAAATTCACCTTCTAGGCAGTTATTTGGATGGGATTTTAGATGACTTAACCAGGAGGATCAAAAAGCTAACAAACACACTTACATTGACGTTGCCTGGGCACTGCAGCAGGTGGCCCCATGGCAGCTCCTAGCAGAACGGGATAGAAATTCTCGTTGTGCTTTAAATGGACTGTAACAAATGCAGATGAAAAACACTATCCTGTATAGAAACTACAGTGATCAATAAATTGAGCAGAACAAATAGGGCTCATGCCTGGAATTGCCAAGCGCGGTGATGCCTGGCTGAGCAGATGCTGAAACTTTGTCCCGGCCCAGCTGTCAGCCTCCTCCACAGACCTGGAGCGGCCCACCAGGAGGGTCATCTTCCGCACTCTTCTCTTGTTTGTGCAATTTTTCTAAATTTCAGGGGATGGTGGAGAAAGCTCTAAGAGCTGTATTCTTGCCATGAAAATGTGATGTGTTTCAGTTAACCTGTGCTGGGACAGAGTGGTAGGCATGGGCTTGATGTTTGTGTTGGGCTTTTTGTGTTTCGTGGTGGTGTTACTGCACGGTGTATTTGATTAAGTCCTGACAAGGTTTACTGTGTTCTAGAAATCTCATCTGTCATTCTCATACTTCCCCTATCATTTCAGGTTATATCATACTGGGAAAAATCAGCACAAAACTGTAGATAATGGGATACGGATGCAGCTCTAAACTACTGAAATGGGCATGCGTAATTTACATTACAAACTAAATGACCATTACTCGCTAACAGCCTCTCCCACATAGAGATCAGTGACCTGATAACATCAGCTCTATGCTAAAGCTATCATTTACCTGTAATCCTCTTCTCTTCCCAAGGACTCCTGGTGGTAATGCCTTATCCCTGCTCTCACTTCTCACTTCTGAGACTGGAAGTGGGAACAGCAATAGATGCACCATGTAGGACTTCAGGAGATTGTGTCTGGAGGATTGCATGATGCTGTTTTAGCCCATGGTATGCTAGTGAATCTGGGGTTAGGAATAGGTGAGCATATATTTGATCTTGCTAACACTAGGAGATGAGTAAATAATTCACATTGAAAGAGATTTGTCTAGTGCCGAGTTTCAGCGCCGATTATCCTTACGGCTATGCCAGAAAGATGGGTGCAGTGAGAACTGTTTAGGTTTATTTTTATATTTCTGTAATACAGAGAATGGACCAAGGGAATGTCTACAAATGTTAAAGCTTTTCCCAATTAATGCAGTGATCTGCTTACTTAGGACCTGCTTCTCTCATGGGAGATAGAGGAAGAAAAGCATATGTTAACTTTGTAACATAAAGAATGTCATCCTCATTCCCTTTACTGGTGTATAAATGTGAAAGCTAAACACCATGTGTTAACATAGATAATCGACAGGGAATGGGTCACGTATGTATTGCAGTCCCAATGCCCAGTTGATTTTTATGCATGTTAATGTATGTTTTGCTATCTGTCTGTATTCAGATCTAAAATAAGCACTTAACTAATGCTATAATCTCCCGAGGTAGTAAAGATGATAGGAGAACGTACAGTTACTGGGCCTCACTTTGTTATTGGTGAAAGTACGTTCGCAGTCGTCAGTTCTGCTGCTTTGTTGTTTATCCAGATTGTTTGCATTAGGTGAAACAAATCTCAAGGGTTTCCAGATAATAAAATTGCTGCCTTCTGTCCATAGGGCTTTGGAAATGTGATTCTTAAATTTATGTATTTAGTTTTAAGGCTATGTTTTTGAGGAACTAAGGTTTGTGAGGTGAGATTGCTCTTAGTCCTCTTCCCCCTCCCCCCCTTTTTTTAATTCTTTGGCCAATTAAAAGATGTAGGGAAGTGCTGAGACGTCGGTCTTGATGCTTTGTCAAAGTTGGCATTTGAGTAAGTATGCACTCCGGTGAATGCTGCCAGTGGAAAGCAAGGAATCTGTGACCATTACAGACTCTTGCTAGCTCACACCAGTCTCTTGGCTGGCCAGGGATTTGCTGTCTCTTTCCAAAATTCTGTGTGCTACCACATCGTCCCAGAAGTGGGAGCCCACGGAGGGGGAAGTGCCAGCTCGCGTCTGCTGTTAGGCTGCGTCTGAGCCAGCCTGGGCACGCAGCCGCGCTAAAGTAGCTCTGCACGTGAACTCGGAGCCTGGCAGGGCAGACGCATCCCTGGCATGGGTGATGCAGGACTGCTGTGAGCAGTTAACACCTTGAGTTAACTTTACCAGGCACTTGTGCGCTGATGAAGGCTTTGATCAGACCACAGTCCCATGAGGCAGAGAGCTCCCCGGCTGCTGTGCGGGCTGCTGCATCTGGTGCTCGGGACATCTTGGAGAGTCAGCACCATTGGTTTGGATATTAGCAGGCTCAACCTGGGACCTGGGGAATACAACTTGAATCTTCACAAGAACCGTAGTGCAGATGAATTGCACATACATAGTGCATCCTCTGAGCCTGCATATGTAAACTACTATTTCTAAAAATGATCAGTGCTCCCAGCGAGTTACTGTCTTGCCTCTGTCTTAGTGTAATGCACAGTGTTTTGCTTTCACTGGCAATGCAGTAGGTCCCTAAGAAAAGAGGGAATTAAGAGATTATTTGTTCAGAATAATTTTTAACTTGCATACCTGCAGAACCTGTTACAAAAGACAAAAATGTTGAATAGTCAGTCCTGAATGTTCAAATAAAATATAGCTATTGAAAGAAATTTGAAAACTTGTAATTTCTCATTCTGGAAAAGTGAGAGACTAGAAATATTCTGAATACTAGGACAATCATCAGCTACTTTGTAAACTGAAACACTGGTCAGTATTTCAGCTAATTCTTATGTTCTGTAATAACTTATCATTATTTTGTATATAGTGATCTTTTTGTCTGGATTTATGCATTCAAATATGTGTTTACTCAGAGAAACTATATTTGTTTTCATATAGTTAAGTTAGGTCATGGTAGTCATATTGTATAGAAAGTTTTAGCTGGGTTGAGACTGCTACATATATCTTGTGGTTTTAAATTTTTGTTTTGTGGCTATATATCAGGAGCTGAGCTCTGTGAACCTGCTCATAAAGCAGTGTTCATTTACCCTCTTCCATGGTGATTTCTTTACAAAATCGGCAGTCAGGGTACTCCAGGAATGCGTGGGCATGATGCTTTCACACTGGCCGGGGAAAGCTCCTCTCACTCTCCGGGGCTGGTGATAAGCAGGAGGCTTGAAGCAGACTCCAGCGTTACTGAGTGCAGAAGGGTATCAGTGTAATAAGTGTAAATTGTCAGGAGAAGAGACCTATTCCTAAGATTGTCAGTGGCTCCTGGCTAAGGGAGTGTGGCAGGGAGAAGGAGAAAGGAGAATCGCTCAAGTCATCTGTCACCGAAATGCAGAGGAGTTATCTGCAGTCTTTAAGTAAGGGTTTTTTTTTCCTAATAGAGAAAATGGGCATAGTTCTTCTGCCTGGATTGATCCATTTAGTTAAGATGACAGTTGCATCGTTTGATGGAACCAAAGGAAGCTCTTTGGGAAGTCGGAGCTGGTGCGGGGCTTATGTGTCTTGAAGTCCATGTACGATTATCCTTTGATTGGCTCTTTCTCCTTGAAACTTGTCCCTGGATGCAAATGGAAACCATGAACAACTTCTCTTTGCCTCAGTGCCTTCACCTGCAACTTTACTCATCATTGTAAGGAAATATAAAGGGAACTTTGTTAGTATGTTTATGGAGAATTGAAAAGTCCTTTTGTAAGGTGAAACTCTTATATCATGTTGCTACTATTAAAGGTTACTACTGCCTCTAGGGATCTGTGCACAGGTATGAGGCAAAATACCACCCTACTCAAAGAAGTAGATGGTAAAGGGCAGAGGTGGAGATGAGAAACAAAACTGATTAGAGCTTAAAAAAAAATCTATCAAAAGAATGAAAAGCTTGGAACTGATTGTATTTGAGACAACATAAATGTGAGAAAATAAGATAGAAGTATGCATAGGGAACAGATGAAATGTTCTTATTTACCTTGGCCCATGATTTCAAGAGAAAATAAAGGCTCAATCAGTGCAATTCAGATGGAAGATAGAAAATTGTATGCAATTGGCCTGTTGAATTTAAGGCTGAAAGATAGCATAGCCCTCAAAAGAACTAGATGCCAACATTTAATAATAAAGTTGCAATTTTTTTCAAAGTAATTCAAATCTTTCCATTGCAGGGTGGATCTAGCACTGGGCAATATCATTTCTTGGACCAAGATTACATATATCCAGCTTCCCAAAGTCTTCCAGCTTTGAGGGGTGAATGGTGTATGATGCTATCTTCTCTCAGATAAAGGGACTGGAATAAAAGTGTCTGAGGTTTGGTCTAATATTGCAGTGTTTGTGTTCCTAGAAAATATGATTTGAAAAATGAACAAGATTGTTCTAGTCTTTGAGAATAAAAAGAGCCACAGGCTAAAAAGACCCTGCTATTACTTTCTCCTGTCTTCAGCAACATATCAGTCTCTTACTGTTTTAATCTCCTTAAAGGAATCAATAGGGTTTTTCTTACCTGGGATCACTTATAAATTGATACCATTTTTTGTTGTAGACTGAGTACTTTTCTGATCTTCATCTAACATGATTAATAATGTAAAGTTTACAGAAATGTGGATGGATTCAGTCCCTGTTGTCTCAGTTCCTCAGCTGCTGGCTCCCTGCCTTTCCTTTCTCTTTCCTCTTCCAAAGGGTGATTCTCCCCATTTCCCGTTTGCAGCTTTCCCCCTCGATATAGTGTCTTCATTCCAATGTTAAAATATCTTGTGAATGTCTCTTTGCAGGCTAGAATGCCCTTTATGTATTTTGTTAAAGGGCTCTGGAGACCACAATGTGTGGAGAGTATTCTGTAAAAGCTTGCAACTGGGGGAGGAAGGTACGGAGAGGCTTTTGCAGGAGGAAAATTGGCCAAAATTTTCCTTCAATTGAGATTAATAGCACTAAGAGGCCAAAAGAAAACCTTCTGTTTGTGTTCAGATTAAACAGCTTCCAAGAGAGGAGTAGATCCAGAAATGAATGTGGGGAGGGGAAGAAAGCTCTTTCCAGACAGGACAAAGCAGGATCCCGTGAAGAAGGTACGGTACTGAGTTGCAGGCTCTTGCTTGTAAATCTCCTTCCCAACTTGTTTCCTTCTGCTGAGCGCTGGGGAGGAGGACTATTTTCTCCACACTGGGAGATGTGCTCAGTGCTTTGTAAATACAAATGAGCAAGTGGAAGGGCCCTTATCCAAGACCTGTCTCCCTATTGCAGCAGGTGCATCCCTGCCAGACAGATGCCCTCTTGCAGCAGGGAAGATAGTGCAGTTCTTGAGACGGGAGTAACAGTGAGCCAAACAGGCATGTTACTGCACTGTGAAGTGCTCTGAAACCCTACAGCCAGGCTGGTTTTTCTTTCATAGTATTGCACCTATTTTTTTTTTCCCCTCCCTCCTACTTGGAAGGCTGTTTGTTTGAATTTCTGTATGGCAGTCGGCAGCAGGAGAGGGGCTCCACATGTGCATCATTTAGCTTGCTTTTTCTCCATTTTTCTCCCAGGGGTTATTTTTCCTTGTGGGGCATACGAAAGCTAGTTGTTCCCATACCTGTAGTTGAGTAGTGTGTTGTTTCTTTTGCAGTCTTTGTGTATAGAATGTGAGGTAAGACAGAATGGCACTCCATGATCTTTTCTCAGCCTTGAGAAAACACCAACTATATGCATCCTTGTTTTCTATGGACTGTGGGAAGTTTGTCTGCGTTGACTGTAGCATCCATCTCTCCTCTGCCTTTTCATTAAAACTCTGTATACACCTGGATTTTAGATTTCTGAGTTGAGTTGACTTTCTGCAATGGTCAGGAAGCAAAATGTTCCCTAATGCAGTCTGTCCCAGTGGCATGCACTTTGAGAGAAGAGATGACAGGTGTCTACCATCCTATAAAGCATGGGATGTTAGCTACGGCTACGTGCAGTCAAAAGTTCCCTTGCTGGCTGCTATGTGTTTGTGCCCTCATCCTTGATAATCGAATCGAGCAGGCGTATTTGTCCTGGGTTTGTGAAACAGTCTCGTTGGCCTGAAAGGTCCCCAGCAGAGATGCATCTTTTAAGTGTAACATCACCATCTTGACTACTGTGTCAGACTGCCTCTTTCATCAAGTGGTTGAGAAGGTAATTAAATGAGAATTCTGGAGAAAAAGAACTTAAAAGTAGGGACCATGATTTAGGTGGCAACACAGTCGCTGCTTGGAGAGCACATGCTGGTGGCTACTGCATGTTGCTAGTACTTTGTATTTTCTTTGATTTAAAGCGTCATGCTAGTAATCCAATTAACATTGAGCTAGGTTTCCAGTACAGTAACTTGTTTGGTTCAATAAGAACACATTTAAGCTAAAGGTTAATGAAAAGATTTTTCCTTCCATTGAATTCATTAAAAATTGTTCTGCAATCAACGTTTGTTAATAGAAAAGAGATTAAATATTCATGTCTATAAATTTCTCATGTCATTTCTGATTTTCGTTAATCTGTGCCTCCCTGGGTTGGATTTTGAAAGTGTCTGAAAGCTCTAGTAAAAAACTATTTCAGCTATTAATTGCAGATATATCCTCTTTAAGGAAGAAAGACTTTTGCACTTTTATACTTAATATATTTGAACGCAGGTTTAATTTTTTATTACAGGTGGAGGGAAATATTAGGAACAGGTCTAAAGGATCAGTATTATGTTCTTGAAGCACTTTTAAAGAATTACAAGGAAAGTTTTTTCTTTTGTTGTGATAGCTTTACTTGCATTATTGAAAAAGCTTTGAGTGAACCAAATGTGCAACAAAGATTGCATCAGAGTATTAACTGGACATGAAGATAAAACATGAATAATGAATATCAAAGATGCTTCTTAAGGATTTGAGTGTTTTTATAGCAGAGTCGGTGTCTAGACACAATTTCTGCAAATGGATGGTCTGTTACCCAGGGTCTCTCAAGTGAGTTGTAGATATCCTTTGCTTGAGAGGCTTTGCCATTGCTTCTCCTATGAGCAGAAAATGTTTCTGCACTTCTTACTTTGTGTAGGATCTTGGTATCCTAGCTTAGGGAAATACAGGTGCTCTTTGGGAACCCTTTGCATCTGCATGTTGATGTCATTGCTGATGTAGAAATGGAAACACATGGTGACAAGAGATAAGAATTATTTTGAGGATATTGCATACTCCCATGAAAGCTTCCTTTGGAAAGGAAGAAGCAAAGAAAAACACTCTTGTAAAAATGTTCAAAATTATGAGTGTCTAGGCTCAGTCTAAGCAAGTGCATCTCTATATACTGGTGCTTCCAGTGTGATTGGACTGAGATTTTCACTAGTAATTCTTAGTGTGGCTCACACCTTTGATCACATTTCTATTCTTTTACCTGGCTGCTGTAGCTGCAGTTGCTTGTTGTACTTCCTAGCCAATCATATTTAGCATGGCTAGGACCTATGCCTGTCTTTGTCATTCCTTCTGCTGATTTCCAGCTTCTTCTCCTCGTTCTTTTTTCTCCAGTCTTATTTTCTCCCTACTGTTTTAACATGCTGTGTTCTCCACAATGTTCCCTGCACGTCTATCTGTTGCTGCCTGTTGCGTACTCTTTAGCTTACCCTGGTGTCCTTCCTGTTTTTCTCCAGTTCCATCAAAACGTTCCTCCAAGAACTCTTGCTGCCTCACTTCACACACTCCCTGGCCTGGGTTACTGGATTGCCTAGTCCCTGGTCACTGACTCTGAGTTTTTAGATAATGATTTCAGCACAGTATTAAAACTTCATAGTATTGTGAATCTGCTTGGCTCTCTGGCTGATACATTGTTTGTTTCTTTAATTTGCTGTTCGTTCATAATAAGACCAATAAAAAGTCCTATTCTAAACATGTAATAAAAAATACCATCTCTTGATGGCTCTGCCTTGCTTGGTGCACACAGGACACTCTCCCTTTTCTTTAGCAAAGCATTTTCAGCATTCTGAATTGGGCTTCCTGGTTCAAAAATGATTCTGTAACTGAAACTGAATGATGTTCACATATTCATGTTAGTGAGAGTCCTGACTTGCTGGGATGGTGCGGGATGGGTTGTGCATGAACAGAGGATGTTAGCCCACCCAGCAAGTAAGGCAGTGCTAAGCAGTGTGTGACTGAGGAGGGCATGTAGAGAAGGAGGAATCGGCTCCTGTCTGGAACTTTGCATAGTGTTTCATTGCAACTTGAGCCTTCTGTGTATTTTGGTCTCTGCTAGTATATTGGACGCATTGACGAGAACTATTGAGAAAGGAGACATGTTCCTTGTACGCTGTGTGAACCACATGAGTAGAAATAGAGTTCTCAATAAGTATTCGGTTCTTAGTAGATAAGAACAAGTAATTTGCTGAGTCCAAGGGAAAAGCCTTGTCCAAGTAGCTATTACCATTTTTGGTCTCCAGCATGGTTTAAAGGCATTGCCGGGATTGAGAAAGCTATTGAATAGTGGGGAGAAGCAACTGTGTGGGCAGTCACAAACCAAACTGCAATGTTGGATTCTTCTGACTCTGGCCAGAGTAATCAAAGAAACCAGAATGTGCTTATGTAGTCCAGTGTCCATCACCATGGGTCGTTGCTCAGGCAGATTTGATATTTATGACTTGTATCAATTCAGTAATTGACATTTCTTCCTTTTGTTTTTTCAGGCATACTTCCGGCAGGGTGTGGCCCTTCAGTATCTTGGACGTCATGCAGATGCACTGGCAGCATTTGCATCAGGGCTGGCTCAAGATCCCAAGAGTCTTCAACTTCTGGTTGGCATGGTCGAGGCTGCCATGAAATCTCCCATGCGAGGTAAGCACCAGAAGATGTTCTGAAGGATAGTGGTGTGCAGCTGAGGCACTTAAAGAGGAAGTAGTTTCAGTCCATCTGCAGCTTTGAGCCAGTCTCTGACGGGGAGAGGATCTGGAAACCCCCAAAGAAAGATTTCAAGATCAGACTTTTCTGCGAAGTCAGCAGGTGCTGAGAAAAGACCTCAGAGTAGTAGGAGGAAGAGGATAATGTTCCTCTGAAGTAGTGGGGCAGTGAAACAGTAATGACCAACTCCAGAGACTCTGGAGCTGAATCCAGCTGATGCTGTGGAGCAATTCCTGTGATATCCTTGCTGTTTTGTCTTTAGTCTAATGTACAGGTGAAGAGAGGTACACTCCAGTGACCCTGGCATTATTATTACTTTGAACATTTTCCCCCAGTGCTCTGGTGCTTGGAAATTGTGAAAAGGGAGTCTTAAATGCTCAGTACCAATGTTTGCCCAAGAGGACTCTTCAGCAATTTTTCCATGGTGTTCATGTCTCTCAAAACACAACATTCCAGAAAAGGCAGAAGGCTGTTCTGCTATTTCACTTTTTTTTCAGGAACAGTATTACAATTACGTGGAGCTTGAGGTAGTATTAGCTGTACCACATTTTGCCTTTCTTTCATAATGTCCCATTTCCAGGGACAGGAATGTTTTCACTAGAAGAATGAGGTAATTTCTTTGTACTGCTTCTAATGCATTTTTCCTGCAAGAAGTTTGTTGAAGTGCCCTAATAGCATTTCCAAGAAGAAAGATGGCAGTTCTCATCCTCTGCAGGTACTGCTGGGGGCTACAGGGCTCAGTGACCCCGCAGCACTAAAATGTAAAAATATCTCCATCAGTGTTTCTCTCTTTACAGTGTTTTTTTTTTCCTCACCTTTTAAAATGAATTTGTCTGGAGGTTTCTTTCCTATGCAGCAGTTGGCTTGTGAAGATAATTTCATTTTGTACCTAGAGGCATTGTGGCTGCTTAGAATGCAGGTTTAAATGTGATACCTGGCTCACTGTTTGCTGTCTTTCAGTAATTTGTTTTTGTAAATGAGACTAGATCTGCTGATGCGTTTAGTACAAGCTGCTAGCTTCTCTCATAGGATAACTCTTGCTGTGCACTAACAAGGTTTTAGTTGGTTTTGAATTTGGAAAACATGCTACCATTTCTCATCCGGGACTACTACTTTTGGTGATGTGGCACTTCTGTGTAAGCATCCCAAGATCAGACTGAGTGACCTCTGCTGTGTCGTATTGCAGCTGTGTAGCTATACTGTTGCTCTTTGCTGTGCTTCTCAGTTTTGTTGCTTTCCTATTGTTATCCTCCCACTGGTGGGTTTGATAGACTTTAGATTAACTTTGCTTATGAAGCATTAGTTTTATGCTGAGTGGGTGTATATGCTGTACTGCTGTGCTGTACTAGTATAATGAGGCTCTTGGTCCCACCATGCATGCTATAAGCTCTTAAATATCTACTGCTTGTTGTTCTGCCCCCCTTTTCATGGGCTTGCAGTCTAGGAGAGGCATAAAAGATCTGTCCAAATAGTATCTGTGGTGTAAAACCAGCTCCCATAATTTGATTGAACCAAGAGGCATTAATTATGTAGTATGCAGTCTATCTCATAGGTGCAGGGTGCTGGCTGAGTTGAGGGCAGCCATCAGAGGTTTAAAATTGAGGTAAGCTATAGACAGACTCATGTGAGTGGTGGCTTCTGAGATGCTTGTGTTCAGAGAAAGAAAAGCTGGAAAAGGCAAAAGGGGTTATAAGCATTAGTGGTGTGCTAAAGATTGTTCAATACAGACATTGAGGGATTCAGGGAGCACAGATCTGCTTTATGTATAGATGAAGCTGAAACCCCTTTCTGCAGTAACTGAATCACTATTGCTGTGTCTTCACCTGGTTGTGGCTATGTCTCTTCCCCTACCACTGTATGAGGGTAGTAACAAGTTCCATGGCTTCCACGACTGTGCTGGTTCTTCCTTTCCCACTGGGCTGTAGGGCTCCCAGGAGCTCTGTTTTCCTTTTTCATCCTTTCTCCTCCTCTATATCCATCTCTCCCATTTTCTCCTTCATTACCTAGTTAGGATTGTAAACTCCTAAGACAGGGACTGAATCATAGAATCAGTAAGGTTGGAAGGGACCTCTGCAGATCATCTAGTCCAACCTCCCCGCTCAGCAGGGTCACCTAGAGCATGGTAGACAGAGTTGCATCCAGGCGGGCCTTGGAGATCTCCAGAGAAGGAGACTCCACAACCTCTCTGGGTAACCTGTTCCAGTGCTCCGTCACTCTCACAGGGAAGAAATTTCCCCTCATGTTCAGGCGGAACTTCCTGTGCTTCAATTTCTGCCCACTGCCTCTTGTCCTGTCACACGGGGTAACTGAAAAGAGTTTGTCCCCATCCCCTTGACACCCTCCCTTCGGGTACTTACACACATTGATCAGATCCCCTCTCTTCCCCAGGCTAAAGAGGCCCAGCTCTTGCAGCCATTCCTCATAGGGCAGATGCTCCAGCCCTCTGATCATCTTTGCAGCCCTGCGCTGGACTCTCTCCAGTAGCTCCATGTCTCTCTTGTACTGGGGAGCCCAGAATTCCTACCTGTTCTTGCAGCAGCCATGCATGTTAACTGTGCTCTATCAGCAATAATCAGCTTTGTGTCCTGATGGCACGTTAAAGCAGCAATTTCTGTCTTAATATCTATGTTTAATCCCAGTATCTAACCAGTTGTCACTAACTGATGCCACATGGACTCCATTTGCTTCATCAGGAAAGTGTTAAAATCCTCTTTTGTCTTTGTTTATACACTTAATGGTTATAGAGAGGCAAAAATGATGAAGATAGAGGGCAAATGGCGTTTGAGGTGGTAATGTTGATTCGAGTGAGAGCAATCTAATCAAGAAATGTGACTCAGTAAATTTTGAAAATTACATTTTAACCCAGCATGATAGGATGGAGTGCAGCAAATTCTGAAGTCCTGTTATATTGATGTCCTTACTGAAACTTACAGCCAAGTGTTTAGATGAATGGTAAAACAATTAGACCAATTCTAACTAGTCCAGCAGGTTTAGTTTCACTGCTTCACAGGAGCTTCTGCAGCTCCACCCTGTTCAGGAGAGCTGATAGGACTGTGATTTGAAGACTTCTTTCCTGTGGTTTTTGTTGTCTGTCTTGGTGCAGGTTGTGTACTGTGATACCTGAGCAAGCACAGATGTTTCAAAGACATTCAGCCAGAAGCTTGTGCTGAAGGAGCAGGGAATGCAGTGCTCTCATATGCTGGTGATGGCACATACTCAATTTCCTGCAAAACCCTATGGATGTTTTCTGTATTCTTTCAGTGATTAGGCCACTCTTCAGAGCTCAGTAGAGGACTGTTCTGTATTTTGTATTGTCTTCCTGAAGTCCTTGCTGTAAGCAAAACATCAACTTGCTTGTTACCTCTCTTGTCCTGATGTGCTCCTGCTGGATATTAGAGAATGTTTGAGCTCTGAGTTCCTATAGTGAATCTTGGCTTGGTTTGAGCTGTCTGACTTTTAACTCACGTGTGTCATTTGGTTACCAAAAATGAAGATGAGGTGTTAGGCTCATTTCTACATGTAACGTAGTTTATTGAGTAACTCTGCCTTCCTTTTTGTATTTTAGAGTCCCTGGAACCAACCTATCAACAATTGCAGAAGATGAAGCTGGACAAGAGCCCCTTTGTTGTGGTGTCTGTGATAGGCCAGGAACTTCTGACTGCAGGTCATCACGGTGCCTCTGTGGTTGTGCTAGAAGCTGCCCTGAAGATCGGCACTTGCAGCCTGAAGCTGAGAGGATCAGTGTTCTCTGCACTGAGCAGTGCTTACTGGTCCCTGGGGAATACAGAGAAAAGTACTGGATACATGCAACAGGACTTAGACGTAGCCAAGACTTTAGGTAGAGTTCTCATTTCACTCACTTAAGTGCTGGACTGGTACAGATGGAACATGTTAATAGTTGTGTCAATAGCATTAATGAAGGACAGCATCTTTCTATAATACTCAGGTTTCTGTGGCATTTCACAAGCTGCTAAAGCAAATCTACAATTTCTGAAATGTGCAAATTACAGGTTTGTGCAGCATTGTTTACCTGTTGTGTGAGAGGGCAGATGATCAACAGATAGGCTAAGCTTTAACAGGGTCCTCTAATTCTCTGGTGTCATGTATATGGAAACTAGTCTTATTCTCTGTGGATATTTGGGCTCAAAAACTTAAATGAACCCATTTGCTTTCACAAGAATTAGATGGAAAAGGGGGCTCTACCTGAGCTACTTGTCCATTTGCCAGGGAAGGAATAAATCAGGAGCAAGACAATGGCTCGCCAAAAGTTAAAGAAATTGGTAAATCCTTCTGATACATACAGTATATCCTGCACTACTCTGGGAGCTTTTGTGATGCTGTAGAAGAGAGAGTGTGTGAGCCAGAAAGACATAAGCTTGCGGCAGTGGAGAACATAGCGACTGAGGATCATAGCTAGGAGAGCTGTCTGAAAGTGTATGGACTACTGTCTTGAAAATAGTAGTGGACATACTTTGAGCTGAGTTGTGCTGTAGAACAGCACAGAGAACTATTCTAAGCTTGGACCATCCGCTTATTCTCGCAAACAAATTGCTAATGTCAAACGAAGAATAAACGTGGAAGAATGGGTGACTGCCAGGTGTTAGGCCGAAGAAGAAATTAATAAATTCTAAAAATAAGGTTGATGGTTATTTTAGAAGTTCTTAAGGGCCAGGGAAGAGAATGAAAGTTCTGACTGTATATTGAATGTGAGGCTGAGCATTTGTCTTGATCTTGGTCCTCACTCTGGAGCATCATTTCTACAACATGTTCCAATCTTTCTGCTGGGTACTTCCAGTGAGTCTTTTATTAGCTAACTTTTGTTTTGTTTGCATGTGACTCAGGTGACCAGACGGGAGAATGCCGAGCTCATGGAAATCTGGGCTCCGCATTCTTTTCCAAAGGAAGTTATCGGGAGGCCCTTACTAACCACAGACATCAGCTGGTGCTCGCCATGAAACTCAAGGACAGAGAGGTAGGAATCTTATTAAATACACTAGATTGGGAACCAGCATTATGTGATTTTGTAGAGAGATGGGAACACGACACGAAATCTTGTCTTTCTGCCCTGTTATTTTCAGTATTCGAAAGCTATATGATTTGTCTTCCCAACCTTTCAATTGCCTTTTGTTATGGAAGTTGCATACATCAGTAGATGCAGTATTTTTGCACGCGTGACAGGATAGTTGGTTTGTATTCTGGTCTCTACCTGCCTCTGATCTACTTAGAGCAAATCATTCTGCTTCTCCACGCCTGCTTCCCTTCCTGTCTGTTTTGCCTACTTCACATAGGCTCTAGGATCTCAGGGGAGAAGCTGTTTGCTGAGTACATATACATCTTATGGAGTTGATCTGTAACTGTCATCAGCACCAATTTTTCCTGTGATGTAGATGTTGTTAATTGGAGCTGGTTTGGGCCACATCATATACTGTGCCTTTTCCAGGCAAATAATGAGCCAAATCCCTGCCCCAAACATTCACAGTCTCCATAAAATAAGCTGTGTTTAAAAAGTAGTGAAAAGAAAAAGAATCTATGCAAACCTAAAAATACACTGTTGCATAAAGTGTAGAGGTTGTTTGGTCTGGATCTGCTTTGCTGGTTTGACTGTTTACTGGTCAGCTTTCGAAGTGTTATGCCGGGCTCTCTGCCAATCCAGAGAAGCATGCTGTGTGGACTGAGGAGCATGACCCAAGAGATTCCCGCTGAAAGTTCACTGTAAGGACAGAATCATAATTTTAGTGCAAGTTACTCTCCAGTGGGTTCCCCTCTAATCTGAATGGGAAAGTGGAGGGCTTGTAGGTTGCATGACAGATGAGCGACTGGCTGGGGGGAGCAGGGCAGATTTGAATTTGTGTAAAGGCAAATGAAGTTTTTGTGAGATCCGAAAGCTGGGAGACTGTTCCTTACCAATGACTGTTTGAAAGATCCATTTAAAATAGTTAAGTGCTTTACTAAAGTATTGTTTTATGGTTTAAATATCAAGTAAGCCTTTGAGAAATTCATCTTTCAAGTAGGCTGTAGAGGGACTGTGATTGGGGAAGGGACCTGCTAAACAATTTCATGATTATTTTACCAGCTGGAAAACCTCCTGAATCACTCCTGATTTGCCTGTTTCCGTTCAGGTTAAGCAGAGAAGCTGTTACCCATCATTTTTTTTATAGCCTTGTTGATTAGAGGTCCCTGTTCTTGCTAGGAATCTTAATCTGTGTAACTAACTGCTCCTCCTCCCTGGGATTTCTCCAAACAGCGTATTTTCTCCCCCACAGTTGTGGGTAGGGGTTGAAGGAGCGAATGGTGGGAGTTCACTGTGCCAGCATTTGGAGAAGACTACCTGAGCCCATGCAGAGTGCCTGAGCTGACCAGGGCAGCAAGTTCTGGTGTGTCCACTGACTTCAGGGCTTTGATCTAAACACATCCCAACAGTTAATCTGGAAGGAGTCCAGAAAATGAAGTGTAATTGTGATAGTTCTCAGTTTATGACACATCTGAGTACATAATTAACAGTTAGTGACAACAAATGACTACTCGGGTTAGCAAGAAAGCTGAGCTATTTGGATTTCCTATAGGATGTAACCACAGGAAATTAATTTGGCGCTTTCTGATGACATCATCTTGACCACAGAGCTTCCTCTGAACAAAAAGCTGTTTTTCTTGGCCTTCTTTGCAGACGTTTTTATAATGCAAATATTATAAAGTTGCAGTAGTGCTGATGTGAATTCCACCAGAAGGGAATTTGATGTGTGACTGTAATGAGGTAATTGTTTTGCCTCCAACTGTACAGAGAATCGGCTTAGAAGGTAAAAATGCTCCTTTGTCTGAATGTCTACTGTCCTTGTGGGAAGCTCTGGGCTATGAGGCTGCTGCAGCACATGTTTGTGCTACAGGCTTCTGCTGGGTTGAGATTGTGTTTGGATTGCAGTTAAAGAGAAAATACAGCACAACTTGGTTGTCATTTCTCTAAGAAGATGAATCAGAGCAGATTTCAGCATGAGCTGTATTGGCCTGCTGCAGACCTTTGGTATGTCCTAAAGTTGAGGATCCCTGGTGCAACCTATGCAGCTTGTCTCACGTCTCCTGCACTGACTAAGGTAAAGCTAATGTAAGTGCACCTCTCTACGCTCTTGCCATGCCACTAGTGGTGGCGTGCATATCACTGGCAAGTCCTTTACAGTCTCCAAATAAATAGCGTAAGTCTTGACCATACACTCAAAGTGCAGCTGTGCAGCTCGTCTGAACACCTTGCAGTCACTGAAACATGAGAATGGCTAGTTGGGCTCTAGCAGCACCTGTGTGTGTGTGTGTGTGTGTGTGTGTGCTGGTGATAGTGAGAGGGTAGCATCTTTGGCCAGAACCGTTAGCCCTAGGTCAAACTAAGATCTGTTTCATTTGTGTGCAGAGAAGGACATACAGCCTGTTAGGCTGTGGCTGTGATAGAAGAACCATTTGATGAAATGTTGCAGCCTGAGTTAACTGGAAGTTGTGCTGATGTCACCTCAGCCCTCTAGAAACAAAGTCCAAAATCACTCAAGATTAAATATACAGGACAGGACTCACTTGTGACAACACAGCTGAGTACTGTTAACTAAAGTTATCTCCAATCAAACAGGGAAGAAATAGCATATTTTAAGGGGAGAGACGGGACAGAAAACCAGCTGCAATAATCATTGAAAGTCCAGAGAGAAGGTAAAACTGTAATGAATTTCTGAATTTTCATATAAAAGATAATATACATGTGAGTAGGCTGCAGCAAGGTTGCAAGGCAAGGCTTCACTTAAAGGATTTAGTTCAACTCAGTGAACTATACTAAAGTTTAACTTGACGCCAAACTTAAAACCTGCTTCGTATGATCACCTCCCATGAAAAATAGGTGGTAAATTTAAACTCTAGACAGTCTGTTATCAGATCAATGTAAGACCTTATTACATCTCAGGAGTAGCACTTACAAGGCCGTTCTTTTTAAGAACCTAAGGATGCCAGAGAAGCAGTCCCCTTCAAACCAGACAAGTTCCTTTTCAAATTCATAGGCCTACTTCCTTAATACTAGACTTCAAGGTGTGGCTAAATATGCAATCTGACTATGTCTTTGCTGCAGAAAACCTGCCAGGTTGTTGCAAGGACAGCAGCATGTATTGGTTCTCATGTAAAAAGAGTTTTGGCTCATGAGTATTTTTGCCTCGCTGCAGAGGCAGAAGGAAGGCTGAAATTTCCCTCAGCTACCTTGTGGTAAAAGCTGTGTGGGGGTTTACAAGATAGCTATGCATGTTTGCTGTTTCGCAGTGGAAATTACCTATTTTTAATAATGAAGATGGAGACTATTAATGTCCATGTTATATGTTTGAAGTAAATACTCTGTCTTTAATACTGGCTAACCTGATCTTGTGAAAGCCATCAGGCAGTTCATGTGATGTATGTTGCTGCCACATCATGAGCTCTGATTCAGACAAGGATAATGCAGCTGATGAGCTATGCCAAGGTCAGAGGGAAGACAGCCAAAAAGTACCTTTGGGAAGCTTTTGATGACCATAACAGCTACTGCTGCTGTGCCCCTCTTCCTCTTGTCTCTGCTGCCTCGGCAGGTATGCATAGTTGTCTCGTGTCACAAAACCCTGCGTGTGCTGTTACTTGCCTCTGCATGGCTGAGAGCCAAGTTTGAGCTAACTGCTGGAGATCTCTGCCAGGATGGGCTGGAATGGCCCTTTCTGATGACCATTAGTCCTGCGTTCCTTTCATATCGTTCAATTTGAAACACTACTACTTGAGAGAGGGCTTTGAAGCTGTGAGGACTGATTAGTAGGAATTAAAAGAGAAAGGAAGGCTGCAGAGCAATGTGTTTCTTATTGAGCAGTGGCGGCCCTCCTGTGGGATGCTGTGTTTGAACCGCACGTGCGCTGCACTTGAATTCTTGCCTCCCAGTGGCTGCTGATACCACAGAGACTCCGCAGTGTAATAGCTCCCTCTTGCTTGGGCCGTCAGACGCCTTCTATTACAGCCCTGCATTTAAAAATAGCAGGGCAATGAGGCAAAATCATACACCAGCTGTAACGAAATCAGTACTTGTTTAGAAGTATGTTGCCAGCACTGAGCTCTTAGGAAGCTGAGTGTTGCCAGCCAGCCCTTGGGTGCTGGCAGCGCGTGCGTGTTCACTGGCCAGCATGCTCACAGCTGAACCAGGCCTTGCCTTAAAAAGGCAGCATCCCTCTTCACTAGGTATGGAGAAACGAAAGGATTTTGGTTAGGAAGAAAGGATCATGCCTCACTGTGGGTTGGAGAGGAGACATAGCTGAGCAACTCCCAGGTCTATTTCCTACTGCCCCTTTTCCCAGGAAGGAGAACAAGGAGGATGGGACCAACAAACTGTAAGGTGCCAGACCTGCTCTGTGCAAGGAAGGTGTCTTGTCCCTATGTTAACTCAGGATGCCCAACAACTTGTATATAATCACTCTCAGTCAGATTTTGAAGGATTTCTCCCACCTCTCCTCTAGAAGCAGCTGTTTTTGGAAGGAAAAGTTACAGAACTGGCTAAGGTTCAATGTCCTCTTGTTTCTGTGTTACCACAGCGAGTGGCAGCTGCACTCAGGTATCTTCATCAACGTCTCTGGTCTCAGAGTTCATCTGCAGCAGATGAATGTGTTTGGTGACCAGACTGATGATGCAGTCTCATGTCAGGAAGTGGTTTCTTGGGTCTATTGCTGTGCTGAGAAAAACACAAACTGACATTCAGCCACAGCAGGCCTTGCTCACTCTAATCCTGCTTAATACCAAATGCTCACATTAGGGAAATGCCTAACTATATTGTTACATAATGTTGCTTTCATTTGAAATAAAGCCCATCAAGAACAAAAGGAGCATCTAACATCATACTGCATCTTTCTTTTGAGCATGGCTTATGTATGCAGTAGATGTCTACATTTTAAGCTGGAAGGATCTGTCAGGTTTGGACACAGGACTTCGAGCTACATGCAGAATGAAACACAAGCTCTCAAATTTAGAAGTAGCATTTTGCCAAGGTTTTGTTGCAGCTAAGCAAACAGCATGATAGCGTCTTTCTTCCAGGAGGCTTGCTCTCTCCTTTGTGTTGTTGCGTGATTGTGCTGGGCATAAATCTTTTCAGAAGGATGGCAAGCACAATGAACAGCACCAGAAAACAAATACACTGTCACTTGGCAGGCGTTGATTTTTACTGAGCTACAAAGTTCTGGGGAAAAAAAGACTCCTTTCTGACAAGAGCCTCCAGTCATGCAGTTCATGCATATTACTGCAGGAAATCTTGACCTGTTGTCTCTATGGTTTCTGTGTCATGCACCGAAAGTCCCAAGTAAGTGAGGAGGAATTGTGAGGTACTCTAATGGTTTGCTTATTTTGCAGTACTTGGGCCTTTGTACAACAGTTCTGCAGACTGTCCTGTTTGCAATGATTTGAGCTTTATTCCTTTTACAATATGGTTTGCCCTGAAAACTCTGTTGATTACAAACAGAAGGAAGTTTTTTATTTTATTCTTTTAGCTTTTTTCCCCCTTAATGTGAAGTTTCCCAGCTTTGATTTGCAAATTATCGAGAGTTGAACTCTGGATGATAGAAGAGGATTTTCTAGGGAAATTCAGCTGCTTTCTAAGACACAGATCATATTTGTTACCACAACACAAGTTTAAAATAATCATTTTTAACAGTAAAGTTAAGCAGAGAGGTATTCTGGCAGCCTGTGGTCTACTAGCAAGGAGCAACTTAAGTGTAGTGGAGGCTGATATAACTTTTAAGAACTCCAGTAGTTATCTCTTCAGAGAGCATTCGTATTGCATACAAGACTTGCAGTGAGCTGTTTGCTTTGTAGTCTGCCTCAAAACAGCATAAAACAGTGAGTAATTGCTTGCAAAACTTTGGATTCCTTCTCCAATATGAAAATGTGTTAATACGCAAGGCTGCAGTTGTACAGCAGAATTCCAGTAGGTATTTGTTGCCCTGAAGGAATTTATTTCCATATAATCCTTTCTGTTCATCTTTTTCTGTCAGAGCCTTTCAGATTAAATACTTGCATTCCATGAGAGGAGTTTATAAAATACTCCTACAGTTAATGTTAGAATATCTAAAAAGCTTGAGTAATTTAGTTGGACTTGCAGGTTTACTTTTAACTAACACATTGTTTGAGAGAGTGTACTGTTCCCAAATAGACTGAAAAATCAAAGCAAGAAGCTGCCTTTTTTGCATTTGGGGTTCATGTATATCTTGTGCAAATTGTCATTAGACTCAGGAGTATAAACTGTGTTCATTTAGAGCCTATTTTACTTGCTTGCTTTATTGCTGTTCACTAGGAAATAATTTGTAACATAACTTGTAAGGAGAGAGTGGTTATTATACACAGGTAGATACCATACTTTCTTTCCTCATTCTTAGTGGAAAGCATGTTAACAGCAGATTATGTATTTGAAAATCGCTTGGCAGCGCTTGCCAGAGGGACATCCTAACTGAGAAGAAGGCAAGCCTCTAGAGCAGCTGGACCTATTCTGCAGATGAAGAACAAGTCTGGTGCTGGCAGTTGGGTACCATGCAAATGGCTTTATGTAGTCAGGGCAATCGAAAAAGCACCCTTCCTGTGAAACAAATATTTTGTGGAGAAGTTCTCCAAGAGATTGACTGAAGTAATGCTTTGGAGAAACCCATGGCTTCCTCAGGGCTGTTTCTTTACATTCGAGTGACTGGGACTTTATACATGAGAGGCTGATACAAAGACACTTTTGAGGTGAATGGGAAGAGAGCTAAAAAGCAAAAGCAAATTGGATCAGGAACATAGTATTTCAGATGATCCGTTACTATAATCCTGATGCAGTGTGTTAGAAAAGAAAAAGGAAAAAAAAAAAAGAAAGAAACTTGTGTAGTGGCTCACAACTTATATAAAAATCCCTAAGAAGCAAAGTCAGTAGCTGGGATAAATAAACCTGTGTGCCAGATATAGGCGACTGCAGGGGAATGTTTGCTGTTCATGAGAATAAAGGCTGCATGCTTTTTATGCACAAAGAATATTGCCACAGAGCTGCCCACATGAGTGACCTTTGCTGGTGTCAGATGGTTGTCATGATGGAAGGGTGTCAGGCATAGCTGGCTGTTGTATGCAACAAGGATAATGTTAAGCATCTCTGAAGGAGCAGCATTGGTGAAATACGATTGCTGTAACAGGTGTAGTCTATGTCTGGACTCAGTTGGGAATCTGCAAATTCTGCAACTGTCTGAACATTTTTGTGTGCAGTTCAGCCCACTGATAGTTATTTAGGTTTGCAGTTCTGGTAGCTTTCCCCAGTCCCCTTTAAAGCAATGTCTGAGCCAGCAATGAAGCTCAGCATAAAGCTTCCTGTATTTTCTAAACTACAGCTACTTATTGTGAGGCTATGCAAGTCAAAGATCAAATTTCACTTTCTTATTTCCAGGAGAATATGCAGAAGGAAAGACAGATCATTCTCTTCTACTGGAATTTGTAAATCCTGTAAAGCCAAAGTTTTCTGCCCCTTCCTGAAGGGAAGGGAAATGCTTTCCAGGTGTCTTTCCTGCTATGCTTTGTCTGCATGGGCAGCATCTTTAACAAATAGCAAAGCTCTCAGTATTTGGCCTTTCGTCTGAACCCCTTGTGTATATTATGGTACAAAGCATGAGAATATTTTATTCATGTTTCTTGCCAATCATTTAGAAGTAGGTATTCTGCTGAGTTAGCTAAGGGGAAAAACTGGAACGTAGAGTTAGAAGTGGCACAGCTCTCTTCTAGGAGAGAGCGTCTTCACTCTCAGTAAAACCTGGCCTGTGGAACTCTTCCGTGTGCTTTGAACTTTGCTTGCCATGGTCATGGCTGCTCTAGATTAGGATGCACATGCAAACACTGGGATGCTGTCTGCACCTTAGACCAGCCACCTACAGCATGCCACGCTAAACTGGAGGCAAATATGTCAAGCTGACATCACTTCTGTCTTGTGCACAAGCAAGGTCTGTTTGTCCCAGTTGAACTTCCTTCTGAATGACTGGCTTGAATGTTTGTCCTAAATGTGGAACATATCCATAGCTGCCTGACAGCATCCCTTCCTGGCTGAGGGTGCTTTTGATGCTTGAACTGTGCTGGTGGCTACAGGGCTCCTGCAAAGGTGAAATTACAACTGTGTTTACTGCCATTGTGGAGGTACCTGTGCTTCCTGTTGTGCTGCAGATTTGGCTGAAAGTGCACATCTGCACAGCCCCACCTCTCTGGAGAAACCATCACCAGGCATGTCTGTGCAGAGTGAGCTCATCAGAACATGTGCAGCTGGTTACTTGGGGACCAGGTTTTCCTCTTGGTGATGTTGGCAGGAGTCCAGAGTCTTTCCACAGCTGTGTAGGCACTCCCCAATTTTACACGCTCCAGCCTGGCACAGAGAAGTAGCAGGAGCTGAGGCCCAGTAGCAAGAACCACTTTTCCTCACTGTAGCCTCACTGCTTTACCTGTGCAGCCATGTCACAAGCAGTCTGCACCCTCCAGCACAACTGTGCTGTACTCTGTCCTTGCAGAGTCAGTGGGAGCCTTTTCCTGCTGCTGTTTCCTGCTGTTTCTCTGGTCTGGCACTGCAGTTCTCTCTGTAGGTGAGTTTATGTAGGTATAAGCTGCTTCCATTAGTAATTATTCAAGCCTGAACTAGAGTCCTGTAGCCCGTCTTTCTGGCATAGCTTGTGGAATGGACTGGTCTGTTTTCACCCCCTTCTACTTCCCAGTCACAGCCCTTTGTGTGAATGAAACATTAGTAGTCTGTATGGGGTTTTTTGATTTTTTTTTTTTTTTTTTTTTTTTTTAACCCTTGTTGATAGTTTTTATGGGAATGTGAGAAATGTGTGCAGTGAGGTAAAGACTCTTCTGGTTAGCTATCGTCTGCTTGCAGAACCTTGCTCATATCGAGTTCTGGTTTTTGTAACACGTTTGAAAAACAGAAAGCACACCCAGCAATTCTCCGTAGTGTCTTTGCAAAGTTTTTATACTGCATATGCAAAAAGACTGTGTATCTGTCTGTTCTTTCTGAGCACGATCTTAAGCACTATGAAGAAAACCCTTCTGTTTACCCTTTTGTTCATACATCATTAGTCATTTAGGTGCACAGCAATGGGCTGGGTGCTGCTTCTGTTTTATACAGAACTTAGCTCTGGGTGGATTCTGCATCAATTTTTGGCAGGGTTTTGGCTTGCCAGTCACGTGCCCTTGAACGGTGGGGCCCTAGGATACTGGGCCTTTTACCCTTTTACTTTTTGGCTTTGGAAGTTCTTCTCCTCTAGCTGCTAGATTCACTCATTGCTTTTTCCAGACTCATCATGTGCACTCTGAATTGTGCTGTCTTCTGGTCTCAAGCCTCTGCCTGGGAATTTGGAAGACCAGTAGTAAGGCAATGTCTAGAAGTCAGTTGTTAAAAATTTGCAGACTCTTTAAAAAACATCAACAAAAAAGTGGTGGTCTTGCACTGTATTCACGCGGCTTTGATCTACAGGAGAGAAACAGAGAAATGTTCCAAAATTGTATGTTCTAATCAGCTCAGATACCTCGAGCCTTTCCATATCTAGGTATCTAGAGTCAAATCTGTTTCAAGTTCATCTGATCAAAGGGCATTTGGCTCTTTTAGCCTGCTCCCAAGTTAGAAGCAGTGATGGGGCTGCTCTTGGTAGTGCAAGGAAGCAGAAGGTGGTAGGTATTCGAAGCAGGGACAGTATGAAGTTTGCAAAGCTGTGTGACACTCAGAGCTGGGCCAGGAGGTTGGAGGAACATAGGAGATGTGAACTATGATACATTCTTGGCTTGTACTTCTGCGTTCAAGAAAGGTTCATATCTTTGCATTCTTGGTAAGCCTCACAGATTTCTTGCACCTAAGCAACAAGACCCTAACAGTAGAGTTGTGCCAAACTGCAGCAAGGTGGACAATGACCTTTAGCTTTCAGCAGATAAAGGCAGTGCCTTTATCTAGGATCTTCCGCCTGCATTGGTCCATCCACAGTGGAGACAGGGCTTCAACATAATCCAATGCTGGTTAAGAGGGAGCAGGGCCAGGTATTCAAGTTAGCTGTCTAGCATTAATATAGATTCCTCACTGTTCCTAGGCTACCAATACTAATAGAAAGAAATGTGATCATGCATCTTTTAGCAATACTTAAAATTGAGAAATGCTATCTGTCATCAGCTGTATACTGCCAAGATAAGAGCTGCAATGTTGCTGGAAGGAAATCAGATGAACCAGTTAGAATCAGTAATGCATTGGAAGTTAATCTTAAAATTAGTTATATCATCAAACTGCTACTAAAAATAATACTTATGCACTCTAAAACTGGTTTCACGAAGATAATGTTTTCTATTTTGTTAGAAGGCTAATCTGAGTATTACTTTTATCATAGTCAACTGAAAGGCTGGGTAAAAATCTTTGGTGATAAAATCAAATTGGTTTGTAATGTCAGAACAACCACTTTAATAGTTTTTTGTGGTCGCGAAATCTCACTCTGTATTTCTAATAGCCATTACTATAAAATACAATATTCTTGATAAGTAGCAATCTGTCAGAGAAGACAATTTCAAATCTTGTGTAACTTTTAAACATTAAGTGCAGAACACACACTAATTCTGTGAGATAATGTTTAGGGATGCCTGAATTCATAGGACTTTCCCTTGATTCTTTACTTATGTAGGTGTTACTGTCCATGTATGCAGGTGGTGTACTGCCATGTTCTCAGACTTAAAAGTTAATGAAAGGCTGGACGTCTCCCATTTAATAAGAAAGTCAAGGGACAAAAAGAACAGCAGAAAGGAAAACAATTTCCTCTGTACAATGTGCATGATGGCAGTGTTAGAAACTCATTGACAACCTTGCTATGCTGAACTTTTGCAGACTAAAACTGGAGCAGAGAGGGATTAATCCAAAGCTTGTATTCTCTTCATTATCTTATTTCCTGATAATAATCAGGTCCTGAAGTTGTGAAATACTGGTCTGTCACCAGAGGAACTTGCAGGCTCTATCTGGCACCACCTGCCTGTAGCATCTTGGAGAACTCGGGTTTGAAGCCTTCCACTGGGCTCTGTGCGTTGGTTCATACACAGCTTACACTCAGATCTGTTTACTTGAGTTTGTCTCTTCTAGGAAGTTGTCTCGTTTAAATTAGCAGATCAAAATGGGAAGTATTCTACCCAGTATGGGTAATAGCATCTCTAGGTTTTTTCAGCAGGCAGTTGTTCTGCTTTCACTCTAGAAGAATTACAAACAAGTTGAAATATTGCTGTCGTTGCTATCAAGATACTTCATGACATATTTTTCCATTTTGGAATGTATTTGTTAGTTCTTACAAAACTCATATGCATAGGGAAAGTTTCTTGAAAACCTGCCAAGATGAGCCTCTCTTTACAGCCTAGCATTCTTATGATAGATGTGCCTGTAGCGGCCTCTCCCTTATAAGCATGATAAATGCTTGCCTCACAAGCACCAGGTTATGCTGCTTTCTGCTCCGTTATGTCCTCTCAGGTGTTTTAAAGCAGTCTCTTACAAGACATACTTTGTCTCCCTGTTTCCACTGGAGCCTGCAGTTGTTATCATCTGGTCACTTCTGCCCTCGTCGGCCTTGGCCTTGGTCGCAGGCAGAGATCTAAAAAGCAGATCCAGTCGTTAACTGCAGTTTGAGGGAGCCCATGGCAGTTTCTCTGCCCACAGCATTGCTGTCGACTCCACCATACAAAGAGGTGGCCTCTCCTTGAGGCTGCGACGTTTTTCAGGGAAAGGAAAAATCTGAAAATCTTATGACTGCAGTTATCTTGTTGTGTTTGCAAACAGTCTGGAAAATGAGAGAAGATTATAAATACCTCACAAATGAGGACTGGAAAGAGTCTTCAGGCTAAAGCAATTAGTCATGCATGAAAACCTTGACTAAGATGTCAGAAGCAGACTGTGGAGGCAAAAGAAGGGAGATCTTCAGTAAACAACAGAGCTCTGCAGAAGACAAGCAGAGACAGTACTTACTATGTTCCTCTGCTTTCCCATCTTCTGTCCTTTTCCCCTTTCCATGGTGAAACCACTACTTCAAAAAAATTACAGTTGTCTGCCAGAGTAAAGCAGGTTATCTACTGCCTGTAGCAATGTGAAATGAGAAATACAAGGGTATGCCTTGCTCCCTGTAGCTTTATCACATATGACTTAAGTTCCAGAGAAAAATAAGAGGCAGGGAAGGGCTTTGTTAATCACTTACGTACGTTAGTAATTAATACAGCCACTATTAATACAATGAATGATAAGTTTAGAGTGCAACCTCTGCTACTGTTTTAAATGGGAATTGGCTTTCACTTTTTAAGCTTTTTCAGAGGTGGAGATTGGAAACTCTTAAGCTCTTTTGTTAAGAAAATAAAATGTCTGTGTTTGTTTACTGATGCCACAAAACCCTCCAGAGAGTATAACCTCTCCACATAAGTGCTTTGCATACGTACTGCAGAGATGGTCACTTTGCATGAGTGTCCTCCTGTTTTCATGGCATAAAAAAAGCCCAATATCTTATGGAAAAGGGAAAGCTGCACGGAGTGGGTGACTGTGCTTCATCGATACAAATAATTTTTTTTTTTTTTTAGTTTGTTTTTCCTTTATGCCTTCTGTCTTTCTCTGGGGTCTTTTAAGGGACCTTTTGAGTACCTGGAGGTACCTTCTAGAAATTGAAACAAGCTGTTTTTTGATTCAGCCTCTGTATGAGAAACAGCTTTCCAAATCCCATGTCACGTTACACAGAATTTACGAACAACAGTGTGGTTGATTAGGCTGCTAACTCTTGAACAAAAGACTTCTCCTAACTGCTCTTTGAAGAGAGTTGAGAGGCTAGGCCCAGTTCCTCGGAACTCAATGGAAAATTATCCACAGAAACTAGTAAAGATATCCAACCCCTTGCAGTTTGTGGACTCAATACTTGGAAAAAAGGATCACCTTTTCTTTGAAAGTTTTTGTCTGATCCAGCCCTTGCATGAAGCCTCACAGAGCATTCTTACTTGTTTGAAGCCAGTTCTGATGTATTTTCATTATTAATGGGAAAGAAAGCAGCCTAAGCAGGGACTAGACTGCTGAGAGTCACTTGTTACCCAGGGATAATCTATGGATTTAGCCCTCAGTGTTGCAGGAATGGGTGTGTTCCAGGTATGCAACTGCCTGAAGTTTCCCACCTGGCACCTGAAGTAATGGAAGGGTCCAGAAGGCATTCCAGGGATGGGCCCAAAGGCTGAACAGAAGCAGACAGGGACTCAAGATATCCCAGCACATGTGCCCAATTGTTGCTGTGCTGCCAGTCAGTGTGGCTTGTTTGCATTATGTCTGCCCTTCATCAAAGGCAGTATTATCATCTTTTATGAGTGCATAGAACAAAGAGTCTCCTTTCTTCACCAGGAAACTGCAACTAGTACTTTCACAGCTCTTTGAGGAGATACTTGTGTATTTGAGTCCGTAATTTCTAGAATCACTGCTGATTCTTTACTAGACCTTGACTGTGATCTGATTTATAAAACTGAAGCTTCAGTGTGGTTGCTTGCTAGGAGGACACAGCTGAGCAAACCAGGTTAGCAAAAGTGTGCTGCAGAGTGAGGGGTGCTGCTCTGTGAGGAAGCCAATACAGAGCTAGGCAAGAGTTGGGCAGGTAAGTTCTCCAGATTTCATAATAGGACAGCAGCTTTATCTTTCCCCCTAGGACTTTAAGTTGCCCTTAAAGTCCCAAATTCTTCAGGTCTTGTGATTTTGGCCTAATGAAAACTTAGGAGAGATTTTGCTTGGTCTGCAGAATGATTATATATCTTCCTGGCCATTTTTTTTCAGCATCCTTCAATTCACTAAAGTTCAGTCTTTGTCTGGCACAGATGTTTGGCTCCATTGTGTGTACAAAGTTAACAGGGCTGTTCTTTCCCAGTTCTTGTTGTTCCCATGTATACTTCTATTTCAAACAGCTGGTCTTCGAGAAGGCTCTAATTAATCACTGGAACATCTGACCTGAGATGTAGGTGCAAGTTACTTAACACTCTCCATAAAAGTGCAGTGTTAGCCTTTGCCTTGTTAGTTTCAGCCTCTTGTTGCATGCAGATGATGGTCTCACCTTGTTAGGGATCTGGGAGTGAACTCCCATGTACACTAAATCCTCTTTCATCCTTTGTGAAAGTCGTTCTCATTCTAACTCAGATTCTTTGCAAGGAAAACTTGAGTATCAGCTATTAGGAAAACACCATGTGAGTTCTGCGGAAGGTTCTGGATCTTTCAGGGCACTGATGTTGCATTAAATTTTAGAATGAAAAGATTTTCTAGGTGAGAGGATGAGTTCACTGATGTGCCCTCCATAGTGCTTGAGTGGCTTAAGTGTGGAGTAGCTGGGTTTGTATGAGAGGATGAATTCACTGCCTTTCTCTTTCTGTCTTTAACAACTCTTTTTAGAGAAACTCAGGTTGTATAGCTTCATACAGGTCCATCCAGTTCAAACTTGATGGGATTAAGCAGAATGAGAGGAAATCTGACTAGTGCAGTGCACTGAAAGCAATATGCTTTGTGTAGACTTGTGACTCAAAAGGGAAATGTAATACTTCCTGAGGATCTTTAAATGTCCCTACTTGACCTCCACAATACGTAGATTTTTAGCTGACAGAAATGCAGTCTTCTGGTTTTACTTACCTCCCACAGTATCTGGAAAACCTAGCACTCTGAGGACTAGGTGCTGATTATAATAAAAGAGATGAAGAGGAAATCTAGTGTAAGATCTGCAACTCAGGGAGCAGCACTGTTTGGGTTTTCAGAAGGCTCACCTTAGCCAAGCAGTTCCCATACTGAGATTACTAGTAAAGAGGTGTCCAGCTTTGAGAGCAGGAATATCGTAAGATTGGCACAGGTCAGCATACTAGTGGGGAGCTGGAGCCTCTCTGGGTTCTGTGAGATCCCAGACTTCATGTGCTGGCTTGTTCGTCTATGCCTGGCTTTTTCCAGAGCACAAATCACTTTTCAATGTCACCATCTCAAGGAAGCTTGCGGTTTGAAATGAGCACTACTTTTTTGATACATCATCACTGAAAATGTCAAGTCAGCCATCCTCCCTGAAATGTTTGCCTGCAGGTCTCTTAGGCTATGTCCAGAAGGCTACCAAATTTTGGCTGCTTAAGAAAAAGGTATGTGAGCCCCAAGCAATTTTTAGGTTTTATGTTGAGGTCTGCTGTGTAGTGCTCCTGAGCTGGTGTACTTTATGTGACTTTTTCTCCTGGAGTCAGAATTCAGTGTTCCAGGGCCCTTCCCAAAAATCACGATTCCTGCTGGGAATCCAGCTGTCAGGCTGTATGGTGTTGCACAGGCTCAGGCAAAGAGTGTGAATGGCCTCTTCAGGATGAATGCCAAGATTTGTACTCTAAGAAATGGATATCAGTGTGGACTAGTTGCCACTTTTGCTTCCAGCTAAACTGATAAATTGATCAAGAATATTTTCATAGGGGTAACTATGTTTTGGTTTTACAACTTTTCTAGGCATAACTGAACACTTAGCTTCTAAATCATGATGGAGGAGATAGCTAAATAGATTTTTCTACTGGACTAGTACTATTTTGATCTCAAATGAGCAGCTGAAATTCAGTGTTCCTTTGTAGCCTTTGGTTTCAGGAAAAGGACAGACTGAATTGCCTTGCAGTCAAACTATGGCACTGTTAAGATCTACCTGTAACTTCTTGTGTGATTCTTCTGCCGTAAAGCAGGTAGAATAATGATTAGTGTTCTAAAGCATTGTCTTGCCTTTGTATAATTAAACAAAGGGAGGGCTAGAAAGGGATTGTCAGCGCAATTCACAGCAGCCTCTGTGATTAGCAGCTAGTCCTTCACATGTGCAAAGCTGTGGATTTAATCCATTAATCAACGGGGGACTGGAGCTGTCTCTTCCTGCTGTATTTTTGACATTGTTCTAATGTGTCATTAATTCCTGGTAGCAGGTTATTTCCTTTTACTCAGTAGTACTTACAAAGTTCCTCCCAGATGTTCAGATACTAGTGCTGTTGTTTCATGGCTCTGGTGTCTTTGGGATTTCCTTTTAATGCCAGTGTTTCCTGAGCTGCTGACTATGGAGTAGTTTATAAGCATTCACTGCTCTGCTGCAGCCTTTCAGGGTGACTTCAGGCAGATTGCTTGATCTCGCTGATACTCTCCATAACAAGACTGAAATGCTGTCCTCTGTGCAAAGATGCATGGAGGTTGAAGCGCTGAAGAGAGAGGGGCTCTGTGGCTGCACAGTATGTTAAATAACCCTCTGCGGTCACTCCATAGGAAAATCTGAACATTCAGATACTATTCAGGCAAGCTTGCTCTTTCTCCAGACACAATTCTGCTATGGGAAACCTGCTAGCAGAGCTTTTCTCTGCCCTGAGTTCCCAGCAGGTCGTGTCTCCTGTAGCCCGTTTGCATTGCTCTGAGCCGGCAGTTGTGTAGGGCTGCCTTGGAAGGAGAAAGATTTACTTGGAGGGTCTGGTGCAAGAGGAAGAATGTGCTTGGTCAATGGCAGCAAGCTCACTCAGCAGCACATTTTGTGTGTCTGAGAGCTTTCATCCAGGGATGAAGGAGGTACTAAGCCTGTATTTGGAGCAGCTGTAGTGGGAAGAGTTAAGGGGGCCTATAGTGCCTCTGTGCCCTGTGCCGTGTACTTCAGGTATTTTAATAATGGCTGCATAGCCCCAAAGCCACATTTTTGCAGATAAGGATTCTTAGATAGCTGCTGCCATAGTCAAGTGACTTGGTGAGAATCTGGCATGGCAGATGTGGGTCTTCACCTTTGCAGAAAAGCTGCCATAGAAATGCAAGATTGTCTCTTGTTTCGGTTCACAGCTTCCAATGCTAGGGCAGGGTATTCGCCCGGGCAGTTCACTTGCTGCTGGCTGGGTGCAGACTGTCTAAACATGTACCACGTTTTTGTCTCGTAGCACCTCTCACTGCATGGCTGCGCATGTCAGCGTTGCCAGTGGGGACCTGTGTTCGATGCCAAGACCAGCCGTCTGGTTTCAGCAGCGCTGCTCCTCCTCATTGCTGCTCAGTTTGCTGCAGTGCTTAGCCCTGCGGTTACAAGGAATGAAATACAGATTCTTAGAGAGCAAGACTCATTGAAAATAGAAGTTGCTCTATGAAAGACTGAGACCTTCTACATAGAAATAAATTGGATTTGACAGGGATATTGATTCCGGTGTAGTTTTCAGGAAATAATTACCTTAAAGCAATGCTGTTCCTTCTTTCTGCATACAGATAATACACAGGAGGAGACTATTGCCTCCTGCTTCCTTTCTTGTTTTCAAAAGCATGCCACACAAAGGGAAAGGCTGGATGTAGTATGCACATCTCAACCTGATACTTGTGGGAGGAGGGAAGGGCAGCTTTGAATGATGATGACATGTGCTGTATTTGGGTGTAAAATTTACATTAGTACATAAATCAATAGATCTCTAAGGCTGATTGTGAAATACTAGTGGATTCTGAGTAAATGATAAATGAGCTTAATAGAAATGAACCAGAAATAACCAAAAAACCTTTGTTCTCATGCAAGAGCAGGTATATGATTAAAAATACTGATTCTTGCATACTGGGGACTCTGTTTTGACTACAGGTGTTACAGATACATGCAGTGGATCATTTTGGATATGGTTCTGCCATGTCCTGTGAGACAGAGGACTACTGTCATGCTGTGACCAACCGGAATGTGGAGGGAAGCAGGGGGAGACACCTGGGAAGCCTGGAATGTGGTACTTTGCGCTGAACTGCTCCCATTTCACCCTGGGGTGGTTATTCTCTCTCTTTGCCCGAAGAGCAGTGATAAAGCAGAATGAAGCTGTGAAGGTTGAGCTAATGGCAGAAATGTTTTGCAGGTGTAATGGGGTCCTTAGTGTGATGCATTGCCAAGAGCCCCAGAAAGATTTGTGACCCTGCTGGCTTTGTGTCTACATTAGGTCAATTCACATCATTTTCTTCAGCTAGCTATGTTCACAGTATCTCTTCTAGCGTATATTTCAGTACCACTCTACGTCAGGACCCAAACCTGTCTTATCAGGAATGATATAAACTGGAGCCATGGAAAATGGCTAAGGCTTTGTGTCGCTACAGGCTGGTATTAGCTGCAAACAGAGGACACAACATGTTCACATCTCTGTGCTTATAAACTCGGAAGATTAAATTCATCAGTATGAAAGGCTACAGTCCAGAAAGAGTGATAAGTCTTCAGACTTCAGCATAAACACCATGCTGTACGCAAAGTCAGCCACTGCTGACCTACAGCCAAACTTGACCCCTGGGAGCACCTACTGTGTCTGACAAGACCATGAGCTTGGTAAGGCTTCCCATTGAGTGCTGCAGTCAGGCTCTTGAATTTCACAAACACCTGATCCACACCAGTTCTTTCCCCACCTGGGCAATAAGATCTGAGTCTCTGTGGTTAATCCCTGGTTGATGACTGCATGTGAGGATTAAGGCTACCTTACAGTGAGGTAACAGGCAGACTATCTCTACTTTTATCCGTATCAGGACGCAGGCTGTCCTACAGTGTCTTCTTTTAAGGAGGCTGTGCAATTAGTCAAAAAATTGTTTCTGTGTAACATAATTGGGAAGTCACTGTTCTCTGGCAAGGGTGAAATATCTGAGGAGCACTCTTCTCTCAGTCATCAGGTCCCTTTTAGTTGTCATTCTGTGATGTGCATCTGTTTGATATCAGACTCATCAACTGAAAAACCTAAGCTGGCTGATGTTCCCAGGTAGAAAAGAGCAGTTAGAAACTGTATTCAGAACTCCCTCCTGTGCCTTGGTTCTGTGGCAGCAGAATCCACTTTCTATTAGAGAAATTGTATAATTGTAGGTGTTAGCAACTCCTACTGTAAAATTTGTCAGATGTATAAAGCATTAATTTTTCTTTATTTCTTGATGCAAAACCCCAGTGGTACAAAGCTGTAGTCTCCCATCACCCTGCTACCAAGCAGGAGCTCTTACTAGCACAGCTGGAGTCTGTGGCTCATGTGCAATGTGGTGATGCTAGTACCAGTGCAGGTAGGAGTACCTCTCCCCACATGTGAGCCACTTAGAGTTCCTAGTGGACACTGTCATACAGATGATTTTTCTTAAGCACATAGTGATGAATTTATCTATCTTTCTGAGTCTATCACTAACCCCCTAAAGTGAGTCATTGGTATGCCCTAGCGGATCTAATCATCAAGTTGTTCCCAAACATCAAAGACCTTTAATGTCAAGCTCCACACTCTTTCCACTAATCACCCCTAAGAGCACATAGAGAGCCCTGATTTTTATCTTACTGGAGAAGAGATGTTTCAGGCAACCAGCCCATAGGAAGCTGAAAGTGCCATAGGCTCGTCTCATGCATACTCCAGAATGACTGAGAAGTGCCTCTTTGAGAGCACTCAGATCAGTTAACAGTTCAAACTGCTGCAGAATAATACATGTGGGAAACATTGATGTGAATGCCACAGAAAAAGGGTAGAGGTGGCCTTCTTGCATTTGTCAGGTTGTTTACATGACCAACAGCCATGCCTCTGGAAACAGTTGCATCTTTCTAATAAAGCTGGGCTATTTCCCATCACCCCTTTATCCCTTGTTTCCCATTTCTCTTTTGGTGTACTTCTATTTAAAATTCTCTCCTTTTCTTGTTGTTCTCCTGCATCCCAGTTTGGATTGGGCGCTGGTCATTCAGCAATGTAAGCCAAGTCTTTTTCTGTCATGCCCTGGGGCTATCTGCCAAGCTTATACTCTCCATTCTAGCTCTTTGCCTTGTGCCTGGAAATGCGGTTGGCAAAGGGATTATGAGACCTGGCTATAAACTGTTCCAACAGCACAAATTTCACTTAATGTGATCTGCTTCCCAGTCTAGGAGACCTAAAGATTTCTTCCCTTATACAGTATGAGTAGGCTCTGTATCTGACAGATTTCTCTTGTGCAGAGAAAGTCGAAGATCTATTGCTTTTCTTCTGTGCCTCTTTTCTGTAGGCATAGCTCATTAGCATCACCTGAGTCTCTGTCTACATGGCTCTTGGCCATGGCTCATCCTATTCAGCAATCTGCACACATGAACATCCACAGTTTTTTTTTCTGTAATGCCCTAAGAGAACAGTTCTTGCTGTATATGACTCCCAGTTTTCCAGAAAGGCACTTCCATCCTCTTTCTAGTTGTATCAGATGTGCTAGTGGTGATGGTGGCCCATCTTCCAGAAGTAACTGTGGTGGCTGAACCAAGTCTGTTTAAGGTTGTGTTGCACTGACTTGATTTTTTGCGTGAAATGTCCTACCAGTCTGTAGCAAGTATCTGAAGGGAGGGTGTCAAGGGGATGGGGACAAACTCTTTTCAGTTGTCCCATGCGAAAGGACAAGACGCAACGGGCAAAAACTGAAGCACAGGAAGTTCTGCCTGAGCGTGAGGAGGAATTTCTTCACTGTGAGAGTGACAGAGCAGTGGAACAGGTTGCCCAGAGAGGTTGTGGAGTCTCCTTCTCTGGAGAGATTCAAGGCCCACCTGTATACAATCCTGTCTAACATGCTCTAGGTGACCCTAAGTTGGACTAGATGATCTGCAGAGGTCCCTTCCAACCTTACTGATTCTGTGATATAGGACAAAATGTCCTACCAGTCTGTCCTACTGCTGAGGTTGAGTGAAGCCTCTTCCTGCACTACCAGTAGCTGCTGCCAGATGGATGCCTGGAAACAGGCTGGTCCTGCTGGGATGGCCAGTGCTGTCTGTAGAGTTGAGCGTGTCATCGCTGCTATGTCTGGGGCCATGGCGGTGTTGGGAGCATCTGCTTTCCTGGAGTGATGAGCTACTGCCCTTCTCAACCAACTGCCTGGTTTCCGTTCTCAGCAACTCCAAATCTCTTCCCAGAGGAACTGTTATCCTGTTGGGCTTTTGTTCAGCTAGTTGAATGCCAAAGCTTGTTAATGATCTAAAGCTTTCCAGCAGCAGGAGGAGTTATAGATGTTAGAAGTGGGGCAAGTGCAGCTCTGCGGCCATGTGGGCCCTGGGGCAGCATCAATGTGTTTCCATCCCGTGCTTGTGCAGGACACTGTAGCGGCCCCAAGCAATGCCACAGGCCATTCCTGACCGGAGCTGCAGCTCTGCCACTGCCTCACTCTTGTGGAGTCTCTCATGTTGCAAGAAGTTCATCTATAACATTGAGTGAAAAAAAAAATATGGTATTTTAAATTCTGGTAGTTCTTAACATTATAATTAAGCTGCTTGAAAGGATACCTCAGGGAAAACATGCAGCTTGGCTATATATCGAGCTGGCTGAGGTAGTGCTTCCTTATAACATCCATATCTTATGATCTATAAACTGTGTTTAATAGCTAATCCGTCACCTTAGGTTCTTGTATCAGAAAAGCTGGTTTTCCTATTAATCTGTTAATTAGTATCAACACAGCATGATGCAGATCCTCATCTGGCAAGATTATTCATGCTGCTTCGCACAAAAATAATTTATCACCTGTGCTATCTGCCTCTTGCTTTGGCCCACAGATCTTCCTGACTTAGCATTACTCCTCCTATTGTGATAAAATTTAAGTGAAAAATAATCTTTTTGAAGGCTTCTCTTACCATGGTTTTTGAAAGTCATGGAAAGCTCATTTCCGTGGGGAAGCTGTATCCACAGCCTGATAAGGTTCCAGATGAGTGATGCTGAGCCAGCTGTCCTTCCACAGATTTTTTTTTAATCTGCTTTCCATGTATGCCTAATCTCTAGCTAGTGTGGCTGGGAAGAGGTTAATCTTTTGTTTTGGAGAAGGGAATTAAATTCTGCATCTGTGTGACATACCCAGTCTGCAGGTGGGGATCAAGCAGAAATATGTAAGTTTATCAGGGCAAGGAGAGTGAGCAAGAGGCTCAGTTTTTGCCGCTCATTTTGCGTTCCCCTAGGATTAGGCTGGTATCTTTGTCTGTAGGACTGCACTGAAGCCTGTCTGTAGTGCCACGGCGTCTGTACTGGTGATGGCTGACCTATGGGCTGCTTCTACTGCAGCTGTTGCACTGACCAAGGGCAGGAGGAAGCTGAGACTGTCTCTTCGTTGGTGGCATGGAGTTAGGCCATCTTGAAGAGAGAGGACCAGTGTCCTGGGATACTGTATCACATTCTCAGGTGGGAGGGTGGACCAAGTCTGTCTTGAGCTCTGATGCTGGGATGAGGTGAGACTGATCTTCATGAAGTCACTAACCCTGCTGATCCTCTCTGGAGGTTTGGAGAAAATGGCTGTTCTGGAAATGGGTCACAGGTGCAGCTGGGTACTGAAGGAAATGCATATGCAGGGGCCATAGAGGATTTGGGGTCAGGCCTTAGAGCAAACAGCTGTGCTGAGAGAGGAGATCTACACTGGGCAGAGGAAAACATATCCCTGCACTGGGCTCCATGCCCTGCGTTCTGAATGTGTATGTTCTGCCTCTGCCAGGTGGAAAAAGAGCTTGTGTCCTAGCATGTGTAGCAGGCAAAAGAATTTGATTCTCAAATTATTTGTCTTGCTAAATATGGCTATTTCTGTATTTAAGATGTCTCTAGAGGACAAGACTAGCTATTTGAAGTACAGTTATCTTTGCTGCAGTCTTGAAGTTGTTTGGGGCTTAGTAACGAATGGTTTTGTGCTGCAAGGACCCTGATGCCAATTAGTAAGAATGGTGCTCTTGGTAGCACAGTGTGGTTGGCCAAGCAGAAGTGCATGGAGGTGTTGGTGAGCACACAGTGGCTTACTCGTGTTCCAGGATAAGCAATAGACGCATCTCATTCTCCGGACTGCAGAGTCCTTGGGGTGCAGAGTGCTCACGTTGCTCTGGTGTGCATTCTGCTGTTGTTCTTTGAGGGTGGTGTCTTTGGCACCTGCCTGCAAGGTCTGAGGAATCTGCCACGCTGACCTGAGCTCAGGGTATGGAAAGCAGAATGAGGCGAGCATTCCTTTGTAATGTTTTCTGTAGCTGAATATCGTTACTTGTCTTCTTTCTCAAGATCTGCTGTACATAGGACTTCCATTTGCTTTAACAAAACTGAATGTAGATGTTAGTGTATTTATGAGAGCTAACCTGCATTGTGGCTGACTGTGGGTGGAAGTGCTGCTCTTGACAGCTCAGGGTGACCATCCCTGCAGTGATTCCTGATGGGGTGCAGTTTTCTGCAGCCACCACTTTCTCTGTTTTCTCAGTGGCCCCTGTGTCTTTGCAGTGCCTTCCTTCCTCTCTAGCAGGTGTTCTCTCACACTGTATGCTTCAGAGAAAGAGGCAGTCTTCAGATATTCTTAGCCTGGTTCTCCCAAGTCAGCCCTGTCCCTGCTACCTCCGCTGAGCTGCCCTGAGGAGTGTGGAGAAACTACAGAGAGCATGTTTTCCAGCTGGTAGTTACAGTCTTTCTCCAGAGCGGCCTTTTGCAGCTGTGATTTCTGGGACTGGGCTGGGGCCATCTGACTTGTTTCTGTGAGGACTTGTATTTACTTTTTCTCTCTTACCCCCGCAGGCAGCGTCCTCAGCACTGAGCAGTTTGGGCCATGTGTACACAGCCATTGGGGACTACCCAAATGCACTGGCTAGCCACAAGCAGTGCGTCCTCCTCGCAAAGCAGTCCAAAGACGAACTCTCTGAGGCACGGGAGCTGGGCAACATGGGGGCAGTGTACATTGCAATGGGGGATTTTGAAAATGCCGTGCAATGCCATGAACAGCATCTTAAGATCGCCAAGGAGCTGGGGAACAAGCGGGAGGAAGCCCGAGCCTACAGCAACCTAGGCAGTGCTTACCACTACCGGAGGAACTTCGACAAAGCCATGTCCTACCATAACTATGTGCTGGAGTTGGCCCAGGAGCTGGCTGAGAAGGCTATTGAGATGCGAGCTTATGCTGGCTTGGGCCATGCAGCTAGATGTATGCAGGACCTGGAGAGGGCTAAGCAGTACCATGAAGAACAGTTGCACATTGCTGAGAGCCTGCAGGACCGAGCTGCTGAAGGCAGAGCCTCCTCCAATCTAGGTAAGGCCCTGATGCGGAGCAGAATTTGTTAGACAGAAAATGCAGTGATTATCTGAGCTGCTGCCAGGATCCAGGAGGCTTGCTATGTGCCAGCTTCTTGGTTACTCTGACTCTACTAGTCTGTCTTCATAAAATGAACAGACACTTGACAGATTGCGTACTAATGTAATGCATCACATATTCAATTACTAACCTGCTCAGAAAAGTATCAGGATGCACTAAGTTATGGCAGAAGGGCAATAAGAAGGTGGAGCTAATCAGGTGTCAGAAGGAAATGTAAGAATCCTTGCACTAGGGCAAGGAATGACATGGTTTATTACCTGGCTGTTTCTGGGGTCCTTGCCAGCTAGGCATGTCAGCATTCGCTGCCTTGTAACTTGGGAAACACATAGGTCAGGTCAAATCCTAACTAAACTTGTTTTCAGAAACTAAACTTGTTTATTAAAATAATAGAGTCTAAGAATCATATTTTTTTCTGAGGGGAGATACTGACATCCTGCTGGCAAGCTGGAAAGAACTGAATTGCATCAAAGTGGTGTCCTTTCCTGCCTTTCATAGTACTGGATGTGGAGGAGACCAAAGAAGTGTTTGCTTCTTGGCCTGTAGCATTTAGGACTCTGCACTGCTGACAGTCTGGCTGTGCTTAAGGATGTTTTCTGGCTATAAATCCTCTCAGCTGGGAGTGTGTAAGCTGTGGTGGGAGTGGCAGAACAGAGCTGTTGTTGGTATAGTGTGATATGTGTTTGCTGGCAGCCCCTGAATCTCAGCTCTTGCAGGCTGCTCCCACTGTAAATTAGCTTCTGTTTCTGCCTGGCAGCTGGCATTTGGTTCATTTGTAGATGCTAATTGTACTCTGATGTTATCAACAGCAGGTAATTGAAATAGGCTTGATGAATTACTTAATTTCTTTTAATAGCTGAGTCCTCAAGAGCTGAATGAAGAAGATAAGGTGAGCTGGAGAAAACAAAACAGTCCTAGCTTTATAATTAGTGTTTCGAATTTCCTCCTCCTTTACACAAATTATGGCAAACCTGTGAGGCAAAGTAGGTTTATGAGGCAAGAGCCCCTGTGGGGCACTGAGCGGCAGAGAGCACTGAGCATTGATAACGTTTCTGTTAGTGTGACAGAGCACCCAGCAGGCAAGAGTGCTGGGAGGATGAAGCTTTACATCTGTCTTTCCCTAACATTTATGTAAGGGCTTCAGCAAAGTACAACAGCAGATGCATCTAGCAGAGCACCGACTACATCTTACAGCATGCTGTCAGCATGGAGTGGCCCTGGTGAGGCGCGAGGACGTGACAACCCCGTGGTTTATAATGGGGACAGAGGGGTCCACCTGGAGGAATGGGACCTTGAGTTTTCTTGTCTGGAACCAGAGGGAGGTAGGGAGGTCCTTGGCCGCACTTGGGAATGCGCTGGCTTTGCAGCTCGTGGTCAGGACTGGAAGAGAACGGAATTTATCTTTGTGTTTTTATTTCCAGTGGAAGCTGACTGAGAGAGTGCGCAAAAGCTGTTGGGCTTGTTTAGCTGCTGGGAGGTGACGCGCTGGGCTGCCGTCACGCGGCTGCCTTTGGCTGTGAGCGGCTCGGTACAGTGGGAGGGGGCCTATGTTGAGCAGCATTGACAGGCCTCCAGTCTGGAAATGCTTTTGTTTGCCTGTTCTTTGGAGCACATCCTGCTTTTTGGAGAATTTCCCCCTGCTCCTGAGCAAATCCAGATCCCTGGAACTGCAGTCTTGGGAAGCAGGAGCTGTTGTTTGGTTTTGGTTTTGTTCCCCGCTCTGGTGTGGTGAGCAGTCCTGGGTTGTCTGCGTTGTCTCCTCCCATTGCTGAGAGGTCTTTGCCAATGGGCAGAGCACACCTCTTCTGCTGGAGGAAAGAGCTTAATTCAAGCTCTGTGGCATTTCTTCTAACTCCTCTACTTCGAATATACTCTGACCCTGTGCTACTGAGCATTATGGGGGGAAAAAAACTGGTACAGGAATACTGAGAAGGGTTTAGCAATTCTCTGCAAGTGCTGCTTTTCCCAGTAATTGCTTTGCCTTATCCCGGGAGGGAACAAGTGCCACTACAAAGGGAAGCAAGTTGCTTTTGTTCTTCAGCTTTCAGATGTAGTCACCTGTATTTTTAATTCTCTCAGTGTTTTTCTGGCTCAAAACTAGTGAGTCAAGTTGGGACTAGAGAGTTCATCTTGATATGATTATGAATCTCACAGCAGCTTTGGATTGAATGGTGCTTTCATTGTGTGATTCCAGAAATTTTTGCATAAAATTGTAAAGAGTTTTGGTGCAGCAGAGAATGTGTCTTTTTTATTGGATTTAAGCCTAAATCTAACTTTAAGTTGGTATGCTGACTCAGCCACTCTGCACTTCATATTAGAATAGTTTTCCTAGCTTCTGAGTGCAGGATCTCACGTTTCGGCTGCTATTTGGCTGTATTTTTATGTCCTTTGTGTCAGAGTTAAGTTACACTGAGAAAAGAGAACATGCAGTTCTCGTTGAGAAAGTCTATTACTGTTGTTTAAAATGCACTCAATACCAATTAAAAAGTCAAGTGTTAATTGTCTCTTTCATCTGGTCCACATGCAAAACAAGACTTCATCAAAATAACCATGCTGACAGGCAAAAGAAATATATCTAAATGTGTATTTCCAAGCCAGAATGTTAAGAGTTGGCCTCTTTGCTGAAACAACAGAAATTTTCTGTTTGCATTTCACTGATTTAGATGGAAAGCTCTCTTAAGTGTATTATCTAATGCTGCGCAAGACAGATGCAGAATATAACATAGCCCAGCTGCTGTGGTGCTCTGCAGGGAGATATAATATGCTCTGTGACTCAGTAAGCAGAAGGTAATGGACTGAGGGCAAGTCACAAGTTATCAAGCTCTTCACAACAAGGAGATCTGGAGTTTAACCAGAAGTCTCAGATTGTCAGCCTTTGCAAAGCAGATGGTGTTTCCGAATTCCAAGGCTCCATGCAGAGAGCTTTTCAGCCTCTGCAGCTCTCAAGAATTCTTACTGTGATGCAGAGAGGAGACTTGAGATTACTAGCAAAACACAGTTTAAAGTCTCTCTCTCAGTGCTTAGCATCCATTTGTAATTATGAGAGCATCTTCATGCACTCATTGCTCAAAAGTGTTGAACAGGCTGCCTGTATCACAGGAAAGGAGTGTATGCTTCAACTGCTCCCTGACACCTTGCTTATTTGCAAAGTAAAGGCAAACTTAGAAAATTTAGGCTAGTTTTCATTGATCATAATTACAAATCCCCAAATAACATATGTAACTAACTAGAAGTGAATAATGTATATCACATATGGGGGGAGGTTTTTTTGTCAAATATGCCCTGGCAGATGCTGAAGTTGTGACACCACCAAGCAGTGAAGGTGCCTGTCTGGGCAGCAGATGCTGGCTGTGGATGTATCGTGTCAGGGGGAGGGAGATGCCTGGTTAGGATGAAGGAATATTACCCTCAAGTAAGCGGAAGAAAATACTAATTTTTCTTAATCATCACAGCAAGCTCACTGGCTAAGGACAGTGATACAAAGGATGAAATTCTGGTTCTGTTTGAAGAAAGGTTTTTTTTTTCACTAAGAAAAGGTATTTTCAGGCATTTTTACTTCAAAACATTTAAAATTCTTTCGGATTATGTTAGTTTTGTTTATTTTTCAGCTCACCATGAAATGAAATAAAACACAAAAAGTCCATGTTTTGTTTTACCACATCAAGATTTAGAATGTGAAAACAGTTCACTGGTTTCAGATTTTTTGCAGAGATTTTTTTCATGCTAAAGCTGCCTTTCTCTTCTGCTGTAATCTCAGGCCTGGCTCCAGCTTAGGTACTACAAACACCTTGACCTCGAATCAGTCTGAAACATTCCCCCTCCCTTTCCCCATTCATTACCTGATTTGAAAAATCAGTGATTTACATAGGCAGAGCACAACTGGTATGACTTTTTTTGCTCATGTCTTAAACAGATTTATGGCTACCCAGTTCTAACTGTATTTATCATCATCATCAAGATGATTAAAGGAAAAGAATTTATGAATGAATGTCATTTACACCATTGGTGTTGCTTTATACTGTATAGGGCAATAAAAGCTCTCTGACCATTTTGTTTCCTGTCCATTTGGATTTGGTCTATTTACCATCTCCTCTGTGTGGTGTTCCAGGGTGCAGTTTGGTTGGCCAGCTGCTGGGCAGAAGACTACCCTTTACTTTGAAACCAGTGATCATAGCAGTAAGAATGGGTCAGCACACTGCTGGGCACACATTTCTGGATCCTTTTTCATCATGTGACCAGCACAGATGTATGCTGGAGCTGTGGCTCTAGCAAATTAATGCCATAGCAGGTTCCAGAGACAAGGAGATCACAGCTTTATTCTCTGTTATGCCACTTGCTTGGCTTTGTCCCGGGTGTTTCCTGGTAAATATTTGCTCAATATTTTTCTACATTCTTGGCAGTGACGAGGCTGACTAAAAGATTTAGAACTGTGAAGGCGTCATTTCTCATCCATCTGTGAACCTCAGTTTTGTCTGTCAGGGATGCACAGAGAGAGAATGTGTTTGGTAGGTGGTGTTTTGAGATATGAGTGAGAATTTTTCCCCTTCCTGGCTGCCCTTTGGAATCTCTACTGGTGACTGCTGAAAACGTACCAGGAAATGCTGTAGAGGATCTTCTACCAGTTTTTTGTTTTGTTTCTGTTTTGTTTTTTCTCCAAAAGCAACCTAGATTTCTCAGAAGAAATTCTGGGAATCTGCTTGAGTTGGCTTGTGAGAGACAGCAACCATTTCTGTGGATATGGTGTTCAGGGTGAAGCTCCATCCATCGCTTCTCTGTAGGCCTGCATCCCTATCTCTGCTTTAGCAATCTGCTACCCCAGCCCTTGGTTTAAATTTGACTTCTTTGACAGACTTTTGACTTTCAAAGCCATGGACTGTCTCTGACTCTTCATCATCATCTCTCATTTTGTCCCCTTCAGGTGAGACAGTAGGGGCAGGAACTCCTTTCATCTCCAGCCCCAGGAACCCTTTTTCTTATCTTTCATTAAGTACAGAATGAAGTGTCGATGGGATAGTCTTCATGTCCAAGTCAGTCACCATCCCTAGGGCTCTTCCTTCGCTGTACGTTCCTCCACCTGGCGGGAGAGAGGCTGGGCAGTGGCAGGGAGCACAGCCCTTTGCGCTGGCGTTGCCTTCCATTGACCATGCAGCTCTCCTGCTCTGGGGACACAACTCCTGACCTGTTATGATATTTTAATGGTGACTGCTATGCACTGGCTTTTTTTTTCCTCACAATGAAATGGAGGCTCTTCCACATGCTTAAGCTTTGGGGCTGGGCTGGGACAGCTGTGGCATTTTGCCTCCTCAGTAGGGCCTCCTGAATGACCTTGGATACCAAAGATTTTTCCTCCTCTCTCCAGCCGGCTGGGAGTGTTTGCCAAATTAAGAGTAACATCCCCTAATGCTGCCAGAAATTTGGTCCAAGGGAGATGAGAGGGCTCAGATGGAGAAATAAGATGATGAACTTTGTGGCAGGAGAAGGGTGCCCATCTCAAGGATAGTGAAGCTCGGGGGTCCCAGAGGAGTCTGAGTAATCAGAGAGCACTGGAAAAGGCCTCCTGAGGCATTGGATCCAGCCCCCTGCTATTGCACGTGCCATGTTGTAATATTAATACTATGACTCACGAACTAACCAAGTGCCATTTTGACAGTCATGTTTTATTTGCTTTACTGTCCTACTGTAGGGCTGTTTGAGACCTTACCATTCTGATAGTCAGAAGCTTTTCATAGCTTTTCTGCATCCAGCCAGGCTTCACATTTGCCTTTCTTTAGTGGACATACATAAATTAAAGTGCATGTCTTTGCATTTTAGTTTTGAATTTCATCACCCCATTCTTGCTTCTCTAGTACATAGATTTGTCCAATCCTTCCTGCATAATAATCCAATCCTCCTCTGTACTAGTTGTGCTTCTTGACTGTGTTTCATCAGCAGATCTCACTGTAGCACTCACTTCCTTTGTGCCAATGTTGCCAGTAAGAACATTAAGTAAGGTTTGTCCTGATCTCTTGCCTTCTGACTCTTAATTAATAATTTCCCATATGAGGCAATACTGGATGCTTTACTGAAGTGCTGGTAAATTTAATTACCATATTTTTCATGTGCATCCCTGTGCATGTGTGAGGGAACAGTGCGTCTTACCAAAACAGGGGTTGTCGAGGCAGTCAGAACCCCCCTGTTTGTTTTTAACCTATTTTCTGTTCTCTCCATCCCTTTCAGTGACACTGCTAGCTGACTGCTTTCCCACACCTGATTCTTCAAAGGAGACAGCGGCTCTGGTGGAGAACCTTTGTGTCTCAGCTCCTTGAAAAATCTGTCCATTTAGTAAGAAGAGGTTAGGGACTGTTTACTAGTTCCTTTATTTTGGAAAACCCAGATATTTTGGGTTTTTCGGATGTGGTTTTCCGTGAGCCGTATGTTTAGCTCTCTGGTGCACAGGGCCTGCTGCATTGTGTCACCCTGGGAAGGGCCTGGCTGCCTGCGCTGGTGGGACAGGCTCTCGCAGAGTCAAGGCACAGCGAGAGGTTGGCTGAAGGGAAAACAAAGTGTTTTGGAAATGGAGCTGGGGAGCTTAAGCCTCTTCCTGAAGCAGTGTTGGTGCTGCTCACTTCCAGCTTGAGAACCTCTGGCTTTTTAAAGGGAGAAATGTAGCTAATTTCCATCTCTTACAGTTCCTAAAGCAACAGGATACCTTTGCAGTGATTGTTTTTCCGCAGTCTGTAAATTATTTAGCTTAGCATCCAGACCCAGTTCCATCCCTTGTAATTACCTTTTGTGTTTCCCTGCAGAAGTCGGTGCTTTCCTCTTAACAATTTGTGTGCGCTGCAGTGCAGCTGTGTTGTTGAGCCCTGGAGTGGCCATGTTTCTGGGTGGGAGAGGGAGCATCAAAAATACTTGCCTTGTCTTTGACGGCTTACAGCACACTTGATATCCCTGTAAGAAGGTCAGTTAGCTAATTTAGCCAATTGTTGTTCCTGCTGCCTTCCCTTACCTTATCAGAGTGAAGTGTTAGTGCACGTCAGCCAGAGGTTTAGTGGCAGAAGATGATCAGTCAGAGCCTCAGGGCTGCAGCAGAGCTAGGACAAAAGTTGGCTCGGAGCTTAACTAAAGATGCCAGGAAGCCAGTCCCTCATGTTATGGTCTGTAGCTTTGATTGCAATATACAGTGCAAGGAGAGGGAGAGAAAAAAGGAAAGAATTGTCATTAACAACCAAGTGTCCATTATTTCAATCCTTTTTCATTCTGCTCCTGTTTTCTAAATTGCCTTGTCCTGAAGCATTGTGGTAGTAGGAAAGTGAGTAGAATTTCTGAATAACTCGCTGTGATAGAAATACAGATAATCCAGCCAGAATGTTCATGTTCACATAACGGAGCTTGGATTTTCAGTCCTACATGGATTTAAAAAATGCATGTGTTGTCCAAATTGCTTCGGGGAAGCAAATTTCAGCCATTGTGTTCCAGCCTCACTTGGAAAGCCATCTATCTTCATGTTTCTGTTCATGAGTACAAAACAAGAAGGGGCTGAAGTACGGTGCCTGTCACAGCATGCTGCAATTACTGGTGACTAGGGAAGACAGCTGCCTTCTGACCCTGCACATCTCTTCTCGTGGTCATAGTGATATGAAGTCAGAAGTTGGAAATTATTTTATTTTAGGGGCAGTGAAGCACCTGAAGTTGTCTTTCAGGATCAGGTAATTGTGCTATGTGGTGCCTCCTTCAGTAGCACCTGGAACTCCAGGCCTGTTCTTGAGCATTTTCAAAGGAGCCACATGTCCTGCAAACACAGAGTTTCATTAATGCACAAGTCACAGCATTGACTGCCATGTGGGAGTTCAGGAGTTCAGACCTGTGCTACAAACAGATATTTTAGTAATGAGCTCAGCCAGATGCATCTCCTGGTCACCATCTCCACATCTTTCTTGTGCTGCTGCAGCTGTATGAGAGCATTTTGTGTGGACAGGAAGTTCTACCACATTTGGTCTTTGTTGATCAATATTGTGTAAGCTGTAATTCAATATATTTTTTTCATTTTTATCAGGTCGGTTGGAAAGATGCTTGCCTTTTTGAGACACCTTAGCATAGATTATTTTAATTATTGCTTCCACATCTTCAAGCATAGTGAATAGGACTGTGCCTCCAAAGCATCCAGGCATTTCTGAACTTCCCTGTAGACCTCTGCCAGCTTAGAGGTCTGTGACAGGGGCCACAACACCTCAAAGATGTTATTGATATTCAGGATACCTCAGTGGTGCCATGGGATTTGGAATAAGGACTATCTTTTATATTCTACTGGAGGGACTCCCTAAGGGACCTCTCTATGCTGGTCTAAGATAAAGGCCATGAGAGTGAGTTGAGAGTGTCCAGAGCCATGCCTGGCCTCTGATACAGAATTCAACATACTTTCTCCTTCCTTCCATGCTCTGGATGAAAAATGTAGTATTGTGTGCATGGAAGTGGAGAGATACCGTGTGCCTCTATATGTGTGTAGTCTGAAGTTTGAAGAAGTATGAGAAGCAGAGTGGAGAAAACACAAATTGTTGTAAAACAGTTACATAAACTGAAGACTGGCCTTAATCTTGAGTACTGTGTGCAGTAACGATTAACTATCTCCAGTTACTGCAGACTTAGAGGGTGTGGATACCTCAGGTGTGGATAAAGCCTTCTTCGAAGAGAGGTTGACTGTATTAGGATTGTAGCCACAGGAAGACTTTCATAATGGAGGATATGACAAAAAAGATAACAGAGTACTGCATCATACACAGAAATTAGATTTAGAGCTGCTGTTCCCATGTCTTATAACAAGTACAGGGAGATTTCAGTGAAATTGAAAGATGAATGCTTTTTTGCAGTGTTCTTGCTATTTGAATGTGTAGTTCTAAAGTTGCCAGGTGTCACTGAAGAGAAAAAATGGTAGCGTAATTCAGAAAGAGGATGGGCATTGCATAGGGTCAAATTGTCCAGTTGTTGTGGAGAATATGCATTTCATGTGCAATAGAAAACCACCTCTGGGATTTGCCTGTTCAGCACCAGGAGCCCCTTCATTTGAGAAAGATTGTTCTGCGTCATCTGTGCCGATTATCAGCCAGGGTGCTGTGGGGAGAGGGTGGGGATGTCTGGGTTTGAGAGTTTGGAGAAGGGTCCAGAGCATGGATGCTGAGGGCTGGGTTGCAGAAAGGTCCTGGCATAATTAGATGATGTGGAAGGGTTAAGGTGGTGCAGTGTTTTTGCTGAACCTGTTTCTGTTTCTCTTTCCCCCCAGGAATCATCCACCAGATGAAGGGTGATTATGATTCTGCACTGAGGCTACATAAGACACATCTGTCCATAGCTCAGGAGCTAAGTGATTATGCTGCCCAGGGCAGGGCTTATGGCAACATGGGCAACGCTTATAATGCTCTGGGCATGTATGACCAGGCTGTGAAGTACCATCGGCAGGAGCTGCAGATTTCTATGGAAGTGAATGACCGTGCCTCTCAGGCATCCACACATGGGAACTTAGCAGTTGCCTATCAAGCGTTGGGTGCTCATGACCGTGCTCTGCAGCACTACCAAAATCACCTCAACATTGCTCGGGAACTACGAGATATCCAGAGTGAAGCACGGGCCCTGAGCAATTTGGGCAACTTCCACTGCTCACGAGGAGAGTATGTACAGGCAGCTCCTTACTATGAACAATACCTGCGCTTGTCCCCAGAGCTGCAGGACATGGAAGGGGAAGGGAAAGTTTGCCATAACCTTGGCTATGCCCATTACTGTCTTGGAAACTATGAAGAAGCTGTAAAGTACTATGAGCAGGATCTTGCCTTAGCGAAGGATCTTCATGACAAGCTGAGCCAAGCCAAAGCGTATTGCAACCTCGGTTTGGCCTTCAAAGCCTTGATGGATTTCAGCAAAGCAGAGGAGTGTCAGAAGTACCTATTGTCCCTGGCCCAGTCTCTGAACAATTCCCAAGCCAAATTCCGAGCTCTGGGGAACTTGGGGGATATTTTTGTCTGTAAGAAAGATGTAAATGGTGCAATAAAATTTTATGAACAACAGCTAAGCTTAGCCCATCATGTTAAAGACAGAAGACTGGAAGCCAGTGCCTATGCAGCCTTGGGCTCTGCATACAGGATGATACAGAAGTGTGACAAGGCTTTAGGCTACCATACGCAAGAACTAGAGGTGTACCAGGAGCTGGGAGAAATGCCAGGTGAATGCAGAGCACATGGTCACCTTGCTGCAGTGTATATGTCACTTGGGAAGTACACCATGGCATTTAAGTGTTATGAAGAACAGTTGGAGCTTGGGCAGAAACTGAAGGACCCTAGCATAGAAGCCCAAGTCTATGGTAACATGGGCATTACCAAGATGAACATGAACATCATGGAGGAAGCTATTGGCTATTTTGAACAACAACTGGCCATGCTGCAGCAGCTCAGTGGAAATGAATCTGTGTTAGATCGAGGCCGAGCGTATGGGAACCTGGGAGATTGTTATGAAGCTCTAGGAGATTTTGAGGAAGCTATAAAGTATTATGAACAGTACCTGTCTGTGGCTCAAAGTTTGAACCGTATGCAAGATCAGGCAAAGGCCTATCGAGGCCTGGGCAATGGACACAGGTAATGAGCATGTGAGGCGGGAGCACTGCATTATGTATTCTAATGAAAAGCAATGGAATGGAATGAGAGAAAGCACCCAGAAAGGCGACTGTTGTTCAGTAATGCCAAGTGTTGCAGACTGCACATAGCCTGCATGGCCCTGGTCCAGTGAGTGCCTGTGAGCCCATCTGGTGTTCAGGCTTCAAACAGTGAGTTGTGCCAGAGTTCATGAAGACATGGGAAGCCAGTAGGTTGTTAGGGATGTGCGCATAGGGAAGAGGCAGTGACTGTGTGTGTTGTTCGATGAACGTGTGTTCATTGGAAGGGATCTGTGGTATATGTGTTGGTGTATAGAGGGAAAGTACAGGTGCAATAAAGAAGGAGGAGCATGAGATACATGTCTCAGACCCTCTGCAATGTGAGACGAAGGCCTCAACGTGTGCACCAGCACAGGACACTGCTGCTACACAGTGTGGGGACGGGTGCATGCTAATTAGGAAGCATGTGGAAGTGCACAAAGGTGAATAAGGATGGACTTGAGTGTGACAGAGTGGGAGATGTAGGTTGTAGGGATGAAGTGTGCATACAAAAGGGGAACTTGGGCAGCTTGTAAGGGACTGTGCAGATATGTGGTGGAGATTAAGCCAAGCAGAGGAGTGCAGACTCACCTATGTTACTCATCACCAAACGGGGAGGTGTGACAGGTTGGTGTCTAGTATGAGGACAGATGAATGCACTGTGTTGTGGATGGGATGTGTTTGTGTGACTGTTTGAAATATGTATGGAGATGTGGCATAGGACTGAATAACAGAGTCCTGAATGCTGAGAAGAAACTAATTTAGTCTGTGTTACTCAAATTTAGTCTCAAATAATGAAGCTGTCATGTTTCTGCCCTTAGAGCTATGAATGTTTAGGGTAGCAAAGGAAGGAGGTAGATTCAAAGGTGCTGGGATAGCTTCTTAGGGGAACATTGGTCTGTGCTTAGAAGGTTTGACGTGGCCATGGAGATGAGGTCTCTGGAGGAAGTGACAAAGTATTTTGTTTCAAGTGAGTATTGGTAAAATAAATGTTGCTGTTTTCTTTCTCTGTAGGGCTATGGGGAGTTTGCAGCAGGCTCTGGTGTGCTTTGAGAAGCGGCTTGTGGTGGCACATGAATTAGGGGAAGCATTTAACAAAGCCCAAGCCTATGGGGAGCTGGGAAGCCTGCACAGCCAGTTGGGGAACTATGAGCAAGCCATTTCTTGCCTGGAGCGCCAGCTAAACATTGCTCGGGAGATGAAGGACCGAGCTCTGGAGAGCGATGCTGCATGTGGCCTCGGTGGAGTCTACCAGCAAATGGGAGAGTACGACACAGCCCTGCAGTATCACCAGCTAGACCTGCAGATTGCAGAAGAGACCAACAACCCCACCTGTCAAGGCCGGGCCTATGGGAACCTGGGCCTGACCTATGAGTCCCTGGGCACGTATGAGAGAGCAGTTGTTTATCAGGAACAACATCTCAGCATTGCAGCACAAATGAATGACCTAGTAGCCAAAACCATGTCTTACAGCAGTCTAGGAAGGACTCATCATGCCTTGCAGAACTACTCTCAGGCTGTGATGTATCTGCAAGAAGGTAGGAGGCTGAATTACCCAACATTGCATGTAACAATAGGTGCAAGGTAATAGGAGGGAAATCTGAAGAAAAGGATAGACATGAAATAGTGTGAACGTGGAATTAAAAGATGTGTTGAGAGTGGCATTTGATGCAAAGACTCCTGCAGATATCCATAGCTGTTGTTGAAAGTTTGTGTGAGTGGCTGTGCCATACAAGTTATTATAGATGGCAAACTGCATCAGTCAGTGTCTTGCTGGTATCCTGAGGACAAAGCACAGTCTGTGCCTCCTGGGGGCTTTTCAGTTAGCTCTGAACTTGAATCCAGACTTCACCTGCTGGAGCCCCTTTATAAAGCTTGACTGTGTTTGAGCCTAGAGAGTGTAAATCTTCTGTATCCATAACACTGTAAACCAGGTGCTGGCTTGGGGATAGTCACATCAGGTTGTACTGGACACATCTACTCTTGAGAGTAGTCCCAAAGTGATGAGTGCCGAGCTGCACTTTGCTGTTAGCCTCCTGTCTTTTCTTTTCAAGCTAAAGTGGGAATGAGACCGGGAAGGTGAGTGTCCTCTAAGTTGTGAGTGGTAAGACCTTGTGTTTGGATGGAGTGGTGATGTAGGCACAGTTCTAAAAATCTGGAAGCCATCTGCCTGCTGCTGAGTGCCTACCCAGGACCAGCCCTCAGCCTCTGCTGCAGCTAGAGTCCAGTGTAGAAGCAGCATCTGTTCAAGGTGATGGCTGATCAAGTATATGAATCTGTAAGCTGTAAGATTAATTACGTCAGTTAATCATGATTTCCTGAAACTGATCTTGGCAGGATTCCAATATGCTGAGAAAGTTCAATTAAATTGGAGGGGAAGAAATTAAATACATCTCTTTCTGCTGATGTGATGTAAAATTCCTGAAAGGAGTCCGTAAATGCTAGCTGCTGCTAAGCTTTGCAGTCATGGCCAGGGCTTCTCTTTCCCAGCCTGTATAAAATCTGCTGTGAACATTAGGAGATGTCTGTGTTGTCAGCAGGACCCATAGAGGCAGGAGGTTTGAAGCGTGGTGGAATGGAGGATGACACAGAGAAAGCTGTTGGAAGTGAAACAAAACTCCAAGTAGTTCATGGCAGAATCCAGCTGGCTGTTCTGGCTCAGTAAATAAACTATGCAGGGGCTGCCAGAGGGCTGAAGAGCAGCTGGGGAGAGCTGGTGGGAAGTGAGAACAAGACATGTAGCAAGAGGTCCCTTCTCTGGCAATTTTTGTAGCTTAGTATGATTTTGATTGTCTAAAGGGCTTTTAAGGTGTAAAATCAAAACTTCTTGGCTGGGCCTTACTGTGTGTCTCAGGGGACTGCTCTCTTAACTTAACTTAGAGCAGGTCTTGATCCATGCTCCCTCCTCTTCCCGGTGCTCTCTTACTTGGTTAGGCACCTCTGGTGCTGGTGCAGATTCAAGTGTTAGAGCAACTATGCAGAGCAGCCACTGCCCTCATCAGTGTCCCAGCACTCTGCATCTCAGCAGTTATGGCTGCCTAAGACAAAAGCCTTGGAGGCCCTCAGGGGCTCCTTTGCAAGCTGGTAGCCCTGCCAGGCTGAGGCAAAAGAAATGCTCTCACCCTGGTGCAGAAGCCACAACTTTTCCTTTGGCTCTCGCTCACTTTGGTTCCTTTTCAGGACTGAGGCTGGCAGAGCAGTTGGGTCGCAGAGAAGATGAAGCCAAAATCCGCCATGGCCTGGGCCTCTCCCTCTGGGCGAGTGGGAACCTGGAGGAGTCTCAACACCAGGTACGCTGTGGTCTGCCCCATGCTTGCTGGCTTCTCTTCTCCAATCCTCAAGAGAGGAAATGTTCAGTGCATCCTGGGGGCACTGCAGCTCTGTGTACTTCCAGTCCTCCTGTGTTACGTCCTCCATGCACGATGCCTCATGCACAGCACTGCTCTGGCTAATTTGGTTCTACCTCCCAAGAATGCCATGACTTGCCTGTTACGCATCTGCCCTAAACTGAAGTGTTGATAGTTGAATGCTTCTGGCCCCTGCCTGGTCCTAGCTCACGCTTCTGCATGCTCCAAAGTTACCTCTTCTCTACGTCGGATGCTTCCACCTCTAGTGGCTGTTTGGGGCAAACCTCCCTTGCCTGAGACTCCTGCTCCTACAGCCAGTGGTGTATGTGCTGTGTCTGTAAGGCTGAAAATCACCATGGCTGTTTTCTCCTCCCAGCTTTACCGGGCCTCGGCGCTATTTGAAACCATCCGACACGAGGTGCAGCTGAGTACAGATTACAAGCTATCACTCTTCGACCTGCAGACATCCTCCTATCAGGCCCTGCAGCGAGTACTTGTCAGCCTTGGTAAGGGGTGCCATCGGATGCTAAGACTCTGAGTTCCAGTCCCACACCAGAGACTGATTGAAGCTTCAGAGATACAGCTCACAATACTGTCTTCAGTCCTTGCCTGCCCCAGGCAGCGTAACATTTGTTTGCCAGGACAGGAATAGGGATGTTCTGCTTTGGGTTGCAGGGATTTCTTGCTTCATTTTCCATTCCCTTTCCTTTCTGTGACTCATTTTCCTGTTCATCATGTGAGTGCTTGCAGCCGAGATGACCTGTGGGACAATATTCCAGTGCAGAGACCAGTGTTTCCAGACATAAGTACCCTACTTTCTTACGTTACCAGACATAAGTTACCTTACCTCCTCACATTTTAGTATTGGTTGGGATAACAGCTGTCCCTGTTTTCTCCACAGCACACTGCAGACCACATTAGTGTGAGGTCTGAGGGCAAGCTTTATCTGCTGACATACAATTCTTTTTTTTTTTAGGTCACCATGATGAAGCCTTAGCAGTGGCAGAGAGAGGACGAACAAGGGCTTTTGCTGATCTGCTTGTGGAACGCCAGACTGGACAGCAGGACTCTGATCCCTATTCTCCAGTAACCATTGATCAAGTCTTGGAGACAGTGAATGGCCAGAGGGGACTTGTTCTCTACTACTCACTGGCTGCAGGTTATCTGTACAGCTGGCTGCTGGCTCCTGGGGCAGGTAGGGTCCTTTCGAAGGTGAGAGCCTATGAGCAAGCCTTACAAAGGGGGAATCCTGCAGCCAGGAATAAATGTGGGACCAGAACAAATGTGGGAGGGAGCCCTTTGGGTTGAATTTGTCCTTTAACTTGGAGCTGGAGACTGGCAACTGTTGGTATAGCTCTGGCAATATTCAGATAGAAGTGCTCATTCAGAGCTTTGACAGTCACCTGGAGATGGGAAATGTTTCAGGTGTTTAATATTTCTATTTTTCAACCTCCACGCTATGCATTTCCCACAGGGCAGTACAGAGCAGTAATGAGATTCCTAGTATGCTGGCTCTGTGAGACTCTTATATGCATAAGAATCCCTACTTTAATTACATTTCTGTGCCTTATACCTTCAAAAGCTTTTGACATTTATCAATTGAAGTGGATTCCAGAGAACAGAAGGGCTCCCCATATCCTGATATGCCATTGAACTGTCTGATCCTCTGAATTCTGCTCATATGAATGTGGAAACACTTATCATAGAGGAGCAGGGAGGATTAATTTGAAGAGGATTGCTTTTTGGAGGCAGATGTTGTTCATTATCTAATAAAGTGATGACTGTAAATTCTCATGAGCTCTTTCTGGATATAATTTAATAATTATAAGCCTTCACCGTGACAAAGCTAAAGAGATAAAAAGCACTAATTTCAATTGCACTGAAAATGCTTTTGGGAAGGGAAGCAAGCATTCACAAATGCCTGATTTCAGATGAGATAACAGTCATTGGAAGATGTGGGTTTTGAGGTGTTTTCCAGTATTGCGTGTATAAGGGTAAGATGGTGTCACTGTGCCATGCATCCAGACACTAACTGCCTCTTTAGTCCTGTAGTTTGCACAGTAATAGTTCTATAGTATTGAAATTAAATTAAGTGCACTAAAATTATATTGATTAGAAGTACATGATTTGCCACCAGACTTCACAGTCATCATGATTTCTTCTCAGTTTCCTTGATATAAATGGAGAGAGTAGCTTTTGTGGCAGCCTAGGATCTTCCTTATCCCACTGAGATTGTGCCCGCAGAACCTCTTAACTGGGTCTTTCACTGTATTTGCCAATCTTGCTGTGGAATGAATTGCTTTATTCTTTATTCCCCAGCTTTTGTTAACAGGTTTAATAATTTATGTTGTCAGTTCAAGCAGGGCATCCAGAGCAGCCTTTTACTGTTGATCACAGGGCAGTGGTACTGTAGAATTAATCATATCAGGAAGGATATGCCAGTCTGAGTGAAGGAAGGTTTTATCTGCAGTAACAGCTGAATTCTTGCTAAAATAGTGAGTGCCCTTTATCTGGTTTGCCTATTGTGAAATGCTAACTTTTAATATACATTAATCCACCTTTTTCTTTCTTTGTATATAATGTATTTTCATGTGAATTAGTGAAATGAAATCTTTGTGAGACATGAGGAAGTTCTGCTGTAATAATAATTTTGTTTAATAGTTGAGCTTTGTGCAATTTATATGATCAGAGAATATTAATAGATATTTTTAATGTGCAGCTATTGAAATGTGAGTTACTGTGGTAGATGCTTGTAAGAAACATCTGCTCTAAAATTTATATGAGGCTGCTGCAATAGTCAAGTGCCTTCTGAGCGTCTCATAAAAGCACTCTTCAGCCTTCATACCTTTGAGCCATCATCTGCAAAGTGCAAAAACAGATTTTAAAAGCAAAGCTATAATACAGAATGCTGTAAAAACCCTGTGGAGATATGGCACAGATTGCTTTGCCCCAGTTGCCAAATGCTATGGACTGTAACACTTCCCTGGGCAGTCACTGGCAAGGCTCTCCCTCCCCTGCAGCAATAACCTCATGATTTGGTGCCTTGCAGGAATCCTGAAGTTTCACGAGTATTATCTGGGTGACAGCCTCACGGAGAATGCTGGGGACTTCCCTGAAGCCAACAGCATGGCTCTGCAAACAGTAACGACCTCAGCACTGGAACTGTACATCTCCAGCGTGCGAGAAACCCTGGGTGTGGAATCCTACTATACCCGGTAAGTTAGGAGGGTTAACAGCTTGCTTCTCTCCCCCACCTGAAAGTAATTTCGTAACAGTCTGGGGTGAGCTAATGGCTGAGAAGTCTGAGAACTGAGTCAGAGGACGGCAAATTTTCAATGCAGTGACAACAAAATTGCTTTTTTTTTAAATCCATGGCCATTTTTTCTGGCAAATAATTGTGTATGCACATGCAAATAAGGTTTGAACCCATAGACTGGGTAATGAGCCCATAGATTGGAAAATGAGGCAGATTTTTCTAGTTTTATATGGGCAGATTCCATTCTACTTATAGATACAAATCTAATTAATTCCTCTTCAAAGGTTTATTCCTAAGGCATTGCAAATACCATAGGGTTTTCCTCTCCTGCTTCACCCCCTCCAAGTATGTTTCCTCATAGCTAAAGCTGAGTAAACAATTCACAGTGAATTAATCCATCTGATGAATTTCAGTAAACAGGTAGGAGATTTACTCCAATTCGTTATTCAGATAGGTCCCACAATTATCTGTCTTCGTGTTTTGTTTGTTTTGTTTTGTTTTGTTTTTTTTTAATCCTGTGTATTTATTATGAATAACCAAATTTAGGCTTTGTTGCCTATTGTCCTGAGCTCAGGCTTATGAACTCTTGTGGTATTTGTTTCGATTTACTGACTGGTTGAATATTTGTTTACTTTCTATGCTGATACTTGCAAGTCGTTGCTTCTTTCTGAAAAGTAGGAGTCAGAGATGTCCCTGTCCTCGTACATTCTTGGTGAATGAATCACACAGTGTAAAGGATGTGGTGCAATTTAGCTTGTTAAAATTGCTGCGTAGTCATAAATTGCTATGTTTGAGTGGGTTAGTAACACACTGGCAGTTTGCAAGTCTAATTTACTACTAATGTAAAGGAGAGTATAGGTATGTATTGGCTGGGTTGTTGAACTCCACCTCCCCCCAAAATTGATGTGAATAGGTTATATCATGTTTCAGTCTTTTTGAAGCTGTTCCGCATTTGCCCCTTTACCTACAACACTGAGATTTTTGAGCAATTTACTCTTGAGTCCCTGAGGCTGTGGATAAATGTCCTCTTCCTCATCTAGCTGTGATAGCAAAAGCATTAACAATGCCACCCCAACACTGCTCATCCCTAATCATTAACACCCTGTTAGAGGTTACCACAGCTCAGATCTGCCCTCTTTGAGCTACCTGCAGACTCCTAAGGGGCAGTGGTAGCTGCACACAATAAACAGGTCTCCGTGTAACAATTTTGACCAAGAAAGAGGAAATGATGGCCTTGATCCTAGAATTAATTTGTGCTCAGGATTCTGTGGGCAGTAGGGGAACTGTTGCAGCTCTTCTAATAAATCATTGTTTATCTTTTGTGACAGCTACTGTAAGCAGTAGGTACAGTCACATACCTGACACTGCAATGATGTGAGTTAGATCGCTGTTGTGCAGAATGCATCAATAAAATCAAGATGTGCTTTGTAGTCTATTCACCAGTGATGTCCTTGGCTTCCTGCCCCTAATGTTCACACTTCAGTCTGACAGGATTAGAATTTGCCATTGGATTGAAATAAGAACATAAGCCTAGTCCTGCAGTTTCCCGTAAGGTGTTTCAACTACACAGAATGTTACCGAATTTCCCAGTTGCTTTCCCCAGGTCTTGCACCAATTTCTTAAAGACAAATTAATTCTCTCCTCGGGGTTCGGGAAACATGACACTTGGTTATATTACGCATCCCCAGCACCAGTGAGTAATGAAATTGGTTTCAGTCGGCTTGATGCTGCTGTAGCCCTGAGAATGCTGTAGACACTTGTCCTCAGTCAGGAGGGTGAGCTTTGGCCTGCATGGGAGCACCAGGCTGCCCAAAGGAAGCTGGAAGCCACCACCAGAGATGCTGAACTTAGACCCTGGAGATTGCTTTCATCATTTTCACTAATTTCAAAGTGAATTAAAGAAGGAGGGTCTATGATGGGATGCTGAATGTGTCTGAGGGTTCAGATTGTGGTGCCACACCTCCCATTTTTACCTTTCTTGAGGGAACTGAAAAGAAAGCTCTGCCTAACACATATATATTCCCTATTAAAAAAAGTGGCTGAGTTTGTGAAGGATTGGGAAAGGTATGTATCAAACAGACCATGGGTGCAGGTGCATCTCCACTTCCCAAGACTCTGGCATTTCTAGTTGGGCAGCGCATGTGCAAGGCCCTCATCCCGGCCCCTGCTCCGGGAGCCTGGTCCTGGGCTCAGGCCAGCTGGAGGATTAGTTCCAGGAGCTAGTGCTGAGCGGCTTAGCACAAGCACTGGATTACGAGGCAAGAATCGACACTGCACACTTAGTGCCTGACTTCTGAGGCCTCTGTAGCCTCGCTGCTTCCCTGGGAGGCAACACTGGCTCTCGTGGGGCCATGGGAGAGCCTCAGCTGGCAGTGTGCCCAGGCAGTGACAGCCATGCGCCGAGAGGCAGGACGGTCTGAGCATGTTGTGGAAACCCAATGGCTTCTCTTATACTAATGAGGATTAATTAATAAGGGTAGATGAAGAACTGAATGCCACTTGTCTGCTCTTCTTTGGGAAACAGCGTCCACCCCTGTTCATACAGGTGCAGAGCTGGGAGTTTTTCGGGACGGAAAGGTGAACTGTGGCTGCTGTATCTGACTGGCTGGCAGCATTAATCCAGGGTGGATTTACCACATTTCAGACCTGGTCTTCTGCTGTTTGCCAGTGCCTCAGGCCAGCAGGGCTCTGTGCTGCTGGATGGGGCTCATGGTGCTGGTGGGCACAGGAGGAGGAAGCCCCATGGGGTGAGTGAGGTGGCCTTCTGTGGGACAGGCAAGGTGGCCATGCTCTGAGGGGGCCATGCTCATGGGCCAGGCAAGGTGGCTGTGCTCTGTGGGACAGGTCTATCAGGTTTTTCCTGGCTCTCCTGCCTTAGGCTGCTGCAGCAGGTGACTGGGGCAGTGTGCTCAAGACTGTCCTGGAAAAATCACCATAATGAGACAGCACTACTGTTCCATTTAAGCTTGGTGGAGAGGCTGGTGGGCAGCCTGGACTGGAGCAGCTAAGGGAAAGGTGCTGCGGGGCCGTGTCCCTGGTAGGTAGCTGTGTGATAACCTGCCTCTGTGGCAGGGATGGGTGGCCTTTGAGTGTCTCCGATTTGGATGCTGGGTCATTGCTGGTGCTGCCAAGATGCAGAGTGGCTCTTAAAGTCATTCGTCTGTAGATTTGCACCCCATGTAGTGCAGGTCGGTCCTGGCCCAGGAGCTTTGTGATGGCTTCGTGAGTGAAGAGTGTTTACCTTAGCTTCTTAGTGCCTCTCTGGGCTCGTGTTTCGCTGCTGTCTCTGCAGAGGCTGGTGCCCAGCTCTGTGCTGGGGTGAGGAGCAGCTTTCCAAGCCCAGCAGTCCTGGAGCAGCACCCGGCTCTGTGCCAGAGTGAGGAGCAGATTTCTGAGCCCAGCAATCCCACAGCAGCACCCAGCTCCATGCCAGAGTGAAGAGCAGCTTTCCAAGCCCGGCGGTCCTGTGGTAACACCCAGCTCCATGCTGGAGTGAGGAGTAGCTTTCCGAGCCCAGCAATCCTGCAGCGGCACCCAGCTCCATGCTGGAGTGAGGAGCAACTTTCCAAGCCCAGTGATCCCACAGTGGTGCACAGCTCCATGCTGGAGTGAGGAGCAGATTTCCAAGCCTGGCAATCCTGTGGTGGCACCCGACTCCATGCCGGAGTGAGGAACAGGTTGCACATCACCTTACAGTGACCATTTGATTTATCTTAATTAAAGTGAAAAATTCAGATTTCCTAGGCCCACCAAAGACAGCGAAGACCTGATGCCACTCCTGGCATCATGTATGATTCTTAGTGATAGGCACTATCACTAGTGATAGTGATACCTATCACTTAGGCAGTGATAGGTAAAATTGGCTCAAAAAAGTCAGTCGCTTCCAATAAAAGATGTTGGCTCCACAAAAACGTTTCCATGATAGTATTCTCTAATTGCTTTGTCTTTTGCTCCTCTGCTGTATTTCCAAGTGTGTGCTAACCAGAACTGGTTAATGTTGGGCCGCTGTGGGCAGAACATGCAGAACGCATCCAGTGTTTCCTTGCTGGGCTGTGCAAGAGGTTAGATAGCAAAAAAGAGAAACAGCAAATGCAACAGAAATAATGTGTTCCCATGCAAGTGTCTAAACCCTGCAAAGCAGCCAGTATTCCTGCTTGGCTGGGAATGCCTGAGATAAAAAACCATTGTGTCAGTTCTAAAACTGGCAAGAAAAACATCTGCAGAGTGACACTAGTTGGACCTAGAATGATTTCAGTTCACTCCTCAGCGAAGAAAGCTCATCTCAAGAGAGGTTCTGTGTATGAGTGTGCTGCTTGGAATATTCTTGGCAGCTGGCTAACCGTTTATATGCAATTTATGAATGGAATTCATTTCCCAATAATTGACTATATTTGCATAACGTCTTCTGGCCTCAGTGCAATTACTGGCGTTATATCCAACTTCACTTCTGAAGCTTGTTACCTGCATTACCAGAAAAGAACCTGTCCAGGACACTGCCATCATAGGGAATGATTTTGAGGTTCTTTGTTCTTGTTGTTTGCTTTTTGTTCAGTGGGATGGCTACTGTGTTAGCCTGCTAATGAACACAAAGTGATTTTTATCCACCTTTTGGTGGAAATCTGCCTCCCAGAAAGCCAGGCTCCTGCTACAGAAATTATTTATGGATTTATGGAGACAGCAGAGATTTTTTTTTTTTAGATGCCCTTATTATCGTTAACATTACTAACTTAATCCTGTAAGAGCTAGACAAGCAGTACAGTCCCAGCATCTTCACATAGTGACAGACTGAAGGCAGATCAAAATTTTTGAGATGCTGGTTCACAGCACTGAAACCCAGCAGCCCATAATCCCAGACATTTTCTGAAGAGGTGCAGACAGCAGAATACAAGCAGATTGATGGCCATACTTGGCTTGGCCAAGTTGCAGAGGAGGAGGAAAGTAAACCATGCCCCAAGACAGGAAAAAGCAAAATAAACCCTGTCTATGTCTCCAGGCATGAGGGGGAAGTTAACTGACACAAGAGAGAGGTGAGAGATGTCTAGGCTGAGTGGATGGTGTGTATCTAGAAGAAAACTTATTTGAGCTGTTTTCTCTGCTTCGCTGTGCTAGTCTCCAAAGAAGGAAGTCATGTCAGAGTGATCTGTGTGGTTTATGGAGCTTTGCAGCTAGGAAATAAAGATATGGAGTCTGAGGTTTAATTCCTCTCCTGAGGGTTTTTACTCCTTTGAGGGAGCTGCACAGGAATTTTCTTACCCTGTTGATTGTTCTGCAGCCATGCATAAACATTTTTTTGTGACTATAACTCTGATTATCTGTAAGTGATGATATGAGATACAAAACAAGTTGAAAAAAATCCACAATTCTATTTGAAAAATTCTCGTGAACATGGTGCTTAATTCTGCACAGACATTTGGAGATTGCGGAGCATTTAGTATTGCCACTGCAGGGGGAGAAGTTTCTAGCAGTCTTGTGAGAGGAGGGATTCAGGGATGCAGTGAATCTTGCTAATGCAAACCTTGCATGTGTTACTGAAATACTGGGAGTATCTGTAACACAAATTTTGACATTGAACAGTTGTTATTGGTAGCCAGGGCAAGCTAAGGGCTTGCTGGTCTTCTGTTGGGCTGGTCTTCTCTCTCTCTGAACTCAGTCTGAGCTTGTCATCTTGTGACATTACTCACCAGCCCCACATGGGAGCTTTGCTAACCACAAAAAGCAGTGACAGTCAACTCTTCCCTCCAGTGATTCCCAAATACGTATGTATTGGACTTAGAGTTGTGTCTCGTTTGGATGCATTTTTTTGTACTTTCTGGCAAGGTGCACAACCTTTCACAAGTCTAAAGATGGCTTTCTCAAGAGAAACAATTATTTTTATAGCTCTCTGGATTATTTTTTTCACTGTGAGCAGTGACAGACTGCATGTTAGTCTAGGATTTTTGTTAAGGATCCTGGGAAAGAGCAATGGGATTCTCAATAAGCAAAGTATTCAAACTTTAAGGGAACAGATATATACAAGGAAGTAGCTTCCTTCACACTTGTTCCTGTTAGCTTCAGTTGCACCCTTAGGAGCTACATTTTTCAAGTCTTATTTGAAAACAAGTTGTATGGCTCTCATTAAAGGGAAAGTCAAAAATTAATTCCACCTAGCCTCAGCCTTGATGATTCCTCTGTTTAGCAGATGAGTTGCAGAATGTTGGCCTTCATCTCGTTCTGTCATGTGCATGCATATGGGCCGTGAGCTCTCAGTTCTTTGTGGAGCAGTAGAGTTACCCCCTCTAAGGTATGCATGCTGGCAAGAAGGGAGGAAAAATGCATTGAATTGGTTCCATCTGCCCTTTTCTTATAGCAACAGGGTTACATGTTTATATCCTTCTCTGGGTGTTGATGGTTGAATCTTACCCTCTAGGTCGGGATATACCCAACTGAAATCTGCAGTTATTCTTTGTGTAGCTGATTTACAGATGCTATTAGCTTAGCTGGGCTAAGGCCCAGCTGGAACTGAGTCTTGCAAGGGATGTCAAGAACAATAGGAAAGGCTTTCTCAAATATATCAGCAGCAAGAGGAGGACTAGGGAAAATGTGGGCCCGCTACTGAATGGGGCTGAGGCCCTGGTGACAAGGGATACAGAGAAGGCAGAATTACTGAATGCCTTCTTTGCTTCAGTCTTCACTGCTAAGGGCAGCCCTCAAGAATCCCGGAGCCTGGGCGTGAGGGAGAAAGTCTGGAAAAGGGAAGACTTTCCTTTAGTTGAGGAGGATAGGATTAGAGACCTTCTGGGCAGGCTAGACATCCACAAATCCATGGGCCTGGATGGGATGCACCCATGAGTGCTGAGGGAGCTGGCGGATGTTGTTGCCAGGCCGCTCTCCATCATCTTCGACAGGTCCTGGAGAGCTGGAGAGGTGCCTGAGGACTGGAAGAGAGCCAATGTCACTCCAGTCTTCAAAAAGAGCAAGAAGGAGGACCCAGGCAATGATAGGCCTGTCAGCCTCTCCTCCATCCCTGGAAAGGTGATGGAACGCCTCATTCTGGATGTCATCTCCAAGCATATGGAGGAAAAAAAGGTGATCACAAGTAGCCGGCATGGATTCACCAAGGGGAAATCCTGCGTAACCAATCTGATAGCCTTCTGTGATGGCATGACTGGCTGGGTAGATGAGAGGAGAGCAGTGGACGTTGATTACCTTGACTTCAGCAAGGCTCTTGACACTGTCCCTCATAACACCCTCCTAGATAAGCTCAGGAAGTGTGGGTGAGATGAGTGGACAGTGAGGTGGATTGAGAACTGGCTGAAAGGCAGAGCAGAGAGGATTGTCATCAGTGGTGTGGAGTCTAGTTGGAGGCCTGTGGCTAGTGGCATCCCCCCGGGCTCAGTACTGGGTCCCATCCTGTTCAGCTTTTTCATCAATGATCTGGATGAGGGGACAGGCTCATGACAGGCTGGAGAGTTGGGCAGAGAGGAACCTCATGAGGTTCAACAAGGGCAAGTGCAGAGTCCTGCACCAAGGGAAAAATAACCCTAGGCATCAGTACAAGCTGAGGGCTGACCTTCTGGAGAGCAGCTCTGCAGAGGAGGACCTGGGAGTGCTGGTGGATGACAAGTTGACCATGAGCCAGCAATGTACCCTTGTGGCCAGGAAGGCCAATGGTCTCCTGGGTTGCATTAGGAAGACTGTTGCCGGCAGGTCAAGGGAGGTGATCCTGCTCCTCTGCTCAGGCCTGGTGAGGCCTCATCTCGAGTACTGTGTCCAGTTCTGGGCTCCCCAGTACAAGAGAGACATGGAGCTACTGGAGAGAGTCCAGTGCAGGGCTGCGATGATGATCAGAGGGCTGGAGCATCTGCCCTATGAGGAACAGCTGCGAGAGCTGGGCCTGTTCAGCCTGGGGAAGGGAAGACTGAGGGGGGGATCTTATCAATGTGTATAAGTATCTGAAGGGACGGTGTCAAGGGGATGGGGACAAACTCTTTTCAGTTGTCCCATGTGACAGGACAAGACGCAACAGGCAGAAATTGAAGCACAGGAAGTTCCGCCTGAATACGAGGAGGAATTTCTTCACTGTGAGAGTGACGGAGCACTGGACCAGGTTGACCAGAGAGGTTGTGGAGTCTCCTTCTCTGGAGATCTTCAAGGCCCACCTGGATGCAACCCTGTCTACCATGCTCTAGGTGACCCTGCTGAGCAGGGAGGTTGGACTAGATGATCTGCAGAGGTCCCTTCCAACCTTACTGATTCTATGATTCTATGATTTTCAGTTCTGTTTACCATTTGTCATCACAGATTTTCTTCCTGGCAAAGAGTCCTTCACTGATTCTATGATTCTGGGATTCTGTGATGAGTTTTTTGCTTCCTGTGATGTCACTTCCTCTTCTCTTTGTGGTAATGGTGGTGGTATGTTCTTGGTTAAAGATTTAGCATTTAATGCTTGTGTCTGAGATTGCTGGGCTGGGCTGACAGACTAAAGCTCCTTCCCACTTCAAAACTGTGTGCAGGGAATTAAAAAAACTCTTGTTCATGCAATGTGGGTGAACATCATGTTCTGCCTTGAAGGTCTTTCTTTTCCTGTATGTATCAAGTGCTTCCCCCTCAGCATTGCTAACCTCTGCCGTACTCTAGCTCACCAGGTCCCAAGGTGAAACTGCAGTTTGCAGTCCCTGGGAGCTGTCCTCTGCATACCAGTGAAGAGCGGAGGGAGTTAAATACGTATACCACAAATGTGAAAACTTCTGTTTGACTCTGACTCCACAGCTCACGGCTAGCTGAAGTGCACTGTAGTTGTGTGCATTTGTGCTGTCACCTAAGTGTCCTTTCCTTCTGTACTGGCGTAATCATGATTGTAGCTACTGTTGTCCCCTCCAAGGTGGCACATCTTCCCATTTCATGCTCCTGGGAAGAGGAGTGCTGCCATGGCCTACTTCATCAGGATTTTGCTGTGATGGCATTAAGTTTTACATGGCAGTCTTTGCTTTGTTCTGGAAACAGTTCCTTTCAGCTGGACTAATTGATTCTGGAAATATGCATACTTGCCAAGATTAAAGTATGAGAAACTTGAGAATCTGCTTAAACTTGTGTTGAGACAGATTCCTCTCTCTTCAGGGAGACTGTGTGACTAGCTCTCCTAGATACATGAACTTGAGATTTTTGCCTCTTTATGGAGTACCAGGTGTACATTATGAGCGATAAGCAAAAGTGTGCCAGGGCTCAGGAGTGAGCACGCTTCTCTGCTGGTGGGAAGAAAAATGTGCAGGAGGCAACTGTTGACAATCTTTCAACTTTTTTTCCTCTGCTGTTAAGCTAACCCCCTCATTCAGTGTTCAAGGAGTGATTGGCTTTTGTCAGGACTTACTCTTTCAGGTAATTAAATTGTATTGACCTGGAAGTTTGTTTACAAGACATCCTGTGGTCCATAGCAATGCAGGGACAGCTGTAGTTGCCTGCACAAGGGCATGTTGTGTATTAATGGGATTCGTGTACCCTTTATTGGAAAATGTGCTCTTCAGGAAAGGCCCTTGAGAAAAGTTGTTGGGAACTCAGCAAAATGAAACAAGTGAGATATGGGGCAGCTTCAGCAGGCAGCATAGCACGTTCAGCTTAAGTGTGTGAATTCCAAGGTTTGTAATGCACCATATGATATGCAAATTATTTATTAAAGGAGGGAGTTGTTAAAATGCACAGTAGTTGTGTTTGTCTTCTCCCTTTAAAAAGAAAGGAAAATACTACTCTGGCAATTTGATAAAAAAAATTAACACCAACGTGCTAATTTAGATATTAAAGTCAGGAGATGGAAAATTTAGAAATTTGAGCTCTGTTTCTTAGTCTTAGCAGCCTTAATGCAGTTGTCTTCTTCCCTCCCGTGCTGCTTTCCCTGTTTGTATAATAGGTGCTGCAGCACATCTCCCCTTTGTATATTGAGCTTTGCTAATTATGGAAGCATACAGTTTGGAGTTGTTGTTGTGAAAGTCTGAAAAGGGCACACTAACAGAAGTTGTTAGGCAAATTGCAGGCTGAGTTGATGTTTCCCCAAGACCTCAACTTTTCTGACTTGTGGTAAAGCTTCAGCAATCAGTACATGTTGCAAGACGTGGGAATTTGGGTCCTAGTTTCCATCAGTGTGCGTTGTACTTAAATCCTTGAAAATTGGATCTGTGGATCCCCACAGCAAGAGGAGTGGATGAGGTTGTTCTCTTGTAGCCATGTCTGACAGGAGCAATGATGACGTTCAGGGGAGATTCGACCTTAGGATTTGGTGAGATTGTGTCTGAAGTCCATCTTTCCTCAGCCTGGTCAAGCATTTGTCACAAAACTGTTGCTCTGTTGTGTATCAGTGACTCCTCCTCCCTGCCCTTTTTTCTGTAGAGCCTGTGCCAGCAGTGAGACTGAGAGTGAAGCTGGGGATATCATGGACCAACAGTTTGAGGAGATGAATAACAAGCTGAACTCAATGACTGATCCAACTGGCTTCCTGAGGATGGTCAGCAGGAACAACCTCTTGAACAGGTGAGGGTGTAGTGCTGCACTGTGGCCATCAGCAAGCAGAGGGACAGCTCTGTGACAGGCTTCTCTTTAAACTATGAAATATAAGGGGGCCTCAGGTGCAGGTGATGTCCTTGCTGGTGGTCTCCTTATTGAGGTATTGCTAGAGGACAGAGCAGCAAACTGACATTGTCCTTGATGGTTGCAGAGATTCTATTTTACCTGGAAAATAAACAGTGATTTGAGAGCTATTGGGGTGGCATCTCATTGCATTTGCAAGTAAGACCCAGTAGCCTAAGGTGATAGCCAGCAAAGACTTACCAGCAAATGATAACTGATAATTGCCCCAAGGGGTGGGCATTTTTAATTTCCTCTTCTCCTGGATAGGCACTATTTTTGACTGTCTGAATAATTGCAGAGGAACTCTGTGCCTGTTGTCTGTGAGATGTGGAGCTTTGGGCTCTCTGCTCCAGATGTCTTGTGGAAATGTTTGCTTCCTGTTCATTTTAACTATAATAGTAATGAGCTGAGAATATGCTGCATTTTCAAAGGTACAGTGCACTGCCTAGCTACCTGATTTCCGCTTATTTTCTGCCTCTGTAGAACTTGCTCAGATCTCAGTCTGTCATGTCACTGTGCTGATGAAAGCAAGCACTGGAAATGAAAATTGAACACAGAATCTTCCCAGGGTCACTACTCCCCTCATGGAGAGAGGCTGTGTGATGTTGAAAGAGGCTGTGGCTGGGTTTCTGGCTGGATCGGTACTCCAGCACAGATTCTGAGCATAGTGTACACTGGGTTTTACTAAGCTGGAAAAGAGAACTGGGTCAGGCTGCAGTGTTGTGAGCACTCACTGGAGCTTGTGAACTGTGACAGAAGCATCCACTTGAAGCTGGGAGTTGCCTGCCGGCATCAGCAACTGCCCTATTTTTCTTTCCAGAATCCACGTTCGTATCTATTCAAGCTGCTGCAGTGATGATGAACTGTCACTGTTTGCTACTTGGGAGTCAAACAGGCACTCCGCCAGGACTGCTGAGACATTTTGCTAGCTTATCAGGGCCAGAGGATGAACAGGAGAACCCTCCCCCTGTAATCACAGAGAGGGGAAATATACTCTGATTCTGCTCCAAGAAGTGCTAGTACCCCGAAACACTGCAGAAGCCAGCTGTGCAGCATCTGCCTGTCTTTCTGCTCCTTAGAAGCCAAGTGCATGGCCTTAAAGCCGTATCAGGGAGGTTACCTCAGGTGCCTTGTCAGGAAACTAGCTTGCAGCTGTTTGGAGAAGCTCAGAGATGGAGAAGCTTAAGTGCTTTATGAAAAGCACCTTCATAAGAACATGAAGAAGCATTGACTGAGATCAAGAGAACAGCAAAACACTGCTGCAGGCCTGCCTGTGTGTCCACCTTTTGCCTACCAGTGGGGAATTCTGGGGAGCTTTAGTGGCAGAGCTAATGCTGCACATCTAGCTTACTAAACCCTGAAATCAGGGCAGATGTTGCAGTCCTGCCAAGCATTGGAGTACCTACTGTACATAGGTTGTCTTCAGTCCCATGGATGATTAAAATAGAGGCTACAGAGTCTAGAAGGGCACTGTAGCAAGCATTAGCTGGTCTACTCATCTGTATGATTCTTTGTAATTCAGCTGTGTTGAGAATGGCACAGGTCATGGCATGCAGCACACTGAGCTTGGGACAACAAGGGCACATTCTTACAGCAGTCCTGCAGCTGTAGGAAGGAACACAATGAAGGTCAACGTAGAAGAGAGCAGATTAAGAAAGGAAATGGGAGACAGCAGCATTTTTCTCTGCTGGCTAACATCTCTAACAAGGGGCTGCAAGCTCCCAAACTTTGGAAAACAACTGAACTGAGCAGTTAGGAAGAGCACGAGGTCTGATTTTGGAGATCCAGGCACCAGCTCTAGCTTCTGTGCAATTGTTTTTCTGCCAGCTAGTACTGGGGTGAGTTTACGTAGCTGTATATCAGTGCTGAGTGGATTGTTGATGCTGCGGTACTTCAGAGGTTGGTAATACTGTGGCTTACCAAGCAGTGACGGAGAGTATGGCCTATGGGTTGACTTTCACACTGCAGGGGACAAGGAGGAGCAGGGCCTGCTCTGAGATGAGAGTAAGCGCTTGCTTTCCCTACTGCCAAAGCAAGCCTTGCTTTCCTCATGTAGGGACTGAATGCAGTGTTCATATCTTGTGCTTGAACATTGGAGCTCCTCGGGGGAGTTTACATGACTTGGGGCTGGTGCAAGTTCCTTCATGCACAGGATTTGCACATGCTGCTGAAGTTCCATATTAGAAAATGAGGCCTCAGAAATGCTGGGACTGTTTGGAGCCATTCAGCCTCCATATCTGGTGACAGGTGGGGTGACTGCAAGGAAGCCGCTAGTTTGGGACGAGTGCCCCATCTGGCTACTGTCATCAGGTAACTTGGTGAATCTGGCTTCTAACCAAAGAAGAGTATGGATGGGTTTTTGGTTTTATTTTTGTTTTGTTTTGTTTTGTTTTTTTTGGCATTTCTACTTAGAAGAGCAACTGCATTTTGGCAGTTCACTTAAGGTTCTGTGAAGGAATGGACCTTGGAAGAGAAAAGAGCACTGAGGAGATGCTGACTGCCTGATCTCAAAACCGGACAATAGCTGTCTAAGCTATGGATGCCACTGATGTAGCTCCCAAGACAGTCCCAGGTGCTCATGGGCTAAGCAGCTTTTCTCTTCTCTGCTGCCTTAGTCTACTAGACTTTTCTTTGGCCTTTCTACCATTGTGGGAACCCAGTTTATCCTCCTTCTCTGTGCCTGCAGAAAACGTGGAAGTCAGCCCTGCCACTGCTCGAAGAGTAATATGCGTTTCCCAGAGGGCAGTTTTTGCAGTGTAGCACAATGAGAGACTATAAAAGGCAAATGGGAGAGGAGCAACATAACTTGAGGTGTGAATTCACTTCTGCCAAGGCCATTGTTATCTCCCAGCCCACCTTACAACTGCAAAGAGCGCTTTTTTTTTTTTAACAGTCAAGTCAGAATGCAAAGGCAACAGTCCATGACCAGTTTTACATGCACAGGTGGAGATTTCCAAGACAAGTTTGATGCCCTGGTATGACTAAAGGCTCCATGGAGCCAGACAAAAGAATGTAACCCAACATAGTACAATTAGTATGGACCCTCAGCAGCAGTAAGAGTATGGCCATCATGCAGATACAGTTTCATTTTTTTTTGCTCAGAGTTTCATCCTAGTGACCAATGTGATATCTGAGCATAACTCACCTCGCCTCTTGGTGTGCGACCCTGCTGCTGTTCTGATTTTGGCCCTGTTGCCTGTGCTTATGTCAGGGTGCAGTGAACGCTCGCAGCTCTCCAAGGGATGGGGAGCCCTGAGCACAGTAGCAGCCAGCAGGACCAGGAACACCAGCCGGAGCTGAGCTTCAATAGAGCACCTGGGCCTGTGGGCAGAGTGTGGATGCAGGCTCCAGGTAAGGCTGGTCAGAGCCATTAGGGCCCATTAGTGCCCTCAGGCCCGGATAGCTTGCACTGGAGAAACATGCGGCTGACCCCTCAGGAGCAGAGAGCTCAGAGAGCAGCAAGGGTGCTGGCTGGCTCAGAATGAAGTGAGGTCTTTGGAAGGCAGACATAAAAGCAGTGGCTGAAGAGCCTCTTATCTGCCTGGTTCTACAACATGCAGGGTGCAGCACTGAGACTGCCCAAGTACAGACCACACAAGCAGAGTATGGTGGGTGGTCTGTCGGTTTTGTGCAACCAGTGGTGCGTTTTGGAGATAATTATAGATGTTTGAAAGAAGCCACAGGGAACTTATCTCTGAATGTTTTCTGGAGCTTCTCACAGGTTGGTATTGTGAATGTATGATGGCTGTGAATGTGGAGATAGGGCTATGTCTTGGCAGAAAGTCTTTTGAAGATGGCTTGGAGAATGACAGGTCTGGTGGGTATCTGTTGTTCTGAGGCTGTCAGATCACTGCAGCGGTAAGTCTGATTCCCAGCCCTCTAGAATGGCTGTGCCTGGCCATGGGTGGTATCTGCTTGTCCAGAGTCTCTTGCCTGGGTGCCAAGGCAGGAGCAGCTCTGTGCTGATTCCAGGGTGAATTCTTTCCTGCCTGGGCCCAGTCATATTCATCCTGTGCGAACAAGGCCAGGTCCTGTGAGGCAGCAGTAGGCCACATCAGTCTGAGCTCATCACGTACATGATAGCTGATTTCCCGTGCTGCCCTTTCTCCTGGCATATTTTAGGGTCATTGGTTTGCTTCTGCATCTTCAAGACAAAAGGCAGAAGGAGAGTAGAGTAATGCTGTTCGTATGCAGGCAGTCCCAAGCCCCAATGTGTGCAGTTTCCTCTGCGTGCTGCAGGGATGGACTCCCTCGCACAAAGGGTGATAAATAAGCAGCACTACGGAGTCAAGTCTGTGCAGAGACTCCAGATGAGAAATGTTATTGTTTCAGAAATCAAGGGACAGGACACTGCAAGAGAAAGGTGGAAAGCTCAGACTTGCTGCTGTGCAGCACCCCAGAAGCCAACAGTGGCACTTAGTAGAAGGCACACTTGGCCAAAATATTCAGAAGAGCCTCTTGTATTGAAATCACTTGGACGCAGATACATGACAAGCCACCTGGAAAACAGTTTGCACAGGTTTGGGAGGAAAGGGAGCAAGCTGGCCAGGGTTCCAGGTCTGCTCAATTTTTTGCAAAAGATCCAGCCTCTTCCTTTGGATTTTTATGCTCTTTCTTGTGTGCACAAGCACCCAGGCAAGGGATGTGAAAGATTTATGGGTTTGTTCTAATAAAAACCAATCTGAGTGGTGAAGGGATAAATCTAGAGCTGCTTGGCTGCAAAACCAAGATGAAGGAGGCTTTGCTGATTAAAGTAATCAAGCCCATAGCCCCTGTAATAAATTAGTCTGTTAAAATTACTTAATACACAGAGAGGCTAGCGACTGCCACCTGCTGGCACATAGCTGCTTTTTAGGAAGGTCGGGATTATTATTCTTGGCCCGGTGCTTTTATGTGCTTACTGGTTCCTAGATGAGCAGCAGCTGCATATCCCTGCCCTACTGGGTGGGTGTTTCAGACAGGATAGAGTAGAAGGTGTGCCCTGAGCACAGGAGGGTTCAGAAGGTAGGGAGCAGAGCGCGATAAGACCATGAGATTGGGAAAAGCGTAATTTTTACTTGCTCACAGATTTTAAAATCTGTGTTATGTAAAGTAAGGAAACAGCTGAGCAGTGCAAAGTGTGCATGGCTCAGTCAGCTCCTGCAAAGAAGCTTGGCAGAGGGGCCCAGAGAGGAGTGTGCTGTGCTGAGTCCATCCTGATTTTGCATGAACCCAGTATTAAGCAAGTCATCCACCTCAAGTCTCCAGCAGCAGCAAGTCGCTCCAACTCATCTTGGCTTTCACCAGAATCCCAGTTTGTACAGGAAGGTGTGGGCACTTGGGCACCGGGCTTCCATGTGCGCTCCTAAAATGCTCCTGCTGGCCTGTGAGATGTAAAGCTACATATTAGTGGGGAATATGTTTGATAGCATCATTTTACCTATACTGAATGGATTTTAGACCTGATTTGACCTGAGTCTGGAGCTGTAGAGAGACAGGGAAGGGTGGAAGATTTCCTGAATCTAGTTCTTGGTATGTGTTAGAAAAAGCCAGGGATATTTCTCAAGCCTGTGGTTTGTCAGAAACAGTAGGAGCACACTTGAGTGCAATATTTTTGCTCTGCTTGTCTTTCCCTGCATATTGGCTTAGTCTGTGAGTATGAAGAGACACTGTGCAGATACATAAGCCTGTAGTAGACACACAGTCAGCTGAAAGTCTGCATTAATATACCTCATCAACTGAAATAACTGTTGGACACTTAGTTTTGTTTCAGTTTCCTGGATGTGCAAATACTTTCTGTTTCTACTTTTGCTTCTTTTGGGTGTTGATAGCCAGGAATTGATCAAGGAAAGAAATAAAATTAAGGCATAGAAACAAGGCATTCCTCGTGAATGAAGATCCTTAAAAATGCCACTGTAGACCAGTATCCTGATAAAGCAGCATGGGTTTGGTCCTGAATGTAGGAAACTGTTTCTTTCCTGTTACATAAGCTGCGAAGGGCGCATCACACTGGAATGTGTTTGAGAAATGAAGCAGCACTGTGCTTTGTAGAAACCAGGAGTGGAAAGAGGCTTGCCCTGCACAGCTGCACTAGAATGTGGTCTGGATTAGGATTACGGGGAACCAGCCACTGAGAGTTTACAGCAGTTGGAGGACAACAGGGCATGTGTTCCTTCACAGGTGGTCTTTTATGCATGAGGTGAACACTCTGGTTACACTTCAAGGCTTGCACTACCATTACTGTCCAATGCCCGTATTCCCCTCTGCCCTTTTTTGTGGTCCACTGCTACAACTTTATGAAAAATTATCCTTATCACACAAAATGGTTGTTTATGGCCAGAAGCTTGAGATAACTATTCTGGAGAGCACAGATTGCTAGAGCAGAGAGAACAGAACGGACAATATCATTTCCTCAGCAGAACCATAACTTTGTGTCCATGCCATCTCAGTGTCCTCAGGGTGCCTGTGTTTGGTGGCTGATGCAGGAGAATGTGTGTGGAATTCTGCCTGCGTGGATTAACCCAGAATTGTCCTTTTCTGCTACTTGCATGAAGAAGAGATCATCAGGAAACAAAATCAGGGTGTGGGGATTGCTGAGGTATAGGGAAAGGGAGCTGTGCAGTGGTGTTTGGGCAGTGCTTGGAGGCAGCTTTGTTTGTGATTGAATTTTGGCAGTAAGCATTGTAAGAGAGTGGCTGGAGATGGCCAGATAGTGAGTAAAGGAAACCATAGCTTGTATTGCCATTGTCCCCAAGGAACAGGAACGTGGGAGCAGAACAATGTTGCAGGAAATGAGAAAGTTGTCAGGAAAACAGATTTCAGATCAGCTCTTGTGCTGGAGATGCAGCTTAACTGGCTTGCATGACTCAGGATGATGCTTAGAGGCAGTGCCTAAAGGCAGCAGCCCTGACTTCTTGGGGCTGTTCAAAGGGGAGACAGCAAGCACAGGTGTAATCCTCACGTCCCAGTGTTTGTTGTCTTACTTCCTTTCAGTTCCATGCTAGAGTAGCTGGTGCAAAGCACCTCGGAGTTTCCTGTGATTGTAGTCAGTTGTTAGTAGTTCTCACTTTTGCCTGCGCGCAAACACTACACACAAGTATGTAATTAAATACTGTGAACAGCACATTGGGACATTTGTTTTTGTTGAGAAACACTACAGAAGCATAAGCTGCTGCCTGCAGCTTGTTCCTGCCATTCACGTCATTGTTCACTGGGGTACAAAACTGTGATAACGAAGCTGTGGCATGAAGCATCTCAAGGAGCACCATCCTCAGCCTGGGCTGGGCTGGGCTGGGCTTTCAGGGTCAGCAGAATGAAGACAGGACAACCTGCTGTGGATCTCCAGGTTTCTGCAACTAACCTTTCAGGTTTTTTTTTGTCCACAGGAGCTGTCAGAGCATGAGCAGTCTGTTCAGCAGTACCATGTCTCCTGTTAAGGATGGAACATCCTCTCTTCCAAGGAGGCAGACTTCCTTCACCAAGCCCCCACTTCGTGCGCTCTATGACTTACTGATAGGACCCATGGAAGGAGTAAGTCTTTAGCTGAGGACGAATGTAGAGGTTCATTTACCAAAATCGTCTATGATGTGGGAAAGCAAGGACAGATAGCTTGGGAATTGTATCTGAGGCAAGGTGCCTTTCACTTGGTCTTCTCAAATGGTGAGACTGGATATGTTGGGAGATGGAAATAAGGGATGTTGGCATTGATACCACTTCCAGTCAGCTGCTGACATATAGTGCTTCTGATGAACTTCAGTAGGAAGTGTATCTTGGATTTGCTAGTTGTCAAACTGGCAAATTTGGTAGAGCCACCTAGGGCCAAATAAATCAAGGAGAGTGAAAAACTGTTCTCAACACAGGAAAGCTCCCCACAGGGGAGTTATCCTTACATATGCCCATGTTGTGAGATGCAGCAGTGTGAGCAATTTGCCTGCACTTGAAATGAAATAAAGAATTCTCCACTGTCTTAATAGTTCAGCCAATTTATGCTTCTCTTTCTCTCCAATGAAGACACAAAATGTGCCCTCCACTTACCACCCTTGCAGGAAAAAAAAAAAAAAAAAGAGTGTATTTGACATTCATTCTCCTTGCTTATGACGTCCCCTCCCCTGTGGACACCTGCCCACACTCCACCTTTGGCATCTCAAGATTTCACAGACTGTCTCTGAACTCATCTGTGATCTTTGTAGAGGTAATATGTCACAATGGAGAATATCCTGATGTCTACTGTATGTATGTGAGTGTGGGAAGCCTGGGAGAAGGGGAGGGGAGGACAGTGACCCTGAGGAAAGGTGGTGTCCAGGAAAGCCACCTCCATGGGAAAGGAGAAAGCAGCTGCCAGACAAGGTGGTGGTAGGGACTTACTCCACACACTAATTACCTGCAAGAGGCTGCATGTATCAACATTTCTGTCAACACCTACAAACAGAGCTGCTGCAGTCATGTGGAGGAATATATAGCCTGGAGTAGAGACAGTGAGATTTCACAGCATGTAGGACAGAGGATTTTATGAAGCTTGCCAGCTCTCCTATGATTTTAAACTTATTGGACATCTGAGCTCTACCTCTGTCTCTGTGTATCCTTAGGCTCTGGACAAGTCTGTGCACTGTCTTCATTTTCCCTTAATTTTTAAAACTTAAATGCAGCTAGTGATGAAACCAGAAAATCTTTATTCTGTTTATTTCTTACAAATTCTGTATTCAAAGGTCAGAATGGTTCAGATGAAAGTAGTAGCCATTTGGCAGCAGTCTCTCTCCAGACTATTGTATTGTTCTGCTGCCTTTTTGCCTGCTTGCTGTCTGACCGGTAAACTGTAGGTTAGGGACCATGATGTAGATAGTGTGTGCATGCCACTATCCCTAGTGCAGGCATGCATCAAAGGCAGCTGCCTGTGCAGAGAAGATCGTGGTGGATTCTCACCCATGTCCTTGGGCAAGCTGCAGATTTCCTTTTAGCAGAGCACTTGAACAGATGCTCTGGAGTTTTCCGCACTGTTTCTGTGACATCCTTCTCCTCTCTGCTACTGACTCTGTACTTTCAGTGACTGATGCTCACTCTTCCACTTCTCCTTCTCTACCTCCTCAAGGTCCTGTTCTCCAAATCCAAAACAGTTACTGCTTTTTCCCAAATCCCTCATACAAGCTGTGCCTTGCACTTTCTGGAGTACCTTTTCGGTATTGGCAGTGTCCTTTCTAAAATGAAGTGAACAGAGTTCCAAACAGCTTTCTAATTAGAGGGCTATAATAGCTGGTTCTGATTTATGTTCCATACCTGCTGCAATGACATGTAAAGTTATGCCGTCAGAGCCCATTTGCTGTTTCCTTTTAGTACTGCTAAACAAGGTGCAGACAGCTCAGTGAATTGCCACCTCCAGCCTTTTCCTTCTTCCCACCCCATTTTTCACTGTTGTAGCATGGGGAGGCTGGCAGCACCATAAACCCACCCTGGGCCTACGAACATCACACAGTACCACCCCGACAGCCAGGTGCGTAGCCAAGTGATCCTGGACTTACTCTCTCCCTCCTACAGATTGGTGCTTTTGCAGGGGTGTGGAAATGCTCCTAGCCAGGACCTCTGGGTGCTAGCAGCAGTGATGGGTGGCTTTGTTTGCGTGCTCTGCAGCCCTGCTTTGATTTACTGGCTGAGTATCCCAAGGCTTGACTCAGACTGTGGCTGTTGCGGGCTTCTGGGCACTTTTGTTGGCTCAAACATCGAGGATGCAGGAAAGGAAATATCTTGTGTTGGTGAATCAGAGGGAGGCCAGTAAATGCAGATGCAAAGAGAAGCTGGATTGCTTAGCATCCTGGCCATGTCATAGGTCTCGGAGAGCAGATGGTTCTGCTCCAGAAGGTGCACATGCATCGTGTTTGCAGGGTAAAGAACCTAGACCTTTGGAGGGGTAGAAAAAGCCATTTATTGGTTTTCTGTGTCATCTTCTACATTGTCCTTGAAACAACTTTGCCTGGGAATGTAACATCCAACATAGTCTAAATAGGTATGATACGTTGGAAAGAAATCTTTGGCTCAAACTCCAAGAGCCCTCCTTTCTTCTTCCAGGCCAGGAGTAGCTGCGGTTGGGTTTTGCTTAGTAGTTTTGTGTGACTGATACCTAAAGTTGGTACGTCTCCAGTAAGATACGGGATACTGGGCTTGGCAAGATTTTTAGAGAATGCAGATTATCAGATACAGGATTCTTGCTAGCATACAGTCCAAGAAATTATAGTTTAGGTGTTGCATGTGCTCTGGCTATCCCATCATAGTGGAAAATTCTGATTATAGCAGCACTAGTTGCAAGTTAGAGGCCCAAGCAAACCAGCAGCTGTCGGAGAGAGGGCTTAATGATGTGTTTCCTGCAAGTTAGGCACCAGAGACTTTTCTATCTTCACCAGTGTAGCTTGTATAATTGCTGTGAATATATAGATATGTGTGCATATGAACACACATACACACACATAAAACAACAACCAATAAAACTTTTGAAACCCTTCTAGAAAACAACAGCCTTCCTGGTGGGAAGCTGCTGCTTGTCAGTTCAGTTTCTGCTGCGTGGCAAGGCCGGATGGTAGATTGAGTGCAGAGTGCGTGGGCTGGGGAGCCTCCCGGGGCCCTCAGCACCGGCAGAGAGCAAGTCAGGATGGAGCAGGCGCATTTCATGGGAGGGTCCCTGGCAGCTGCATGGTGGTTACTGGCTCTGTGTCATTGCTTCCCATCAGTGGAGCAAGGTGAGTTGGGAAGCTGTAAGGAGGACAGGAGAAACAGTAAGAGGTCAGCAATTATTTTTAACTTCTTTTAAAACAAAATTTTATTACTCTTCAGCAGTTTTGTTCCAATTTTAAAAAGTAAAAGAGTGTAAAAGCATTTCACTGTCTCTGCTCGGCTTTCTGCTCTGTGACTTTCTCATCTCTGACCTGATTTCGGTGTTTCAGACTCCCTCTGGAGGAGACAGCCGGAGTGATTTTCCTTTCTTTATTAATGTTCATTCATTTTTGCTGCTGCCTGGGAGCTAAAGCTCAAGAGTGACTGCAAATTCCTGCTATGCTTTGACTACTAGGGGGATGGGGTCAGTGTCACATTAATGCTATCAGTATGTCACTCTCCAGGGTGAAAGACAGACCCTGATCAAGGTGGAGAGAAGGCATTGTGCATTAGGACCAGGGTACATTTGTCCAAGCTCTCTGTATAAAACTTGTCTCAAGTAGTAAAATCCACCCTCAAAATGCACAATATCAATTTCTTTGCTGTCAGATTGTCTGCTTATTCAACATATCTCATTTCAGGGTTTTCTAAGGTTGCTCTTGCACCTCTTTGTTTAAAAATTTGTTTTTCCATCAGATGTTTTGTGGCAGTCATTTGCTATTGACAATGGATAATATTTTGAAACAGAAGATTCTTACATCTCCTGTCAAATGAGGACTCAATTGAAATATACTGGCTCTAAAACAAGGAACTTAGAGTAATGTTTGGTAAATAACAGAAAAGAGGCAGAACCTGGACATTATTTCTTCCAAGAATGATGTATCTGTATAGATAGTTTTTCAGGTTATTATTTATGAAATACAAGTCATATGTCTGAAAAATAAACTTGTTTTACTGCTGCTGCGTTGAAGCCAGCATTTTCATCAGGAAGAGGTAACGTTAGAATGTAATTCAGAAATCCACCTGGAATGGACCGAGGCAGTTCTGTCTCTATTAGCTCAGCAGCCTCAGTTGCTGTTCTTCTTCTGTCAAAACAGATGTTTGCTTTACATGATGGCAATCAAAATCATGTCACTCAAAAGAACTTGTAGTCCTGCCTAATAGGTCCCTGTCTCCATCTTGCAGTGAACACTGCAAAGTTAGCTTGCATTTAGGAAGAAAAGGCCATCTAGAGGGAGATAGAGCAACACTAGTTGAACTGATAAACTCCAAAACTAAGTCAAATTGATGACTTGGTCTCATCTGAGCTTGTGCTGAAGGCACATTCTTTAACTGAATGGTTAATTTACCTGGCAAGGCTCTATCTGCTCTCTAGTTTAAAGACACAGAATTGCGTAGAAATTTACTGCCATTTTGCGTCAGTCCTTGAGAGTTCACTTTTTTTTCTGCTGCAATTTTGCAAACGATCAAATTCTTTGGAGTTACACTTCCCTGGGATGATAACCAGTTATTTTTAAGACATATTAGATAAATAAGAATGAGATTCCCATAGTTACATGGGATGAGAAGCGGCAATCATTTCATATGCCTATTTGCATGTTGTCTATTTATTGATCTGCCTGTCTCACTCCTCCATCCATAAGATGCTTTCTGTTTAAACCCAATTGTAATTCTGAGTTGATCATTGTCAAGCATCTTGCAGTGCAGGTCATACATATATCCATCTGTGGATTGTATGCTTTTATATGAGAAGTTGCTGTTTTAAAATTCAATACCAGAAAAAGTGTTCTCTTTGGAAAGATGAGATAGTAATATTGACAAGACACAGGTGGCAAGGGTTAACTAAGAGTTTACACCAAAATGGAAGGAGTTGGTGTACTGTGATGAGGCTAGACACCAGCAAATTTGCCTAGGCTGGCTGTGACTGCTGGGGTCTGTACAGCACATTAGTGGACTCAAGGTTCATTCTTCTGGGTGGAATTCTTCCATGCCCAGACAAAAGCAACAGCCCAGCTTTATAGAGCTGTCAAATGTCAATGTGTTTTCACCAGTCACAGCATCTGGAGTCAGATGTCTGCACATGAAGAGTAATTCTTTTGTGGATATTTCCAAACTGTGGGATCAGACTACAGCCCAGCACTTTGAAAATGCAGTCTGCAAGACTGATGCAGTGAAGGGACCAAATTGATCCTCTCTTTCCTTTTCAGGGTTTGATGCATTCCAGTGGTCCAGTCGGCCGCCACCGCCAGCTGATTCTGGTTCTGGAGGGAGAACTGTACCTCATTCCTTTTGCTCTTCTGAAGGGCAGTTCCTCCAACGAGTACCTCTATGAGCGCTTCAGCCTCATTGCAGTGCCATCCATCCAGTCGCTGAACCCCAGCTCCAAGGTCTGACATTGCCTCATAAAGCCTCTCTCTTGCAGAGCCTCTCCTGTGAGGTGCAGGCCCCTGTACATGCACCTGATGATAGACTAGAAACCGCAGATGTACCACTTTCCTAAGGCACTGCCAGGTCTGGAGCATGCTGAGCACCACAGATGTGAAGTAGATTCAGATGCAGTTCCTGCAGCACAGAGATCACTGTCCCTGGCATGCTGGGGAAGACAGGGGGAATAGACTATTTGCATATCCTCCTCTAAAGGGTGGCATATCCTAGAGTGTGGACCTGCATGGTGGACTGCAGAATTTAGATGTTTGTGATCTAGACTGAGCTTCATTGCTGAGTTCATTGCATCCTAGCAGACTCCTAGTATGTTTGCCTACTTGACAGCTTTCCATGTGGAGAAGGCTTGTTATGTGTCATGACACTGAAGCCATAAGTGAAAGTCAATTCCACAGGCAGATCCTGAGAAATTACCTTTGTGCTATTTGACAATAACCTTCAGTTTTTCTAAGGCCCTGGGTCTCCAGGAAGAACACCCTAGTCACATCTGCTGTTGCTGAGCAGTGTCCTACTATGTGTCTTGCTTTGCACTGGATTAAACACAGTCATTAGAGCAGCTGAAGGGGGCTGAACCTTGTCACTGTTTCTAACGCAGGGGAGGGTTAGCTGTTCTTTATCAGGCCCCAGTGATAAGCTGCAGGCAGCAGTGATACCAGTCCTTGAAATACAGGTATGAGAAACCAGTCAGTGATTATAAATAAATTTTTTGCATAAGGTGGGAAGGTGCGATCTCCTTTTAGTTTTGCTATAGCCCTCCAGGGTGATCTAGGCTGTCTCTTATTTTCTATCCTTATTTATTTCTCTACACAAGAAATGAGGTTAGAAACCCTGACTGGAATCGAGTGGAGCTGTTCGTTGGAAGAGCTAAATGGAATAAACCAAGGAAATGCAAAGCATTTTTGTAATTACAACAACAAGACTACTCTTTAGAGCCAAGGAGAAAATGTTTTAAAACCAGCACCCCAGCAGACAGATCTTTGAACTTCATTTTCTCTTTCTCTTTTTCTCTGTAGTCCCACGTGAGGAAGAATACTCCTACTTATTCCAATTCTACCTCAATGGCAGCTGTCATAGGAAATCCCAAGCTCCCTTCAGCAGTTATGGACAGGTGGCTGTGGGGACCTATGCCTTCTGCAGAAGAGGAGGCATATATGGTATCTGAGTTACTTGGTTGCCAACCCTTAGTTGGCAATGCAGCAACAAAAGAGAGGGTCATGAGTGCCCTCTCTCTGGCAGAATGTGTTCATTTCGCAACCCACATCTCCTGGAAGCTGGCTGCTTTAGTCCTGACACCCAACACTGACAGCAATCCAGCCAGCAGCAAGAGCTCTTTTGGGAACCCCTACACAATCCCAGAATCCCTTCGGATGCAGGATGATGCCAGTGATGCAGAGAGCATCTCAGACTGCCCCCCTCTTCAAGAGTTTCTACTCACAGCAGCTGATGTCCTGGATCTGCGGCTTCCTGTTAAATTAGTGGTTCTTGGATCTTACCAAGAATCCAACAGCAAAGTCACTGCTGATGGGGTTATTGGCTTGACAAGAGCGTTCCTGGCTGCTGGGGCTCAGTGTGTTCTAGTGTCACTCTGGCCTGTTCCTGTGGCTGCTTCCAAAATGTTTGTGCATGCCTTCTATTCTTCCCTCTTAAATGGAATGAAAGCCAGTGCAGCCCTTGGAGAAGCAATGAAAACTGTACAGAGCAGCAAGCAGTTCTCACATCCATCCAACTGGGCAGGTAGGGAGAATCTGCCTTTTGATAAGCAATTTGGGGTTTGTAGGAAGGGCTCTTATGCCAATTTGCTTATGTTAAGCAGGGAGCGATGCTAGTAGGTGACTGGGAGCTGTGTGTTGCCCATGCTCTCCCAGGAGCCATCCCTTGTGCTTCAGACTAAACTTTGCATGACTGCTCCTTCCACTCCAAGCAGACCTGAATGTCAGTGTCGTGGAAAGCATGGGCATTTCACAGTGTAGAGTACGTAGATTATGGATTTCACGATTTAAAGCAAATGTGAGGTGAAGTGTGTTTCATTGCAGTGGTTTTATGACTGGAAGGACATAATGCGTGATACAAAGCTCATTCACTGCGTAGGTGAAATACCCTAATTATGTTCTTGCATAATTAGGGTAGAGTTAGCTGGAGCAGATTTATGGAATGTTGTCACTGATGGTGTAGGTTTGACTCTGTAATGAGGTGAGAGTAGTACTTCTAGAAGCAGTAGCAGCAATTAGCAACTGTGATTTCCATGACATAAACCTTGGAGGTCTCACTCCTTTGATCTAGTCCCGAGAAAGGTTTCCCTGGCCTCCAGTGGAAATGTCCCAGCAGTGTAAGCAGACCCAGGGTAAAGTGCTGGTGCTCACTCACTCTCAACTGGATTTGTGAGTTGAGATTCAGAAAGACAAAGTCCTGGAGTTCAGCAGTGTTGTTACTGGGATAATTGCAAATAAGGTGCATTTTTTTTCCCAGCACAAGTCCTGTTTCTTGAAAGCTATAAACATTCTCTGAATGCTTTTACCCTTTGTGCAGGCAGCAGTGCCTGACTGTTTGGATCAGACAGCTGTTGTGCATATGACTGATGTAGAGTGTATGCGGCTGGAGGAGTGGGAGGCTCACTACAGCTTGTTAAAGAGGACACCTGGAGTTAGTCTGACGGACTGATTTAGGGCTTGTTGAGTCCAGTGTTAGGATGTGATTCAGAGAGTATCGGATGGGAGCTGGGTTTAAGTTAGAGGCCACAGTTCCATTTGTATTTTATTTTCCTTTTAAGAATTCACTGCCTCAAAAGAAAAAGGTTGTATTAAAAAAAAAAAAAAAAAAAAAAAAAGACCCAGCTCCAGGCAAAATAGAATGAGAATGAGTGTGGACATGAGCTCTGAGCATCACCATCAAGCAGGGTCACTCAGACTGTCTTTGCACTGCTCCTGCAGTGATTTATGAGCAAAGTCACTTTACTCATATGCCATCTTCCCACTTTGACCATTGGCAGCGAGTCCCTGAGAGCACCATAGCCCAGACAGCACCATGTCCAGCAGCGGTGGATGAGGAGGGGCAGGCAGGGCTACCTGTGCTGGTGCCTGGAGAAGCTAACATTTATACAGTGCGTAAGTCAAGATAGGTTTTTGACCTAGCCAGGGAAAGCTCACAATTTTCTGATTTCCATTGTTTCTAGGCTCTATCTAGTGTCCGTTGATTTCTGCTGCTGTAAAGCAGACATGGAGCATGCTAGGACAGGTCTAGTTGCATTACAGCATTTTTCCATTTGCTTGAACAGGAAAATGGTATTGATTTGATAGGGCAGGAGAGTATGAAGCATCCAGGGAGCTTTCTGGAAGTCAATCTATGGGACAGCTCTATGGAGAAGAATGTAACTCTGCAGGGGGAATGAACCATTTATTTTATTAGTTTGAAGGAGCAGGGAGTATCTGCCTCTGTTTTGCAAGTTTTCTGTAGTGAGAAGAGATTGAGAAGCTCTTACTCTGAATCTTACAGGTTTCACACTCATCGGGAGTGATGTGAAGCTCAACAGCCCTTCTTCGCTAGTAGGGCAGGCCCTGACTGAGATTCTGCAGCACCCCGAAAGGGCACGAGATGCCCTACGCGTCCTGCTACATCTGGTAAGAGAAATGAAATACAGCACCCAGCAGGTGTGGGGAGGGGCATTACAGCCTGTGTAATTCCAAGATGATGCTACCTGTGGGTAAGCATTTGTGAATGATTGGGAAGAGAAACAACGGGATTTAATTACTCACACTTGAATTTAAACCTTTCTCCCTCAGCACAAAGTAGTATCTTGCCAAAATTCTGGGTCATGGTGAAAAGAGTGGGATACCTGATGGGGTTTCCAGAGCAGATACCACGTCCTGCCTTGTCTTGTGACAAACTCTTCCTTGGACTCATCTTGTTCAAAATAGCTGTTGAATTGAGTCTGTGCTTTACAAAATGAGATAATTGGTGAGGTTAATTGTTTTTGTAAGAAAATAGCTACAGACATTGCAAGGGAAGCAGTAATGGAGATGCAGAGTAATTTAGTGGCTGCTGTCTCTTCACATATTTGGAGGTAAGAGGCACTTCTGTTCCCATACGTGCCAGTAGCCTGCAGTGGGGAGCAGCAGGACCAGGGCCAAGCTGCCAGATGGTTAGAATCCTCTCTCACGATTTTGGGTATTTTTCCTTCCAGCATGTCTTCTCTCCTGCCACAAGGAATGTGGAATATCCATAGAGTGGTGGAAACCTATGAATAAAGCTAGTCATCCCAGCTGCTCCTTACTGTGAACAATTCCCTCCCTTTGCTATTTATGATATAGCTGGTTGTGCTATCTTGCCTGGTAATAAGCAGTGTACTCAAGAGACTGGAACCTGTGCATGAGTCATCTTTTGGGGACAAATGCAGCTGCAGCTTATAGGAATGATCACAATTAAACTGGTACCTAGTTTCCTATGGCATTCGTATCTCCAGCATCCCAGAGAATAATGACTGATCACAGAGATTTTACAACTGAGTATTGAGTTACTGGAGCCTCTGCTTCCAAGGGCACTAACATTCTTCTATGTAAGACAAGGCAGGTTCAACATCGGTCTTACTGTCGCTCAGTCTGCCCTTCCTGACTCTTCACTGTATACAGAAATCATTAATAAAAATCTGTTATAAAATAAGCTAATGCTGTATTTTCCCCCAAAGGTGGAGAAGTCATTGCAGCGGATCCAGAATGGGCAGCACAACTCCATGTACACCTCCCAACAAAGCGTGGAGAATAAAGTTGGTGGCATTCCTGGCTGGCAGGCTCTGCTCACGGCTGTGGGGTTCCGACTGGACCCTCCTGCCAGCGGCCTGCCTGCAGCAGTGTTCTTCCCCACCTCAGACCCTGGTGAGCGGCTACAGCAGTGCAGCACCACCATACAGTCCCTCCTAGGTAAGCACCAGGCCAGCCATGGGCTCTGTCCAAGCATACCTCTACTTTTCTCTGATTTTTTTTTTTTTTTTGATGCGGCCCTACAAAATAACGAAGTTTGATGTTGTTCTAGATTTCTACAATAACAAAATAAAAGCATTTAGCAAGACAAAGGCTCTAGAAGTAAATGTTTATTGAATATTTTGTAATATGTGGAAATATTTACCACCGGATCCAGTATCTGAAAAGCATGATGTGATTGTTCCTTTCTCCCTGCTCTCAGTCAGAAGCTGTTTATCAGATACAAAGTTGAGAAGATACTTTTGATTTCTAGAAATTGCTGCTTTCAGAACCATTCACTGATGTGGGGGAGAGATTTTAGGAATTAGCTGAGTTTGTGTTCTGTTCAGATTGTTGTATCAAGAACCAGCCAGATTTTGAGTAAATCAAGAAATAGTTTGAACAATCAAGCAACAGTTTTTCTATGAACCTTTTTTTCTATTGATGTTTTTCAGGTTTGCCTAACCCTGCACTTCAGGCACTTTGTAAACTTATAACAGCTTCAGAAACAGGAGAACAGCTTATCAACCGGGTAAGCTGGGAGGTTTCTCTCCATCACCAGTTTCCAAATGCTTCCTTTTAGGACAATGAGTTCAGAAATGCACAAAATAGTTTATACTCCAGTTTATCAGCCCAGCAATTGCATGCTAGGAGACTTCAATATTGAAATTTTAAACATGCCTCTTTACATGAGCAAAAGTGAACGTCCAGGAGAGCAAAATTCAGGCATGTTGTTGAGCTGCATGGCCTTCAGTCTCCCAGTTCAAAGACAGAAGTGAAAACATAAGTTCAGCAGTGAAGTGGAAGCAAAATACAGGAAAGGAGTGGTAGAAGCACTAACTGCTTTTTGGCAACCCCGTCTGGGGCCCATGCTGGCTGGTCTTTGTCCAGAGTAATTACTAGTGTCCCAAACAATAGCACCTACTTTGGACAACGCCAGGTCTGTGAGGTTTGAGTGTTCGTGGCTCTGCCAGAAGGATTCAGTATTTTTAAGAACAGAGCATTGCCACCTACAGCTACAGGACCTGCCTCCTCTTCTCACATTCCCTTCTCTCCCCATCCTTTCTAGCATGCCTAGTCTAACCTAACCTCACTCTTTGCCACCAGCCTGGCTGGCTTTCTGTCACATGTTTCTTACTGTCCTGATTTTCCTCTAATGCAATTATTTTGGTCATTTGCCTGCTTTAGTAAATGTACACAGCATATGTTGTGCATAGGTGCATAGCTCACCTTCTTTTCCCCTTTCCCCACTAGGGGAGTGCTGCAGTGGGTAGCTGGGATTACCCCCCTGTCATTTCAGAAGGGTCCCCTTCACTCTGTCATGTTGAGTCTCTCTGCACAAAACACAAAATAACAGGACTAACTTTACAGTTATCCATTAGACTGAGTGTATTTCAAGGAAATGTTTTTTTTTGTCAGAATCTACAATAGTATGTGAGATATTTCTAATAGATCGTGCTTTATAGAATTTTACTCTCTTGCCTTGGTTGTTTTGTTAGTGCCTGAAGCTTTCGTGGCTGAGTAGCAGTAGGTTATTTTGTCCTCATCGCCACCAGAGGGTGGGATGTGATGAATAAAGGACATTCCAGTGGTTTGTATGTTAGAGCCCTAGTAGCGCGCCGTGATCATATAGTGTAACAGTATCCCTGAGATTATTTCCCGATTGTCTTCTTCCTCAGATAATTAAATCACCGAAGAAAAAGAAATTCAGATAGCTGTACGCAGCTTACAAAAGATGTACTCCCTGTTTCCCTATATTGGCAGAGATACTGCATTGTTTCTGCAAATATTTTTCTGTAGCCCATAACCAAGCAGAATTCCCTTTTGCACAAGAGTCTATCCAGTTAAAAGTTAGGGTGGTTTTGACTTAGCTCTTCCTTCTTCTGCTGTTAAGTTGCTTTTCTTCGCCTCCTTGCTCTCAGCAGTTGAGTTAGTGAGCAGCTAAGGCTCTGCTATCCCAAAGGACTGAAGGTTGTTAAAAATATATTGAGAGATGTTTCCATTCAAAGCTGTAATGACTGGTAGTTGAGTCACTGGATAGTACTTTCTTCAGTCTCTCCAGTACAGAGTGATAGGTTTCATAATGTAGTTAGTGTTCTTGGTATTAATGAAGCAGCAAGGCAGGGAGCAGATCTCTTGCAGTGGATAGAAAGTATGTGTTTTTATGTGGAAAAATGAAAGGCAGGAAGTGGAAAAGGAAGAACTCTGGTATTACTGCATATACAAGAAAAAGCTAGGGATCATTGACTGCAGCAAGGGCCAATAATGTATCCCAGAGAAAAAGAGAGGGGCTTGTTGGTGTTCAACCTTCTGCCAGAACGGGGGTTGGCCTGGGGTATCTGCCCATTAAGTGTCTGGTTTGATTGTAATGAGCTGGTTACTGCTAGATTCCAGCTGCCTTTTCCCACGTTACTGGACTCCTTCTAATTCACTGCTCAAGCCATTTCCATTACTCTACTTTCTCTGGGTAGAACATCCTGCATTCAGGATGCTGGTTTGTATGCAGATGTGTCACTGCATGGCCAAGTTCCCTCCCAAAGGCACTTTTTAGCACAGAATAACCTGTGTTCTTTCTTTCTTTCCTTCTTTTCTCCTCTCTTTTTCTTTCTTGTTATCTGCTGCCCGAAGGCTGTTAAAAATATGGTGGGAATGGTGAGTATGACATGCAGGGGGGAAAAGACACTCCTGTGCAGGATGGAGTACACAGACATAGAGTGCATAGTCATTGCAGACCCATTTCCCTGAGATGCAGGGTAGTGCCTTCACCCTGCTTGCACACCTGGAATTTACTTTGTAATGCTAATGTGGAAAAAAGACAGTGTAAGCTTTTGTGGGTTGTGTAAGAGCTTCTAAGATGAGATGGGTGATCCTGGGATGCATTTGATGCTGGATTAATGACTTTCCATCCTTCCTGCCCTGGCTGTGTTTCTGAGTTCCATGGGATCCTGGCACCTTAATTTGCGTCAGATCTTTACGAACACATTTTTTCTGAACTTTGTTACTTCCATCTTTTGGGCACTTTTGGTTAAGAAACTTCTTTCCTTGGGAAGTCATGAAAGTATTAGAAAAGTCTTCCATAGTTTCATGCTGAGAATTAATCCCTTAAGATTCACAAAAAGGAGTATGGCTCAGTCATGGAATGGGCTTTAGCAAATGTCTGTGAGCAGCCCCAAGGTGTCTCTTTCCTTTTCTTTCATGTCCCAGATTTTCCTGCTGTGCTTCCTCCTTGCTCTTTTTCCACTGGCCACATCTCCAACCCTCACCTCTGTTCTGTCCCGTGTTTTGCTAGTGTTGAAGTTTGTCCATCATTACTGTCTCTGGACTGCTTCCTTTGCCCAGACCTTTTCATCTCACTGTTCTACTCAGGGGCAGCAGCTGATTATATGGATCTGTAGAGAGAGGGCTATTTGCAATGCATTTCCTTAGCTTTTCATCAGAAAAGCAATGATGTGGTTTGTAAGTAATGGCTAATCTTTGTATTGTTACCTTCAGCTACATCAAGTCTTGGTTCAACTTCAGGCAGGAGAGAAGGAGCAGGATTTCTCCTCTGCACCAATCCAGGTTTCCATCAGTGTCCAGCTCTGGAGGCTTCCTGGCTGTCATGAGTTTCTGGCAGCTCTAGGTAGGATAACACTTCCTCCCGTTTTCTTACTATTACTCATGTCTCATGTAGTAGGTTCCTGTGGTGTGGGGGCTCACAGCAGTAGATTTTTTTGCCTGGGTACTACTTGGTTTTCTGCATCTCTGGATGCAATCCCTGACTGCTTAGTATGTCTCTGCCACTTCACATGCACTCACTAGTGGGCCAGTGGCAGAGTAAGTTTTTTTTCATGCACTGAAACATCTCCTGAGGCAGCAGAACATGGATTTCAGGGTTGACAGCAACTTGGTGCCGTCAAGTTGGTTCAACCCCGTTTTTTATTTCGGAGTCCTGTTCCCCTGCTGTTTCTATTATATACCAGTTAGTTTGCTTCTGATCTTCTATCTGAAATGAACCAACTGTTCCTTTGGCAGCGAAACAAGGATGGGGCATACCACGGTGATAGTATGTATCAGGGTCTGCATCCTGCAGAAAAGACAGATGAGAACTACGTATCAAATTAGATTTTATTCTGTTTTGGACCCTACTTTGGGGAAGGGCATTGCGGGAAAGAGGCAGCACTGCAAAAAGAGACATGCGGGAAGACTGCAAGAAGAGCTAACAGAGGCCAGCATCATTTCCAACACATATTCATGCCCCTTTCTGCCCAGCCCTCGTTGGCCAGGTTCCAAGATCTCTGTTCTTCTTTAGGCCTATTTCTGTGAGAAATCTTTGAATTAATGATGAATGGCAGGGGCACGTAGGAGCCCTCCCCAGAAACGTGGTTAGTCTATGATTTCCTGACAATTCTAAATAATGTGCACATGAAAAAAAAATACCGAGTGCTGTATTATGTCTATCAGTTTGGATATAAGTGATCAGTGTAAGTGTTCAGGGTGCGGCACCTTAAAGCCTGCCTTAAATAATAATAAAAACACACCAGCAATTGTACATTGTAGGCCAAGCATAATCATTCTAGGACACTGCAGGATCTCATGTTGTTTTGTTCTGTTTGTATTGTAAATAAGATCACATCCCTTTTAAGACATGGGATCTTTCTATGAGATACAACTTTTTTTTGCTTCATATTCTGATGCAGGTTTTGACCTTTGTGAAGTTGGGCAAGAGGAGGTGATTCTGAAAACTGGGAAACAAGCTAATAGGAGGACAATGCACTTTGCTCTACAGTCCTTGCTGGCACTTTTTGGTAAAGCTACTTATGGTAGTTCTTGCTCCTCTGCCATCTGCTGATTTGGTCTGAATGGCCTTTCTTGATATTTCATGTTCTCCTCTTTTGTGCACACATACATACGTCATACATTCTTCATACAGACCACACATTGTACAGTAGGTGCAGCAAATGTTATTTGCTATATATAAATATGATTGACAACTTCCAAAGTTCAGTTGCCTCCGAAAAATGCTCCTGATAGGCAGACAACATTACAACACCATACTGCTGGAAAGATGCTAAAATAGAGTGTGTGTGTCTGGATAGCTCAAAGTGTTTTCCAAAGACTGTATCATGCCTTGTAGCACTACTGTCTGGAGTGGAATGTATTAGGAAGAGTGTTGTCAGCAGGTTGAGGGAGGTGATCCTGCCCCTCTGCTCAACCCTGGTAATTCCTCATCTGGAGTACTGTGTCCAAATCTAGGCTCCCCAGTACAAGAGATAGGGAACTACTGGAGAGAGTCCAGCGTAGGGCTGCAAAGATGATTTGGTGACTGGAGCATTTCTCTTATGAGGAAAGGCTGTGAGAGCTGGGACTGTTTAGCCTGGATAAGAGAAGACTGAGAGGGGATCTTATCAATGTCTACATATACCTTCAGGAAGGGTGTCAAGAGGTTGGGGCTGAACTCTCTTCAGTGGTGCCAAGTGATAGGACAAGAGGCAGCAGGCACAAACTGAAACACAGGAAATTCTACCTGAATATAAGGAAAAACTTCTTTATTGTGAGAGTAGCAGAGTACTGGGACAGGTTGCCCAGAGAGGTTGTGGAATCTCTTTCTCTGGAGATAGTCAGAATCTGCCTGGATGCGATCCTGTGCAAGATGCTCCAAGTGACCATGCTTGAGCAGGGGGTTTGGATTAGGTGATCTCCAGAAGTCCCATCCAACATCAACTATTCTGTGTGATTCTGTGTGTGAGTAGGAAATATTTGCATCATTTTACAAAATGAGAAAAAAACACTAAGAGACTTGGCAAGAAGCCAAAGCTGGAACTAGAATCAGTCCAGCAACTGGAGGATGTGTAACCCATAACTGGTTTGTGAGATCGAAAGTGACAATCCATTGACAAGTTTCCAGAGTTTTCCTGTAGGGTGCTTGGACTGAGTTCCTACCGATTCACTTCCTGGGTTGTGCACATTATTCTTCTTGACTAAGTAGTAGTTGTTTTTTTGAGTAGCATAACACCTGTGTGCGTATTGTAGCATTTCCTCTTAATTCTGATGAGAACATTACCTGGTTTTAGCTGGTTTTAGTGTCTATGTAGGGATGTGATTGTACGTGTGTGTGTATATATATACATATATATATATATATCTTTTTCTTTTTTAGATTCTACAGAGCTTCCTAAGCGCCTTAGCCTGGACAGTTCCTCATCACTAGAGTCATTGGCTTCTGCTCAGTCTCTTTCCAACCCAGTATTACCCCAGTATCAAAACCCTCCATTCTCTCCTACTTGTCCAGACAGCATTGCATCAGATGCCATTTCTGTATATAGCCTGAGCTCCATTGCTTCTTCCATGAGTTTTGTTTCCAAGCCAGAGAGCATGCCAGATGGTGTGGGGCATAGAGGACGCCAGGACTATGAGAGGCCCAAGAACATCTATCCACATAGGCCTTCTGCAGCACAGAGCCAGCTGTCATTGCAAACTAGCACTGCAGTGAGCAGAGATGAGGAGGAGTATGAAGGATTTTCCATAATTAGCAATGAGCCTTTGGCCAATTACCAAGAAAACATAAAAACGAGATTTTCCCCTGATCACAAACAGCCCCAAACTAGTCAGACTGGAGGTATTAAAGAGTCTGTCATTTCCAAGGGGAACATCAGTACCCCAAATTCTCCTGTTAAAATGACTCTTATTCCCAGTCCAAACTCACCTTTCCAAAAGGTTGCGAAACTTGCAAGTTCTGATACTGGGGAATCTGACCAATCTAGCACTGAGACTGACAGCACTGTCAAGTCCCAGGAGGACAACAATCCAAAGCTTGATCCACAAGAGTTGGCCCAAAAAATTCTGGAGGAAACTCAGAGTCACCTCATTGCTGTTGAACGTCTTCAGAGAAGCAGCAGTCAAATAAGCAAAAGCAACAGTTCAGACGATGTGGCTCCCACACCAGCCGGTGCATCTGCATTCAGATCCTCAGAGACCAGTGCATTCAGTAGGCCAGTCAGCTCTAATCAGAAAAACCAGTCTTCACCTGTTACAATTAAACCAAAGCCTCCAACAAGGAGTTCGTCCCTGCAGAAAGTGAGTTCTGGCTACAATAGCCCCACAACATCCGAGATGTCAAACAAAGAAGGTGCGGGCCAATACAGTGGGCAGCCATCTCCAGGTTCTGATTCACATGGGTCCTTAACTGAACAACCTCACTTTAAACTCAAGTACCCCAGCTCTCCTTATAGTGCTCATATTTCTAAATCACCCAGAAATATCTCTCCAAGCTCAGGGCATCAGTCTCCTGGTGGCAGCACTCCATCTCCTGCTCTGTCTTATTCCTCAGCTGGTTCTGCTCGTTCAAGCCCAGCTGATGCCCCAGATATAGACAAATTAAAGATGGCTGCCATTGATGAAAAAGTGCAAGCAATTCACAACTTAAAAATGTTCTGGCAAAGCACTCCCCAGCACTCCACTGGCCCAGTAAAGATTTTCCGAGGAGCTCCTGGAACAATGACTTCTAAGAAAGATGTCCTCAGCTTGCTAAACTTATCTCCACGACACAGCAAAGAAGAAAGTGCAGATAAGCTGGAACTAAAGGACCTATCTATTCAGCAACACTTTGCTTCTCCACAAAAGAACCCTCCAAACGGACACAGGCGCCCTGAAATTACAAATGCAGTGACATCAACTCATTCTTCACCTTCCAGTAGTACTCCAGGAACTGTACGCCCTTTGAGGCTGCCATCTGGAAATGGTTATAAATTCTTGTCACCGGGAAGATTTTTTCCTTCCTCCAAATGTTGAAATGTCCTCTATACCAACTGATGACTTAAAATCTTGTTAAAAGTATTTGCTTCTGCCCACTTGCCTTTATCAATACAGAACCACAGAATATTACCTAAAAAGCCATGGTCACACCCACGGTTGGCAGTACGCAGGTGAGCAACAGATGGGCCCTGTCTTCACAGCAGGAGCATGGGCCTTACACAGATGGGTTTTGGTTCCCCTTACCTGGACCCTGGCCAGACTCACTTGATAACAGTTCTTATGCAGTGTTCAGTATTTGCAGCAACAGGTCCAATGAATCTAGTTGTTTGTTTGTAAAATATTAACTCTTAAGCCACGTACTTGTATTTCTTATCCTAACAGGAGGTTTTGCAGCAAACTTTTTATACAGAAATTAATACATATCAGGGATTGGAGAGGGAGGTGAGAGAAGGCAAAACTTTGATTTATACCATAAAGAAAGTGTGCACAAGTTTCTGCCTAAAGAAGTACAAGCCATTTCTTTGATTGCTTTCAAAGGCTGAAAAGGAGGATAACACGTCTCCAGTACCTCTGCTAAGTTAGCCAAACACAAGAAATTACTGGTGCAGCAACTCCATAGCAGCACAATGCTGGCAGTTGTCTTGCATTATTCAGAGGCTAGTAGGACAGAGGTGTCTCATTCCAAAACCTCCTTCTCAGGTATCTCCTCTGGAGGGAGACCTTTCAGGTGAATTTTTGCTGACTGATCTGCTCCCAAAATGTTTTGGGCATAGTGAACAATTTGAGCCTCTCACATGAGGTGGGGGAATGTGTCAGAGAAACAAATTCTGGTTTTATTGAATGATCTGATGCTTCTGGCACATAGCTTTATTATGGTAGAGATTTATCTTGGCAAGTATTTAGTCAGCACAGATGTCTTCTGTCTGCTAAGTGTGCGCAGAAAAGGGAGACAAACATGGAAACTCAGAGCATTATTTTACAGTTCCACAGGAGGCAGGAATCTGACATCAGTGTATGTGATTTAGAAATCACATGTCCAAATAAATCCATCACTAATTCTGCTGAACCTTTCAAAATAGTTCATCACGGGCAGGTCTTCAAATCTTTCCCATCCTGTAGAAACTCATTTCTTTTGGGGACAAGTATCCCAGTATAAGTACATGAGATAGGTTTATGTCCACTTGCAATCAGAACGTACAGGATGGACCATGCAGACTGCCTACTTACAGAATCTGTGCACCCTCTTATCCATGGAGAAAAGAGAAAAAAAAGCAACCCAGGGGTTTAGGTTTAATGGATCACATTTGAGAGGTTTGTGGGATTTTTTTAAGTGGCCTTTCAGTGCAGTGATATAATAATAATCAGAAGTGATCATTTACATGCACTAAAATCTATGGACATGTGGTAACATTAACTCAGCCACATTTCACACTTAGATCCAAGTATTTCACAGGCCATGAGCTATGAAGTCGGAGCACTGAATCACCAAGGCTTTTGGTTGCTGTTCTGCACTCCCCAAATTTCTTGAGCAGCTGGGGGCTAATCACTTCACCTCTCTGTGCCTCATCTTCCCCATCTAAGTGGGGATAGTAATACTTACCTACCTACCTCACAGAGGTGTTGTGAGGCTTAATTAACAAATTAAGCCCTGAGCTTTAGTCAGATCTTAAGTCAACTTCCAGTCTTGTGCCTGACTACCTGAATGGTGAATGCAGTCAGCTCTCTAATCTTACAAGGGACACACGGTTGATGCAGATAATTGTTCCATCCATCATGTCTGGATGCTCTTCCTGAAAATACAGGGCTGATCATTTGTGATTTTCTTCAGGATCTTGGAGGAAAGGCATGGTAGGAAGAAAGAAGATTAAATTTTTATACCTTAATACTTATGTTCAGCTTCCTGATAGTGCACATATCAAATGCTTGCTTTGATTATATTCAAGAATTCAGTGGTTTTGGAGGAATGCTTTCCTTTTCACCGTTGCAAGGAATTAATATGAGCACTAAAGGCACAGAATATAGGGTTGTGTTATTTTAGTCAGCTAAAAAGGATGGATGCTGACGAGTTTCAGTGCAGAAAGACAAGACTTCAGTTATTCACTTATTTATATTATGCAATGTAGCAAAACAGTCAAGAAAAATCGGTTAAACTCACATGATGCAAGTTACTTGTCTGTACATTACATCTTCCTGTGATGGATTGGTGCTAGGTATCTTCTTCTTTAAGTAGGAAGAGTTAAAATAGTGGGCTGAAATGAGTCAGTACAACACATACACTTCATGTGGATGGTGATACTGCTGATCATGCAACTTGTGGTCACAAGACTGCCGAGAGACTTCGTGTGACCTGCTCTGTTTGTAACCAACACGGCCGTCGTTGAATGACATCCCAGGGTCATCCAGGATGGAAGTGGGCAGCTTTTTGCTTATAGCAACAGCAAATACTCCCTGCAGTGCTGCATAACATGCCAGAAACAAGCCTCTCTACTTGCAATTTACTTCCATAACTAAAGGATCTTTAATCTGTAGAAATTATATATTGCCATTTTGGTACAGCTCATTTTTATGCTGCCAGTGGGTTTCTTACTGGCTTTGGATAACTAAACTTTTCAGAAAGAGCTAAATCTTAGTTGTTGTTTAATGGTTGGGAGGGAGAAGCATTAGAAGGAAGGAAGGGTTCAGATGTAGAGGAAGTTCAGTATTTGGGAAACTGGTATTGTATAAATATGGAAGATAAGTGTCAGTAGAACAAGTCTTTTGGGAAATTTATTTCCATTGACACAGGGCACTTCCATTGGCTTATTGAGAGCTATGAACATGCATGCTTGTCATGGTTGGGATACACTTCACACACCTTGTGCCTCACTCCTCCACCCCTGAATGAGAAACAACCCTTTTGTGAGGAAAAAAAAAAAAAAAAAAAGTTTTATCAGGTTTGCCCAGTATGTGGAGAAATTCAGGAAATGAAACGAACATGTTCTCCTTTTGGTATTAGAATTCCTTCTGTGGAGTTTAAATGCATTTGTTGTTGTTGTATTTGTGCATGGTACAAGTGACAACACTACTTAATACAGTGAGCAATAAGAATTAGGTATTATCCACTTTCACATTAGACCTTCCACATGCAGAAAATCCCCAAGGCAATAGAATGTATTTTAGTTTGGTTTTACCCAGTATGTTTTACTGTGTGAGATACTAATTACATATATTTTATTGACTGTCTTTAGCTTAAACTAAATGGGAACAGTAAACAATCTCAGTGATCAAAACACAGTTTCATTTCATTTTGTTGGTTAGCCTGAACTCTGGTCTGGTACTGATTTTCCGTCTTTTTAATCATACCTTATTTAAACAAGGAAAAAGCATTGAAGGAGTGCTACACCCATATATATTGCTGTTGGCCATATTTCCTGTCATTAGGTCAAACTTGTTCTGTGGACATCTCTTTCAAATTAGGTTGCTCTAGGTGTACAGAAAATCTGTGAATCTGTTAAGAAGCACTGGTAGTTTCAGGCTAGGTAACAATGAATTTGAGCAGTTTTGGGATCATTGCATCTATTGTGCCATGTTGTCCGGAAAGGCTGTACACAGGTGTGGTAAACGTGGCCCCTTCGTTGCAGACACCTTCAAAAGGACTTTGGAGATGGTAACTCATAGAGGACTGTCAGCAGGGACTCTTCCAAGCAGCAGCTCCTTAGCACTTGCTCTCCCTGTATGCAGTATTAGCCATGTTTGGCCTGTATGGACTTTTTTTGTAAATTAAAACTCTGTTTCCAGACAGCATTAAACTTTTTATATTATGGAATTTACCATGTAAAAAGATTTTCATATTTTTATTGAAATTGCTAAGGCATTTGGCCTTCTTTCTTTGTGATTTCAGTGTCTATTAAAGCATGAGTTCTCTCAGTCCTGTAGTCTCTTGTTCTAGGGTGACATTTGTAAAGAACTGTTTAACACTGCACTCTCTGTCCTGACACCTGGCCGTACAAGCTGATCACTGGTTGTTCCTCTGGCTGCTCCGAAGCAAATAAGTCACGCATAAATCTGCCTGCTGTGGCTGCAGAATTTTCGTGGCGGACAATATGACAGCTGTCCCCAGCTTCTCCTGTGGATATGTTGGGTCACTGAGAACTTTATTTGCAGAATATAGTGTTCCTGTTACAAATGATGTTTGGGAAATTGCTTTTCCTTTTCCGTGCAGGAGATGGGTGTATCAGTATTTTCTCATGGTCTTTCTTGTTTTAGCAGCAAAAGAACACATAGGGTTGGAAGAAACCTCAAGAATCATCTGTTCCCCTTCCTGCATTGAGGAAGGACCAAGTGCTGAAGGTAGGATATATTTCCCCCTGTGCCCTTTGTAAAAGTCTCTTAAATCTGCCCCTCTGCCCCAACATGAAAGGTGCCCTTGTCCTTAGGGGAAGTCTTGGTGGCATGAGTACCAAATGACACTAAACAGATTTTGACTTTTTTGTGTCAAAACACAAACTTAAGAGAAAACTCTTAAGTTTTCTCTAGTGTCTCTCCCCCAGCTGCATTAACATGGCCTCTGTGTTGACATGACAGAACATGCAAACCGTATCCTAGAGCCCAGCACTGCAGGCTCTTACTGTCTTCCACTTTCTAGGCACCAATCTTTGACCTGCTGAGAATCACAGATCACAAAATAGCTGGGGTTGAAAGGGACCTCTGGAGATCCCCCTGCTCAAGCAGAGTCACCTAGAGCAGGTTGCCCAGGACTGTGTCCAGTTGGGATTTAAATATCTCCAAGGAGGGGGACTCTACAACCTCTCTGGGAGTCTGTTTCAATATGAGGAATGAGGTGACCTAAACCTCATTCTTCCCTCAATCTTGCTGCTGTTAACTCTTTGGTAAGGACCTTTGCCAGCATGTTTCTAGTAGCTGATTCTCTGTGTTTGAAAACATGGATGGTGCAGCCCCTCCAACACGGGTTTTACAGATGCTTGTCCTGACTTAGTCATGCCCTTACAATTACGTACAACCTGGTAACCCTAACATACCTACTGTTAATCACTAAGCATCTAATACGGATGTCTTGGCTTCTTTATCACTAAGATGCTGCTGCTTCATCACAGGGACACAAGAAGGTCCTGTTACTTTCAGAGATTTACTTCTAGAACATTCAGTGCTAGAAGAAGACTGTTCAGCACTGCAGGAGAGAAAGGGAGTTGTCCAAAATCTGACCTTAAACTTTTTTTAAAAAACACTCTTTTAAAAACTTTTTTTTATACTTAATATGCAAACATATATCAGGACACGTATCAGGCTGGAATGTGCTGTGAGCGTCCGTGTATGCGTTCACGCTGGATTGCCGTATGCCACCATAGTGTATGCCAGCGCACACCAGGTGCGTGGAGGACTTCGTGTCGCTCTGTTCCTCTCGACTCCCAACTAGCGGCAGCAGTCATTGATCACAGAGAAGTGTCATCAACTTCCTTGAAAACAGTACTTGCAGCTCTAGTTCTACTGTCTTAATTACCTTTGTCTGTTTTCTGATAATTTTTCCTGATTGATTAATGCTTGTTCTTGCTTTACAATTTCCTCATCAATAGTGGCCTGTCCCTGGCCATGTGGCAGCCACATGGTCTTGCTTCCTCATTATTTTCTCATCTGTGTGAGGTCTTCTTAGTAAAGAACTGTGGCTGGTGGTTCGTTGGCCTCAAAAGAAGCCATTTCATAGGGAACTGCAGTAACTGCCACCTGCACAAACCAAAAGCAATCGGGGAACTACGTTGACTTTAGCAAGTCTCTCCCATGTTCTCCCATGATAGGAAAGGAACGTTAGTTTGTTTTGCAGTGGCTAACAGTCTCCAAGAGGTGTCCATCCCAGGCATCTTTTCTTCTCTTGGAGAGTTCTCGGACTTGGCTGAGACTTGGTGGCAGTGTGAGCACATTGCACCTCCTGCATGTGGCCAGGACATGCAGATGCATCAGAAAGATGCTTGGAGATGCAGAGGAAAAATCTGGGCTCCTGTAGTGCGGCATGTGGAGTAGGGAGAACTCCAGCTGCTTTCAGGTATCAGAATCAGAGTTCTGGTGCACTTGTCTCACCTGCACTGTTTCTGAAGCACACATCAATATAATCTGTGCACTGAAATGCACAACATTGATCTTTTTGCAGAAAAGGGAGAGTGTTCAAATATTTGAAAAAGGTGTTCCCATTTGCTGTTTATTATGTGAAAATGTGTGTGGCTGTTACAACCCCCTGTTTTATCATAAGAATAGGGGCCCAGGAGCTTGCAGAAGGGAAGAGAAGTTGGCATTTCAGAGTGATGGTGCTGTTACCTGTGCTGTCAGCACACTGGGCAGTGTGTCCAAGCTATGCTGTGGACACTATGCTGTGTCCAAGCCTGGCATGTGTGGGTAATGGCAATGTCTACATCCACCGTCCTGCTGCTTCTGCAGAGAAGTGGCAGAGCAAGAGCAGAGCCCACAGTGCAGCACTGGAGCAAGGAAGAAAGTATACAAGGGAATATACAAAAGAATTTCAGAAACTAGGATTTTCCTTAGTCCTGCAACTTCTTTCTGTCATGAGACCTAATACAAATGCTCACAAAGAGCATCAGGAAAATATGAATCCAGAAAGCCCCCAGAGAAACCTGCTCAGTCAGATGCAGACTGTTCAGTAACAATATCATCTTTAGCAGCAGTGTAAGAAAAGATAGTTAAAAAAGATTAATATGGGAAGTGAACTTCGATTAGTTTTTGAGATCTGTTAGATACTTGTAAAGCTACAGCATTAAGGTTTAAATCTCAAGAAGCATTTCATCTACAAAAACTTGAGTTTTAGGGTACCTCAGCACTTGCAGTTAATTCCAGGTATGACGACATGAGGAACTGAGCAGCATTTTGCAGCCCTCCCTTTGCACCTGGGCACAGGCCAGCTGCCCACGGGCTGCGCGTTGCTGCCGCCTTGCCGCGTCAGGAGCAGGCCGCCTGCGCGCGGGGCTGCAGCCAGGCGGTGGGCTCCGACTGGGAGAAGCCGGGAGCCCCCGGCACGCTGCCGATCTGCGACCCTGGCTGCCTTCAGAGGGCAAGCACGGGCTGGAGGGAGCGGCCAGCCGGGAAGGTCCCCTCCCCAAGCGGAGACCGCAGAGGAGCTTGGCTGGGCTGACGTGGCTCCTCTGGCATCAGCAGGATGCAGCTACTCAGATGCTACTATCCTATGTGGTATAATTTGGATATAAACAAAGAGATTGAGGGTTTTGGAGCAAGCATACACTGCAGCTGGCTGAGTAAATAAAAGGCGAATGTTGCCCATATGGGGAAAGTGCAGCAGCAGGGGACTGTGCTCAGCCAGGGTTTTGAAAAAGCCAAATAAAGGAAATTGCTGAATGCTGGCAGGCTTTGGGAAGCAGACTTCTAAAGCTTCACCACTGTTCCCTGGCACAACCAGTGTGCTTTCCTCACCTCCTGGCTAAGCCAGGGCAGGCACAAGCCTGAGTGGCAGCTTTTGTAGCGTCTGCCTTCCCCCATGCCAGTGCTGGAATGAAAAAAATATTTTTATAGGTAGAGATCTACTGAGAATTTTCTTTAAATTCATTTATACTGTGGGAGGGCCACTTGGCAACGTTTAGTTTTCCTGTTCTGGGACTCCTCTGCTCTCCTTTGCTCTAATGGAGGCGGGGTGTAAATGCATCCTTCGTTCTTGGTACTGGGAAACAAAACTTGGTTTCTCTGGGGAAATGATGGACAGGAGGAGATCAAAAGTGGGGTCGAGGGAAGATGATGCAATTCAGGCATATAGGAACAAGGACATCGTGCTAGGGCTGATCCTCAAGCAGAAGTCTACCATTCAGTAAGGTGCAAGGACCTTTTTCCAGAGCTTCCAGACACAGATGAAAACTGCATTTAATCTTCCTATGGGTTGAGAGCTGTCAGGAATGTCTATTTAAAATGACACATTTCTTGGCAATAGGGCAGCATTATTCACTATGAAAACATCTCTGCATTTGTAGAGAGCTGTGAGCTATTCCACAGCAGCACATTGCCTTTTTGGGGTGCGAGGGAGGGAGGGAGAGTCTCCCCCCCACACATACAGTGCCAAGCTGCAAACTTTTGCCCTCCCTTCTGACAGATTTTGAAGTGTTTGATGTTTTTTTTCCTTGTTTATCTAATAGCTTCACGATTCTGTGAGCATCTCAAACTGCTCTGAAGGGAAAGTAGGTAGTCTGCATAGCTATGAAGAAAAATCCAAAAAATGAAAGCTGATGCTCAGAAACTACAAAGCAAACAAGTATATTTAGAATGCATTGTTTTAAATAAATGCTGTAATTTCACCAGACTCATGACTTTTGAGCATCTGGAAACAGAAATACTGTCTCCCAGTTGCTTTGCTCTTAGGGCGTTGTTTTGCCACAGGATGTACTTTAACCATGACAGAAACAGGGCAAAAGCCCACCATGAGGAAGCTTGGCCCTTGTGGCGCGTCCCATGCAGCCCAGTGGTAGGTGGGGCTTGGGTCCGACTCTGGGGTAAGGTCTCTGCAGGACATGATCCTCACTTAGTTCCTCTGTGCTCCCACTCTGAACAGCCAAGTTATAACTGGTTCTTGTCCTCTATCCCCCATACCATCTCTCTAAGCAACACCATTCATTTATAGGTATAAAAATTTCCAGCTGGTTTATTTTAATCTGGTATCTCCCTGGCACCTGTGTTAGCTTCGTCATCGCCTTCATTTTCTTTTCTCTTTGTACTGCTTTGTCTCTATGGTATTCAAGAGACTCCTACATAAAGATCTGTTACTAGAGAAATCCCTATGTGAACTCACAGAGGCGCTACATGTTTCCTTTTTTGGATTAAATACTTAGATTGAGGGTTTGGGCTCTGGAAGTGAGTATTTTTCCAGTCTCTCTGCTGCCCCACTCTGCAGTTTGGATGGTTATGTTAACAGAGAGGTCTGGGACAAAAGGGAAGCTGGGCTACACGCTGCTCTTGCAGCCACTGGGGAGAGCGTGTCCCTGTCCCACCCCATAGGATCTCCATAAAACTCATCCCTGCCAGGAGCTGGCAGTACAGCCCTTGGCACGGGGGCCAGGCTGCATTGCAGAGGCATGTGGGGACTTTCTTCCCGAGGATTAGTGTTTCAGTTCTTTACAGGCTCCAGGCGCTTCTCTGGGTATTCTGCTCTGGGGACCAATATAACCTTTTAGCGCCTCTGAAGTCTGAAACTTTTAGGTTTTGTTTTTTGTTTTTAATAAAAGCTTATGATCTACTGTCATCACTCATCTGCTGGACTGGAGGGTGCAGATGGGTCTGAGCCCAGTAATGGCTATGTCCTGTTCCTCATTGCATGCATGTCAGTTCCTTGGCTAATTTCTGGTGTCCTTGCTGTCTGGGAATGAGGTAAGGCATAAAAGAAGTTCTCTCACAAGAGGGCAGCATTGGTCACGTTAATCCCAGCTCCTTGCATACCCTTAATGATACAGCAGTAAGAGCATCTTTCCTTCAGGAGAGGTACCTCCAATTCTGTTGGAGATCCTCAATTGGAGAACTACCAATTCTGTTACTGATTCACTGCATCCTCATTCGTGTGACAAAACGGGCTGCTCATTACTGCAGGAGCAACCCAGCAGTTTATGAAGCAGAGCAAGTTGTGTGATGAGGGTCTGGCCAGGAACACATTGTCTAAGGCAACTTCGGGTTTTTTTTTTATTAAAAACCAGAGGCGTGGCAGCATTACTGCCAGGGGTGCTGAACGAAGTACCGCAGTGCTGACAGTCCAACGCGACGATAGCGCAGTGACCTCGGTGACTGCGCTGAAAACAGATTTGGAAAGTAAGCAGGAGATGCACGTCTACTGCATGTGTGAACAGCGGCGAACCATGTTGTGAGGTGGGTAGTGGCATCCTGTGGTCTTGCTGTTCGTCGCTATTTGTACTGGGAACAAAATTGAAATGAGTATTACAAGCGTGACTGCCCCTACGCTGGGCTTCCTTAGCAGAAGGAATTTCACTCCAACGGAAGTTTCCTTCAGCAAAATTTGTGTAACTAGATCCAACTCAGAAAAAATAGCAAATACATTTTATTGCAAGGAATTTGTAAAACGACCTTCCCAAGGCAGCAGCTATGCCGCAGCGCTCCCTGGAGCCGTGCACTGTAAGAACTGCGTGTTCATCACTGGCTTCATTTTTTCTGAGGCAACAAGAAATTTTAGGAAGGGAAAGAGTCTCACGAGTGGCCTCGCATCCCCAGCACAAGCCGGTCACCTAGCCCGCCGGGGCTCAACGCAGAGCACAGCCCGGCGCCCGGCGCCGCCTGCCGCCGCCCCCGCGGGCGCGGAAGGCCCTTCCCGCGGAGCGGGGCCGCGCCGCGCCCGCCGCCGCCCGCGCGCATGCGCGCGACGCGCCGAGGCCGGGCGCCCCCTGGCGCGGGGCGGCTGCGCCTCCGGGCGCCGCGGCTGCCGGGGCGAGCTGATTGGCTGCCCGCGGATGAGGCGAAGGCGCTGCACGCTCTCCGATTGGTCGCAGAGGGAGAGCGGCGGCCTCCCCGCGCGCTGCGTGACCGGGCCAGCGGGATGACGCCGCGCGCGCGGCGCGACGGGACTGGGCGCACGGACCCCTAGGGGCGGGGCCCGTGTCCCGGAAGCGCGCGGTGGCGGCCGGGTAGGCGGTGCCGGCGGCGCGTGCGCAGTGCGGGCCTGCGCGGGGAAGATGGTGCTGACCAAGGAATTGTGAGTGGGGCCGGGCGGGGGCCGCGCCGCGGGGCCTCCCGCCTCGCTCGGCCGCGCCGGGGCCGCGCCGCGGCGCCCCCTCCCCGGGCCGGCGCGGGCCGCGGGCCGCTTCCCTTGCGGCCGTTATCCCCGGCGCCCGCGGGGCGGCGCGGCCGGGTGTCCCGCTGCGCCCCTCGGGCTGAAGACGCGGCCGGAGCGCGCGGGGGCCCCGCGCCCGCCGCTGCGCAGAGCGTTCCCCGTGCGCCGCGAGCAGCCCCCGCGGGCGGGTCGGCAGCTCCGGTTGTCCCGCTGGGCTGCGAGTTGCCTCCGAGCCTGGCAGCGTCCGGGCTGCGCCGCGGTCGGAGAGACAAAGGTTCGAGGGTGAAGGGCGGCGGAAGAGGCGCTCGCCGGGCGCCGTCGGGCTTCCAGGGGGCTCCGGAGCTCCCAGCTGGGCGTCGCGTAGGCGGAACGGGCAGAGGGGCCTCGCGGCGGGGCCGGCCGAACCGAGCGCGCCGCTGCCCTCGCCTCTTCGCTGGGGCTTGCCCCAGTCCTGGCGGGGGAGGAGGGCTGTCTGCCCGCTTCCTTTTGAGAGCGCTGCGCTGTGTTCTCTACTCGCGCGTCCTCATCGGCTGCATGTGGCACTCTGCTCTGCGGAATGACCGCGTTATTTGTCTGTTACTGCTCCTGAGTTTGAACAAAGCTGCTCTTTCTTTAATGCCTCTCCTTTTTCCCACACATACGTATTAGCTGTGTTTTCCCGATTATAGTTCTATTTTATGAGTGGTGATGTTGTGTTGATTAAAGCCGAAGTCATCGGATGCCTAGTATGCTGCCTTGCAGGTCATGAACGGTTCTTCTTTGGATATTGAGTCAGCAACTGCTACTGCTAAGACTGATGTCTTCTGTCCTCATGGTTCTTGCTAGCCAGCTTTAAAAGAAGTGTAGGGACTTCTGGTCAGGAAAATGACATATAAGAGGGCTTAATATATTATAATCAATTTTGGTTATCTTTTGCCTTTTCTGTATTTGGATGTAAACTCTACTTTTGACCTGAAACTTGCCATGATTTCATATTTGGGATGAGTGGTGTTTTTCTCAGATTCTTTCTGAAGATTTGAGATCATTTAAAATGAAATTATTTCATTGAGACATAGGAGAGAAGTAGCATGTAAACTGTTAAAATGTATTTATTTAAGACTAAACTTGATGTGCTGGGGTGACAGTTTCTGAACAGTACAGCACGTTCTGCCTTGTGGGTCTGGGAAGGGGTGGACTCAGCTTTTTTGTAGTAGGCCTAAATAAAAACTTTTCAAACCCACCATTCCCAAAAATGCTGAGGGTAGTAAAAGTTGAATGAGTTAACTGTAGCTTTTTTCCTCTTTAAATCAGTGGAGAAGCTAAATTTATCTATATGTTCTCAGGAGTATTCCATTGGATTGAATCTTAATGGTCACTTAGTTTGTTGGTGAAGAAGTTAACATCAACTAAAAGCAGTAGTTTGTTCCTCATAAAACTATATATATCATTATATAAATATGATTCTTGTATTGAAAAGGAAAAATCATTTAGAAGGCTTCATGTTGTTTTAAGGATATCTGTTCACAGTTGAATGCTCACTATAGTATTTTTTTTTAAAGAGATTTTACAAAAATACTTTGCATTGCCTTTGTCTATTTTATCATGTAAGGTGAAACTAAACGTGTTGTCTCTACAGTATACTATTACTGTGAAATATTAATTTTTACATTTCCTGACGTTGTTGTTAACTGTGAAGTTTATTGTATTGGAACTGAATTGTTTGCCTAAATGCACCTGATTCTGCCCCCTAGATGTGGAATGAGCTCTGGTGGTTCTTCTGAATGATTGGTAACTGCAGTAATTGCCAAAGTTAATTTGTAGGCTCTTAGGGGCTGTGCGTTTGTCCTCCTTTTAAATTGTAGGGACAGGCTATTTTGAGTTTTATATGTGAGGAAAAAAAACTAAGGTCTCAAAGTTTTAAACAAGTTCAGTGCAATACAAAGCCATGGTAGAGCTGGGAATAATTTCTGGGTTTTCTGGCTCTTCTTCTGCAACTTCTAACATTATTAATCCCTCTTTCCCTTTTGTAAAATATCTGACATGGTATTTTACTTGATTTTGTTACTTTATATCCAACTTTATTGTATAAAGTATTTGTACAATGAAAAAAGGGGTTAACTGATTTTAACGCTTCCTTCTTGAATGCCTTTATTATGGTTTGTATATGTTACTGCAGAACAGATGAAACCCGACTCTTTGTTTCATTTTACTGATTTTGCTCTTTTCCTTTTTCAGCCGAGTGGTTTTACCTTGCTCAGTGCAAGAGGTACGTCCTTATCCTACCTATTTTTGTTTTGGGGGTTTAGGTGGGAAGATGTTAGTGTTTTGTTTAAATCTAACTAGCCTGGATCCAGATGTTTCCTGTACATCCAGCAATCTACTATATGTGTAAGTCACCAGTCAAGGAGAATGAACCTCTTGCACATCAGTGAACCTCAAAGGAAGCAAATGCCTACAGGCCAAGAATCTTTAGTCACTCTATAAGCTATGGAGCCACTCCGTAGCTTACAATAAAGAAAATTGTGATATTCTGCACTACAGCAGGATTTTCCTGCTGGTCCAGGCACTGAGTGACTTCAAGATGGTAGGGACCATCTTCCAAGATCAGAAACCAACAATTTAAATAATACAGAAATTTGTTTAACTGAAATTCCTTTCCAGATGTCCAAATACATTTCTGAGGGAAAATGTTATACCTTCTTTCTTCTATATCTTCTGCATTTTATTGGTTCTGTGGAATTAGTATCTAGTTGATTAAAAGTATGAACTTGGGAGGCTCAGTGCTGGAAATAAAACTAATCATTTCAAAATCTTACATGTAAACTAAAGTTTATATTTATTTTATCAAATTAAGGACAACGTACATACTTTGTTTGTGGAATGAGGAAAGAAAGAGTAACATGTTTAGTGCACTATACCAAAGAGCTATGTTAATATGAAACAAGTGGTGTACAGATCTGATTCTGATGAACCACAGATAAATTTTGCCACGTTTTGAAATTTTGTCACTCTTCATATAATGTTATTTTTGATTTACTAAATGTAAATTCTGTGCACATTGAATGTTTTGTCTAATTTTAATACTGAAATTTTGCCTCTCTTAACCTTTCAGTATCAAGTCGGGCAACTTTATTCTGTGGCTGAAGCTAGTAAAAATGAAACAGGAGGTGGTGAAGGAATTCAGGTCTTAAAAAATGAGCCTTATGAAAAGGATGGCGAAAAGGGACAATATACCCACAAAATCTATCATTTGAAGAGGTGAGAAAAGTATTGATCCATATTATGTTCAGTTGGTTTTGATCGGGGAACTGTTTAACAATGAGGGGAGAATCTGTCAACTTCTGCAATTCTGAGGTACTTACTTACTTGTCTTTTTTTTTCTGCCACTCTAACTTGGTGAATTGTGTGTGAACACTCTGGTGAGTGGGAAAACGTGAAATACAGTGGATTTTAAATATGTGGGATGAAGTAATATGTAACATGTAAAATGTCTATTCTGCAAATAGGCAGATACCTAAGTAGGAATAATCTGAATTATTAGCATGCAACCAAAATGGTAGGTAAGTAGCACAAATGCTTTGCAGGATAGTCTGAAGTATTGTAATGCTGATATAGAAGAGTGGATGAAAGGAGAATGGCTATTGCACTGTAAAGCAAGAATGTCTTTGTTTAATTTGATATATGAGTTCTTATTGCTTGGATATTTTTTCGTAACCTTCTACAGAGCGTCACACAAGTTCCTGCAATGTGGTGGAGTAATTCATTTAGTTAGAAAGAATGAGCAAGAGAGAGGATATTTTTAGGAGTTGTGTGTACTGCAACGCTGATAAAACCTGGATTATTTGAGGAGATGACCGAAATTGTATCTGAATCTCTAGAGTTTTGTGGTTGATACTACTCCAGAGGGCTGCAGTATGGCAAAGGGAGGCATATTTTTTAGAATTTGTATCTGATGTCAAGTTGTGAGGTTTAGTATTCAGAATGTTCATAATTGGAAAAAGGATCAAAAATAAGTTAGAGAATTGATTATATTTGTGCTGGGCTATTTTGGGGGAGGGGGAGAGGAGAAGAAAAGGCACAAATAGGACATGGGATATATTTTCCATACAGTGGCAGCATTCAAAAGCATCTGACTATTAAAATGTATCAGTAATGTGGATATTTCCCTTCACATTTATGTTCTTCAGGGCTGTATTATATATGATTATTGTGTAAAAGTTATGGATGGTAAATCTTTCTATGGCTTAGAGCATTGGGCTTTCAGATGCTTGCAAGCTAGAAAGAAGCTAGAGGGTAAAAAAAAAAGGGGGGGGGGAGATATGGAGAGAATGACCAATGACTTGTATGGAAGAGTTGAAAGAACTGTTTGCTTAGTCTAGGAAAAGAAGCCCTAGGTAAGTGGGGTCTGAGTTTCCTTTTACGTGAAAAGGCATGGATCAGTTAGCTTTTTTCCTTTGACTGCAAAAGAAGAAAGGGCAGGAACTTACTTGCCATATTTGGGGAAAAACAGGATAGAATGCTTACATAGATTAAAATCTACCTGTCCCTTATGAAGATCCATATATGAAGTTTGTTTGGACTCACCTACTTCAGAGCATCAGCCTCAAATATTCACCTAGGTAGTAACAAATTTCTCTTGTATGGGATATTAACACTTTATTGAGCATCCAGTTTTTGACAACTGTCAAGGACAGGCTGTTGGACTTGAGTGGGCAGTTATTATCAGAGATTACTATCAGTAACTCTGATGATGATGGTAAACTGAAGTTTTCCTCTGGAGGTATGGCTGAAGTGGTTGAATGGCCTTCCATCTAGGCTCCAGGCCTAGAGGGTTAGAGATGAGATCTCTTGGGCAGCACTGTCCATCAACAGTCGTCTTCCTTATACTTGAGAAAAGGAGGTGTAGATAGCACAGCTTCTGTTGTGATCATAAAGCTTCCAAAATTATTTCTAACTTGCTCTTAATTGCTTTGTGATTACCTCCCTAATTTTATCTTAATTACTTTGGGAACAGTAACATTGTTGGAGTTTCTGCATATTTAATGGTAGATTACTTGTACATCATATTTTTTTAAAAAAAAACTTTGAGTAAAATGCCTTTCTTACTAGAATGAAAAAAATCATTGATGATATTCTGTTGGCAAAAATTCAAAACATGTGAGTGATATTTGTTTTTCACAGTAAAGTTCCTGGGTTTGTAAGGATGATTGCTCCAGAAGGCTCCCTGGTGTTCCATGAGAAGGCTTGGAATGCATATCCATATTGTAGAACAAGTAAGCATGTCTTGCATCAGATATTATATTTTCACAGTTACATTAAGAGGTAGTCTCAAATGGTTTAGGATGAAATTGTGTACCATCAAGTGGTAAATATTTTTCAAATTGTAATGTTACTTTTGTGAGATCCGCTATCCTGAAAAGGACATCTGCTTCAGAAGAGCAACCTCAATGAACCAGTTTACTGGCTCCTACGTGGTCTTATTGTACAGTATCCCTAGCGTAAGACTAAAGAGTTGATTGTCTTTCTCCAAATACATAACAGAGCCAGTTTGAAAGGAATTTAATTCCTCATAGTCTGTTAGGATATTGTGAATGCTTTATTTCAATACATTTAATTGCATAAATTCTAAGAGTAGGGTCTACTTCTTTGGTTTGTCTTTGTTGATTGAAATATTGAAGTATAATGAACTTCTAAAGTTAAGGCTAGCAAATTGTATTTTGCTGAATTCTGCTGACTTGAGGCACGCAAATGCTATTAGACTAGTTTTCAGTGTTTCTTATCCTTTGAAGCAATCTTTATATATGAGACTTGTCAGAAACTATTATATCTAATAATATTTTGTGTTTCCTTTTCAATTTCCTTGCATGTGTGATTCCATTCACCAGTTGTGACAGTGAGTATTTGAATTACTATGAGGTCTATTTTGGGTTTTTGAAAAATGTTCTGAATCTGTTATTACTGTTAAAATTAACTCTTTGACTCTAGCAAGCTACCTCCAAGCTTTTACATATGCCTTACCAGAATTTCTGTCATGGAGCTCCCTGTTACTATGTTTTTCTGCTACTTGGCTGTAATTAGAAACAACTGTAATTTGTCAGAGAAATGGTTTCATTTGCTACATTTTCTTTTGTGTCTTCACTTACCAGTACAGCTGCAGAATGCCTGCCTTGGTGTGACATAATGCAAAAAAAAGCTGAATCAGATGTTTAGATGTTTTGACAGAATCTTGAATGTGGGAAGAGCAGTGAAGTAAAATCAGGCTCTCTGTGTTCTACTTCTGCAAAGTGAAATCTTCTCTGGGTTTAAAATGGGTTTTTCCAGAGTCTAGATGGGTTGTCATAGTTAGGATTTTTTTGAAGACACCTGACAAAGAGGTCATGAAGACTTTAACCTGTTTAAGGACACACATCAGTTTAATGTTAAATTGCTTTATCTGCTCGCTTTCAAACATGATTAGATAGCCATCAGTTGGACATAACATACGGAGCTACAAATCAGTTGGTGAACTATGATCAGCTGGTGAACTATGTTTAGTCTGACTCCTTATGATGACACTTGCACGCTGGTATATACTTTCTTACTTCTGAAGTTAGAAGTGTTCTGTGTTACTCTCTAGACTTACAGTTTAGAGGTAGTTGGACCTTTATGATTTTAACTGTGCTATACAATAACTTGTAATGTTCATTAGCTATCATTATTAGCTATCATATCTGCCTCTCAAAATATTAAAAAATTAAAAATTGTAAAGTCTCAATTACTTAAAAATTCCAGGAAAATATATCTTTATTAGTAACACAGAAAAGCCAAAACAACTAATCTGAAAACTTGAACACAGAGATAAAGAATTTCCGAGCTGAGGAAGAGGGATGTCAAATGAGAAAGTATTCTTACTTCTATTTGTACATATGCAGGTTAGAGTTGAGTTTCCTAAATATGGCTATGGTTTTAAGTTAGTACTTAGTGCTGATATTTCAGATTTAGATAAAGGTTATCTCATGGTGCCCATTTTTTTGTGTGAAGGAAAGGGATTGCTTCTTTTTAGCCTTTAAATAGAATGTGTTGCTAGTCAAGGCTTACTAGTGACTTTGTTATATATAAATCATTTATCTACAAGTTAAGCAGAAAGGAAGTAATCAGACTTCTGCTGTTTGATTTTAATTCTTACAGAATGAATACATGAAAGATGACTTCTTCATAAAAATTGAGACCTGGCATAAACCAGATTTGGGGACATCAGAAAATGTGAGTTGGAATTTAGATACCTGACATTAATATGCATTATCAATGCATAGTCATCCAAATAAAGTACTCTATATCTGCTATTCCAGTGGCTGGTAATTATTGTAAAAAGTGAAAGCCCTACCCAGTGACTAACTTAAAACAAAAGGCATTTATCAGGTCCCTTTAAAGTGATCCAGCTATTTCTTCTAAAGAGATATAGGAACAAGAAAAAGATTTTTTTGAATGTTTTTTTTTCTTTTTTTTAATTTTGAAATCAGTGCAGATGCTTGATTCTCATCTGAATATTAAAACCAGTTTTCAGTAAGTGTAAAATTTTTATTTCATATTCTTTTACCTTAGGGATAATAGTGCTGCTTTTGCTAGCAAGTTTGAAAACAGCTTTGGCAAGGATTTTAGAGTGGGACAGAACTGCTGTTTGTCTTTGTACATTTCCTTAGAGTTATATATTTAACCTACTTCTGTAAATTTTCCAGGCTGGTGATACACTACTTTTTTGTCCCAAGAGGGTTGATTCAGTATATAAGTCTCCTTTCTTTCTTCAGGAGACTTTTTTTATTGGTAGTGACAAATGTATTTATGAATCATTCACAAAGGTATGGTTGTTGGTATGTTATGAATCATTCACAAAGGTATGGTTGTCAGTATGTTTTGAGTGCCTGGATGAACTGTTCTAACCCCAATGAAGGGATTTGCTATAGAAATTAGAAGCATTTCGTGGACAGTTCTCTTTGCTTTTAATTGTAAATGTAGGTATGCCTAACAGGCTACAAGTATGAAGTTGATTACATCTGGGACCTTTATGTACCTTCATACCACATATCTTTTACCTGGTGCATATAAAGGCTGCATTTCAAAACAGTTCTCTATTTAGGCAGCTTCAAAATGTGACAAGCCAATGATTCAAGGGATTTTCTAGATTTAGTCAAGTTATTGAAACCTGCCATATCTGTGCTTTGGAATTTGTGCAGGCTTATTTCTAATTCAAAAAGCTTGTCTAGGTACTGCAAGGGTAATGTTTCTAGTGTTTGATCTCACTGGCTGTGATGAATGTGACATAAGAATACAGCTTAATCTTAAACGCAGGCTGCCTGAATGCAGAATAGTTTAAGGTTTAATGAATCTATGCTAGTTTAAAATTGGTTAGTGAGTGAATTAAACTGCAGCTCTAGAGTATATTCCCTTTTAGTGGGATGAAAGAAGAAAGGGGAGGTTTGGAGACCACAAACTATCTTTATGAAGTCCAGAAGAAAATCCATGGCATGTATACATACTGCATCTGCTGTGTTAAGATGATAATGTGAAGATCATTCCTCTTCCTCCTTTGCAGGTGCACAATTTGGATCCAAACACATGGAAGAGCGTTGAAGTTGTCCATATTGACATTGCAGATAGAACTCAAGTAGAACCAGGAGTAAGTGAATGTTCAGCTATTGGGATATATTTTTAACATGCAGCTAATGGTATTGATGCTTTCTGTTGATTGTGAATAAGCTAAAAAAGCAATGGATTTTATCCATCAGATAAATGAAAATTGTCATGAATAGAAGCATTCTTTACAAAGGCATTTACTAAATAGGGAACTTTTGAACTTTAATTTACTGAGTTTGACTTCAAGGGTGACTGACTTTTGGCACAGGTCTACAATTAACTGTAGATAAAGTAATTGATTTAATCAAGCAAGTATTTGTGTGCTCATCTTGGTGTGTGAGACCAAGAGCAAGAACCTATCCCAGATGGTCCTTCAAGCACAGTATCTCCACCAAGCTATTCCTGTGCTTCTGCTGCTACTTCTTGGTAACAAATTATTTAAATTGTTCTATCTCTTTACCCATCCTTCACCCTAGAGTTAGGGCAGTCCCAGTAGAAACAATCAGGTTTTGCTATTGAAGTCTAAGAGAAGCTTTATTATTATTATTGTTATTATTAAAATAAATAAATAAATAAAAAGCTTTGCTCAGGAGGATAGTTTTCAACAGGTGATTTTTTTTTCATCTGGCATGCTGTAGACAAACCTATTTTTTCTTTAAAAAGTTTGGGATTACTTTTTCAGTTTTCTCTTTAGTGATTGTTTTAGCAAATAGAAGCATCCTGAATACACCCAGAAATCTGTCCCCAGGAGCCTGTGATCCATTCCTTGAGAACTTAATTTGCTATCTTCATATAAGAAGCAACAAACTAAGGAGAGGTTTTATCAGTAAAAGTACATGATTACTCAGTGAAGTTCTATGTGGAGCATTGGTATGAATTCATAAGGCACACCTTTAAACACAAGTGCATGAAGGTCCCATGTTAGCTTGCTTATACATGTGATGGAATTGGGCAGCTGGATAAGGAGAATGTGGCAATGTATGTGATAGGAGTCCTTCTGAAAAGCTCTGTTCGGTCATGGGCATGCACGCTTTCAACTTACTGCCTTTTCAGTTGTATCTTGCACTGAAAAATAGTGGTGCGTTGAAACTGTTTGCATCAAATTCTACTGATGTAAACATACAAAAGGATTACTAGTTCAGCTTTCTCTGCCATGTTAAGATTTTTGCTAACAAGACAACATTTAATAATTGTAATAATTCCCTTACTGTTCACATGTATTATCAATTTTTTGTTAACCAACTCATAGTGTGTATGACTGATTTGATTAAGAAGGTAGGATATGTTGATTTTAGATGGTGGTTTATGCAGCTTTAGAGGACAACTTCACTGCTTTTATGTGCCTGTCTGTGTCACTCACTTGGTATTACTGCTGCTGCTTTCTACACATCTTTATCCACTTCAGTTGTTGCCTGGTTTGTTTTAATCATAACAGCTGGACTGTTTTATGTGTAGTCATTTATTTGTGGAAAGTAGGAAAATGGTATGTCCTGATACCTATATTTATCAGTTTGTGTTTATATAATAATTTTGATTGTCTAATTTTCATACGAGCACCTATTCTTCATACTATGTAACTTTTATTTTCTGAAATTGAATGCCCTGCACTGTGGGAAGAGGGCTCCTTTGCAGAAAAGTAGAGGAAGAGGACAAAGGGTTCTCTTTCATAAATTTCCCTTTATATTACCCACATAAGTTTATAAGCTACAGTATTACTTAACTGATATGTAGGAGATGATCTGTGGATTTACATGTGTGAAAATAAATTGTTTGGAGAACGTCCATGTAAATCAAATTAAATATGTCTTGCCTATTTTAATGCAGTGAGGAATCGTTTTGCTGCCTCTTGTTCTTTCTGACATTCCATATGACCTTAGAGATGAACTGGCAGGTAAATGTATGTTGTGCATTCTCTTTTCCATGCCTGGAATTATGGCAGACAACTACGATGCTGTCATCTGTCAGAATGCTTGCTTGATCACAGTATGTGTCAACAAACAAAGGGTTGTGCTCATTGTTAATGCTTGTTGAGCTTAAGTATTTATTCTGTTTGAAGTATTCTTAGTGAACAGCACAGCTTATGCTGTATGTCCTCTTATACTATTAGATTACACGGCCTGTCTGTGATATTGCCAGTTTGCTTTGTATTGAAGACTGACAGATGGTAGTATGCTAGAAGAACTTTCATTTTTGGCTCAGAACAAAGATCCATCTAGCCTAATATCCTGTTAGTGGCCAGTAGCAAATATTTGGGGAAAGGGGAAGGATGCAAAACTTAGCATGTGTAGAGTGTGAGAAGCTGGGAGATGCATATCTCTGCAAAGATCAGTCTGTCTTTAAAGGACTTCCTGAGCCAGCAGTTACATCTGGCCTGATGCATTCTTTAGCCACTTGCATGCCCAAGAGCACATCTAATCCATTTTTGAACCCATTTATACTTTTGGCCTTTCTGGCATCATGAATTCCCTACTGTGTTAGGTGGTATGGAGGAAAAGTACTTCCTTTTTGCCTGATAATTTAATTAGTTTTATGGAGGGTGGAAGGGAAACTATTTACACTTTGTGCACAATTTATCTTACAGATTTTGACTGTTTTCTTTTTTCTCCTCAACTTCCTCTTTATCTTGTCTTTCCAAGCTGAGAGTCCTTATCTGTCAGTCCTTCTTCATATGGAAGCCACTTCATATGTATGGAAGTCCTTGGTAGTATTTTCAGTATACTGTCCTTTTTTTTTTTTTTTTAATCTTTTGTATAATGTTTGACCTATACAGAGTATAAGAAATATGAGTGCTGAATTGTTTAAACCAGTGTCTTAGTCACTGCTGATGTTTCTATGTTCCTCTTCTTTTCTAGTAACTCCCAACACCATTTACCTTTTTACCTGTAGCTGCGCATTGAGCGAATATTTTCAAATTGAAAGTCACAATAGATCCCATCACTGTATAGGAGTAGTTAGGGCTGATTTTCACCATATAATTCGAATAGTCTGTTTCACCTCCCAGGCGTAAAGTTTTGCAAAGTCTTTTTGACTCTTTGCTAAAACGAGTGACTTTGTATTTAAGCTTTTTTGCTAACATAGATAACTTAGTTATTGCAGACTGACGTCCTTTTCACTCCAATTTTGCCCCCATTCCTAGACAGTTAAGAATTTGTTGGACAACAGAAATTCTCTAGGACTCCACTTACAGTCTCTTCTGTTAGGAAAAAAAAGGCTAGAATCTGCAAATTTTCATCTCTTATTTTATACTGGTTATTAGTTCATGAGAGAGACTTTCAATATGTGCTAAGATAACTTAGCTTCTTTTTGAAGTTTAGGTAATGGACTTTGTTAGTTTTTGGTTTTGGAAGTTCAGATGTATCATAGTAATAGAATTGTCCTGATCCACATGCTTGCATTTTGCCTTATAGTTCTGGAAAGAAAACTTCCTCTGTGAAAGCGTTAGCTGTGTTCCGTATACTCTGTTTGCCCAGATATTATTTCCCTGCAGTTTCTTCTTTTATTCAGTTATATTAGAACGATCACTAGTTCACTCTGGGTAGTCTCTGAACTCACTTACATTATTTGTCCAATTTCTTTCAATGTTATAATGATTTTTTTTTTGGCAGTTATCATTGTAAGTGACTGAGAAGGGTTGGTGTGCTGACTTTTTAGGTGCAGTGGGAAAAGGAATCCTCAGCACTGTCAAAGGAAAGGGTGGGGGTTTTTTCTGTGTGTGTGTGTTTGTGTGTGTGTGTGTGTGTATATATATATATGTATATGTATACACACACATTTATTCTATCGGTCATTGCTTTGCCTGGAAAAGTAACAAAGTAACCCTGGCGTGCTGTCTTGCATAACAATATTACTGAAAGAATGGAACTACATTTAAAAGATTCAGCAATTTTGATTTAAAGAATTTCATATGTTCAAGATATATCTTTGTGTTCAGTGAAACTGAAAACAGAAAAACTTATTTACTGTGAGGGTGACAGAGCACTGTTGCCGAGAAAGGTTGTGTAGTATCCTTCTCTGGATATACTTAAATTCTGCCTGGATGCGATCCTGTGCAACATGCTGTAGGTGACCCTGCTTGAGCGGGGGGGGGGGTTGGACGAGATGATCTCGAGAGGTCCCTTCCAACCTCAACCATTCTGTGATTGTGTGTGTGAATGAACCTTGGCCAAGCCATTGTAGTGTGGCAGTCACATTAGCTTCAGAATTATAATCAGCATAAATATAAAAATAGTAAATTTACTGAAGATGCTAATGGCATGCATATGCCAACTTATGCTTGTTTAAAATGTATAGAAATAATTTGGTCAATGTCTGACTTTCTTTTAATTCTGGTCTCTCTTAATCATCTCCAGCATACAATCTAAGTAGCTTTATGTGATCTGTATATAACAGTCACTTCCCAGGAGAGGAAGAATTCTTAAAGAGTAAGCAGAAGTGAATGCTCAATTAACATCACAAGAGGCTACATTTTTGGAAGCAATTTGAAAGAAAATAAACATAATGAAAACAAAGAAATTGAAATCAGGTTTGTAGCTATTTCTGTGCAATGAGGAGATGTCTCATTTGAGACTATATTGGGACTCAGATATGATGTGCATCTAAAAAGTCCATTTTACTAGCCAAGGAGCTTAGCATTATCAAGCATTTTACTGGTAGCAATCTTGGAACATTCTCTTTAGGTCATGAAGTAGACTGTATTAGCAAAAGGATCACATTATGCCTCTTAATTGCTTTAATAAAAATCAAGAATTTTTCAGTTTGAAGGAGAGAGAGAGAAAGTCATATTGCCTTAAACTGAATTTTTGTCAGACTTCAGTTCTGTGAAGCTCTTTCATTTTGGTGTCCAGATGAGGCAGGTGTGTGGATGCATGTGGATCCATTCGCTGGTGGATGATGTCTAGATGATTTTGGATCATGTGATTGTATCTTTATTATGAAGTTTTGAGTCTTGTTAAACTCCACTATCAAACTACCTGAAGTTTTTAGAGTCTAGAATACAAATGACCGTCTATTGAAGAATGCTACAGTGTTTATGGGTCTGAAATGTTTATTCTCTTCATTTAGCTGCTACTGAGGAAAGACTAGACTTCTAAAACCCATGTGATCCCTGGGATTGTGGATTCTGTAATGTCTTTGACTTGTTTAAAAATACATTAGTGATCAGTATCCATGTATCTAAATGACAACGTTGTCTTATGTTCAGAGCACCTCCTGAAAATCACTGCATGGATGTATCCCTGGTTGCCAGTGTTCTCTCATGTGCAAGTATCCAGAGATTGGGGAGGCCAAAAAAAATCCAGCAAGGCTTGTCTGAATCACTGATTTTGAACAGATGAACCATTCAACCTTCAGCAGTACTATCTTGGAATAAAGATGCACAGGATTAAATGCTTGTTCAGGTGATCATTAGATAGCCCTTTTACTTTCTCCCAAACTTCAGCTGCTAACAGAACAGGATTTTTTCATATTGGGGATGTTATTTACAGGTTTGGAAAAATGGAAAAACTTGTCTGCTTTTTGAACTTTGCTTAAGTCCTTCTGTAGGGCTCAGTGATTTTAAACTGCACAACCCATGGAACAACCTAGGTATATATTAATTGTTCTTATTTCTACCTTTCTACTGTTTTCTTCCTTTTTTTCTTTTTTCTGTCCCCTTACTAAGGCTTTTTTCATGCTGCCCTGGGTACTTAAAACTTTTCTTCTCAACTACCTTATAGAAGAGTCTCTTCTGTGGAGACTTTAACGTTTACTACAAAGCAAAATACTGCAGTTTTTCTTCTATACTAATTTAACAAGACTGATTTTATTTTTCATTTGAACTTAAGCATTCTTTCAAAGGTGAGATCGGGTGATAATTCACATGGTAGTTATAATGCTCTTGAGGAATTGATCATAAGATGCTCATTATTAAGAGGAAGATGCCATTTAGTTAAACCTACCAAAATATGTGAATACTCTTGCATATCAAGAATTGGAAAGTAGGGCTGGTGATTGTTTCAGTTATGAGATGCAGGAATCTTGCACTGAGCTGGGAATATGACATACTTTGATCAACCTGATTTTGAACTTTTACCATGCTGTGGACAACGGGTATTTACAGAGCTTTGGGTCATACAAGTGAAAACTACTAGTATGTGGGGTTTTTTTTCTCAATCAGTGTTACATGTAGTATCTGCTAAACACCACTGATACGTGTGTTCTGCTGTTTAAAGATTTAATGCAGTACTGAATTGGGAAGCTAGAAATTGTCTGCCTGCCTAGTCTGTCCTATACTACTCGAAGTTTTTGTCATGACCCTACAGATAAGACACCAGACTTGTATTATTTCTTGTGTTGGTTAAGTTTTCTTGAAATCATTCTGTCGTGTATATATACTTTCAAGTTTTATAGTACCTGGGAGAATGAACAATGAGCTATCAGCAAGACTATTATTACTTTTAGGAGGTCTTGTACATAAGAAGAGGTGGTATCACCTCTGTAATGTTGTTATTCCCACTACATTGATGTGTCCTGCTAACTTTTGTGTCTGGTGCTACCTTTTAGCCTGTGTTGGAGGGCTGCAATAGCTTTCTTGCTCAGCAAAGAATTATAAAAAGAAAAAAGCACATAGATTCAGGATTTGTTGTGATTATTGTTTTGTCTTACATGATTCACAATTTCTCTAGATAATTAGCTATTATAGCTTGCTGAAAAGCTAACTCCATAAGTCCGTTGCATTCATGCATAGGATACTGAAATTTTGGGCAGAAAGTGCCTATACAATACTTGTGTATTTATTTCTGTGAAATTTTTTGTTCGACTCCTCCATATTGTTACCTTGCTGCAAAATAAAGTATTGCTTGTCTAGCTTCCAGGGGGCCTTCAGATCTTTTTAGCTGTACTATTTGTTCCAACAGTTGACTGCTTTTCTTCCTAAGAAGGGCTTGTTGTTGTCAGGAGTTACAGTCTTGCTGCATAGATATTTTCCTTAAACTCTGCAAAGAACTGTTGTTTATTTGTGCTCTGGCTTTAGTCCAGTCTCCTTCCTTGCATGCTGGTGGAGTTTATGTATTTAGAGGAGTTCCTACAATAGTCTCTTGTCCATCTAGCCTTTAATCTAGGCTTTTCTTTTTCTCTCCCTTCCGTCCTTAACAAAACTTGGCTTAAGTGAGTTTTGAAGTGTCTTGGTTCAAAGCTTCTGTAAATGGTCACTAGCATAGAGAATTTTATTATGACTCATGTTTTCTTTGAATTTTTGTTTTCACTGCAACGTTTTACTTGTAGATAATATGTATTTCCAGTATTTCCAACTGGGCTTGCCTAAAGGCAAGAGCACAATTGCTTTTTACCTATGTTCCTGTGTGTAATGAGAGGAAGGATGGCAGATAATGTTAGGTCTTGTGGACTGGTGTGCTCTTATGGTGTTTAGTCAAATAGAATCATAGAATGGTAAGGTTGGAAGGGACCTCTGGAGGTCATCTAGTCCAGCCCTCATTATAGCCCATACGGGGACTGAACCCATGACCTTGGCATTAACAGCACCACGCTCTAACCAACTGAGCTAAACCTGCCCCGCAAAACAATGATATCAAAGTTGCACATATAAGTGAATTTAAATGCCAAAATTCCAAAGCAAAGAATGTGTGTGTCAGCTGAGTTACTCTTTAGTTATCTGAGCACTGTGTGTTTTAAAATTTGCATCCAGCACTGCGTTTCTATAAGCTTGTATGGTATACACCATAATATGCATGTATGAAGTTCCACAGCTTTTTTTTTTTTAAGTGAGTGAATGCAATTTTTAATTTTGACTTTTTGGAATACTTTGGGTGAACATCCTATTACCTGGAGCCAGTGATGCTTATTGGTATCCTTGTTTTGTTTTTTAATCCTTTCAGGAAAGAGATTGCAATATAAATATAGAATTGTCAAGTATGTATCACTTTAATCATTTGGCAAGACCATTTATACTTATGCTGTGTGCTTTATACTGAATGTAGAAGCTGTCTTTCTGTAGAATTAAAGCCTTTTTTTCCCAAAGTTTAACTTCCTTTAAACAAGCATGCTGACTTCCTAAAAGTCATTTTTTTTCTCCATTAATGTTTTACTTTGATTTTACACCTTAGTGTTTACAAAGGAACTTAGATCAGGTAAACTTCAATATTTACAGCCATGTTTGGAACCATTTTATTGCAGACCTTTGACAGTGCCTTGTGGCAACTTGTAGGGAGTGCCCACTAGTGGGTTGAAGTGTTCCACCTGTGCGTGATTAACTGCAGGCATCATGCTGGGATAATGAGGTATGTGTTAGTGCTGGGTAGCCTTCCTGGAAGAGGTTGATTTTTCCCGTCTGTCCTGAATGCGACAGGACTGTAAAGAGTGGTGCCTGTTACTGTGACTGAATGTTTAGAGTTGAAGGGGTTTTGGTCTTTTGAGGTGAATATTATAAGCTAGTACAAAGGGTATAGTCCAGCTGTAAGTGATGTCACCTCATCAATATATGTGCACTTCATAATCTTAGTGGTTCATCCAGTCTCTTGTGGCTTTTTCTTACTGGCCTTGACACTTTCAGATTGGACCAAAATAGTGTGCTATTTAGCAGTGATCAACACTGGATGCTAAGGAAGGTGAACTTCTGTCTGCTTCCCAAGCAGAAGGGGTAGAGGAATGAATAACCTGTTTAGGCAACACTTACATTCAATGTTGTCGAGAAAGTATGACCAGACGCCTATACTTTTTTTTTTTTTTAATATACAGCTTCACATGGTTTACTTAGCACTGTATTTGTTTAATCCTAAATGGTAGCTTGTTTATCATTCTGTAGCAAGTGCATTTCTTTGCAAAAACTTTTAATTGTTCTTCTACCACGGAGACGTTTGTTAGGTGTACTTCGGTTCTTTGAAAAACAACTTACTGTTCTTGAGAGGAGTCAGTAATTTTTTTTTTCTTTTTTGTGCTGAGACTGTGCTGAAAGCAATATGGTAGGTTGGACCTAGAGCACTTCCTGACACAGCTTCAGCTGTTGATTGTGGGATTTTAAAAGAGTATGTTAACATGTGCTATACATGATGAAAATACAACTGAGTTCACAGGTACCTCTATAAAATTATAGATCATGGTTCTTGATGCTAAATAAAACATTTTAAAAGAACATGTCTTCACTCTAACCTTAGACTATCAGTTATACTTGAGGCATTTTATCATTTATTTAGTAGCTAGTGCTGTATAAAAAAACTCAGGCAAGTGTGCATTTCATTGTAAAAATATTTAGTGATAAAATGAATTATTTTATGAAGTTACTGAGGTTAATGCGATGGAAAAAATCTCTTGTTCAATGTCTATTTTCAACAAATAGCTTGTTACCATTCAGATCTATCAAACTAGTAATTAGTTATGCTTAAAAAATATTCACTGTCTCTGAAATACTGTATTATCTCTCTTTCTTTTGCCTTTCCACTAAGGACAGAGATGTTCTGCTTTCTATCTTTGTATGCTTTTGGTGCTTCCATTTCTTACTGCTGTCCAGGTAGTTTCATGGATCAGAAAATTGTTTAAAATTTAGTCTTTTGTACCTGTTTCCTAAAGTATAGAATCATCTATTTTTTCTGTTAAAGTTATGGGTTACAGATAATTTGAGACAGTCATAAAATGTTTCTCTTCAATCCCTACGCTGCAGTTTTGCATGCTACATCCGGTGATGAGCTGTGGTGTTTGATGCACTCTCTTCTCTGACAGTTATATAGAGAATTCCCTGCAGAGAATACTGTTGTAAAGAAAGAATCCAAATTATGTCATGCTTCTGCTGAGGATGATCTGGTGTAGCTTTAGTAAGGAGTTATATTGCTGCAGCCTGTCTGTCCTTCGGAAGAAGTGTTAAGAGCTCTGTGACGCATTGCTGTCGTAGCACAGCTTTGGGGCATTGAGCCAAACACTGCCTTCTCGTAAGAGCATTTGGTTTCCTTTAAGAAAAGATTTTCAAAAAAATCACTCTGTTATAAAAGATACATGTGCTACTAGGAAATCCAGGCTGCACGTTCCTTGACCTGTAAGTTATAAACGGAGAGTGCATCAGACCTTGAGTTTATCTAGAAGTCAGGTGATACCAAGTTACATGTATTCATCAAGCTAGGCCTCTAAAGAAGTCTTGGTGTTGTAGTGTGTTAGAATTTTGATCTCTGAAAGAAGACCAGGACTGAAAAAGGGGGAAATGTTTTTGTTTGGAAGTCATATCAGTATTTTTGAGTATCCTAACTGCTGCTTCATCACAAAAAGTCATGTGAGTTTACAGCTTTCTTTCAATTTTATTGAATGAGCCTTTTTCTTTTGTTGATTAAGTGGCACAGACATTCAGTTAAACACACAGGTCTGAATAAAACTGGAATTACATTCTGGTTTTGGTATGAGAGGAGCCTGGTGGAAGCTTGAGTGGAACTCCTGTTGCAACATGACCAGGGCATTCCCCACTGAATTTTAGTGGAAGCTTACAAAAGCAAAACCAGAAGTTTGTAGCATCAAACCTGACGACCAATACAGTTACCTGGAAAAGGGTAATGACTGGAGTTTTAATTATTTGGTTCAATAAATGTGGTAAAACTGCAATTCCAATAAAGCACATTGTAACGTTCTGTACTTATTGTTATTAGCTCATTTACGTACCATGGCCTTCTCTTCAGAATTGCCCTTGCAGTGCCTCTCCTTCGTGGGCACGCCTGTGCTTGGGCCTGCAGCTCCTGATACGCTTTCTTTGTGACCAAAGCAATGGCTAAAATGCTGCCTCTCTAGCCAGATGCCTGTGCGTGGGACAGCTGATGGGCTCCCACTGCAAGGTATCCCAGCCTCTCTGCGATGTACCCCGCAGAGCTGTCCCTCAAGATGTTGCCGCTGAGCTTGGGGCTAGCCAAGCTGAGGCGTGGTGTGCTCTGGTACCCTGAGCGCATGAATGCCGGATGCTGGGTATTGTGTATAAAATTGGTAATATTCCAGTAGCTGCAGAAGTTAGAGGAGATCCCGTCTAGCCAGGGTGTTAGGGCCAAGGTTAGATGTCTAAAGCTATTATCCTATGGGATGGCTGCCTAAGTACTGATGTGCTGCCTGGAAATTGTTGCCATCCCAGGCTAATGTCATACTTTTCATTTCTGAAGAGTTTCCCATCTGTGTGGAGACCTTTACCAATCATTCTGCATAGTCAGGTACTTTATGTTGAAACAGAGCAAAAAATAAGTCATGTTCTGCTTCAAAAAAAAAGCAGCATTTTCACTGGTGTATACATGCATTAATTTTAACTCTTAATATATTTCATCCTTAGCCTAAAAACTTAAATTTCAAAGGGAAACAGTTGCTCTTTATCAGGCTGGCTATAAACTTAGTGTGAGGTTTGTGAGCAGTGAAGGCTGTCTAGGCATGGCTGGTAGGCTGAGATGACTACTTGTTATTTCCAGTGGATCTGGTTTAAAGTACTCTTTTGAATAATATTGCCACTTCTGCATTCTCTTTCTTGATTCTTATTGACCGCTGATAGACTTGGTAGCAGTCAGCTTGTAATTGCGTTGAAAATTGTTTAAAAAAAACTTTTTGGATTACTGATAGTTTTATCTGGTTATAGTTTTCAGCTTATCCTTGCTCTAGTCCCCACATATACGAATTCCCTCTTTGTTTTTATAGATCTCCATATTTTAGCCCTCTCAGTCATCCTTATCCAGGCTGAAGATTTTTGGGTCTGTCCTATTTGTTATCTGAGTGGAAGTGATTCCATATTTCCATTCTTGCTGTCCCCTATGACTCTTCCAGGTGTGTTGTATCATTTTAGAAAAAGGGCACCAACAGTTAATATAATATTCAAAATACAGGTGTACCAGAGAATTCTTATGTAGAATTTTCTGGTTTTTTCCATCCTAGTTTCCTAATAATCCCAGTATGTGATATGTGTTAGACTTGGTTTGATCTTGTCCTTTCCTTGATTTCAGACTTCTTAGTCTGTTGTGCTCTGCAGTGATCCATGGACATGCAACATCAAACTCTTTAAAATGACTATGGACACTCAAATTAAGAAAGTCAAGGTCATGTCTAAATGCAGACAGAACCTGTTTTTATTTACAGAACTGACATTAAAATGCGAAAGAAAACTCTTCGTGTTTCATGGTTCTCCTTAGATGCATGACCACCTTAAAGAACTAGCAGTACTTATGCCAGGAATTAGTGTTCTAGAACAAAGTGTTTCTTGGAAAATTGTTTATCCCTTAGTATAATTTAATCCCATTTGCAATGTCATCCATTCTAGTGTTTAAATGGAATTGTTAAAAGGCAGTTATAATGAGAAATTTAAAATGTGAAATGTATAAGTATTTATATAAAAACATGCTGCCGCAGTATTTTTGGATATTAATGCTCATTTTAAAGGTGATTTACTTGTAAAGATTTTTTTCTCCTTCCAAGGTTTGTAAAATTACGTATCAAATTAAGACTTCAGAGTACCTGAGACCTGAGGATTCAAGTAGGCTGCAGCTATCTTCACCCACAGTATTTGAAATAACTAATAAAATGGGAAATCTAAACTAGTGGCAAGCACTGTAAACTGTGTGCCAAAGGCTTCTCTCTCTTCACTGCCCCTTTAGCTTCCTAAAGGAGAGAGAATGCAAAGCTAGCCAGCTATCTCCTTCTGTGCTGTTGCTTACTTGCAAGCCTAACTGAGAGTTAGGGCTGTGTACTGTATGCTGAAGCCATCATACATGAAGGAATGTATTTGTTTATTTTAATGCCTATAAAAGGGATGTGCTTTATTCCAGTAAAATTATTAAAATTATAAATAAGCAAGTTTTTAGTAAATTTCAAAATGAAAATATTATTAATTGTCTTTTTGCAGTTATAACAACTCAATTCAAGATATAAATAAGTGGACTTGCATTTAAATGTTGCTGAGTTTCAAGGTTAATGTACAGTGCTCCTGGTGATTCCTCATATTGTTTCCAAGTGCTGGATAAAGTATTCTGTTAGCACCAGTGGGAACACCCTAGTTAAATTTTCTCTCTATTATTTGGATTCTTGTTAAAAGCACATATTCTTTTTATAAACATATTTATATCATTTCAGCTTGGAGGGAGAAATGGAGGCAAATACTATTTTGTGGAAGTTTATAAAATATATATTGATTAGCAATATGATTGACTTTTGAATCACCTTGGTGTTTCTAGAAAATATTTGCTCAATTTTTAAAATATATATTTCAATGCATAACATAAGTTTAGTCTGTTTATCTAAATATCTATTAATTATGTAATGGCTGAGAAAAATCTTAAACAGTTTTTTTTTCAGTCTATTTTAATGCACAGTGTAGGTAGGTGTGTTGAAAGAACTGAGAGGAACAGGAGAAAACTGGGGTTTAGAAAGAATTGGGGAATAATAGGTGTGTTTCTGCAAGTAAATTCAGGTTCATCTGACAGGACCTCCTGTATTTTCCAGTTCCACGTAGCTTGCAAAAATACATTGTAAATGTCAAAATGTTTGTGAAAGCATTAATAAGTAAAAGATTAAATATTATTAGTCAGCTGTAATTTGAATAGCCTGACTCTGCAGATTTGGAATTTCAATCTAGAAGTAGCCTTTGTTTCTTCATGGTAATGGTAGAATCTAGATTTGAAAACTGTCGTGTGTTAAACACTATCTTTTATTCTTATGCCAGTTTAAAGACTATATTATTGTAACAGCTCCTGAATTGTATATAATGTAGTACCAACGAATAAAGTGACATGAGTTGCACACAAAAGATACAGAAATGGAACTGTTCTGGAGAGGCTGAGGAAGGTTAACAGATTCTTTTATATGGCTTGTTGTACTCAACTTTGTTTGGAATTTTCCTGGTGAATAAAGATAATCATGGTGAAAAAAAATTCAGATGTGAAGTTCAGCTTCCCCATATCAATATAAGAATAATAGGGAAGCCAGTGAAGTTTGCTGATGATACCAAGCTGGGAGGAGTGGCTGACACACCTGAGGGCTGTGCTGCCATTCAGAGAGACCTGGACAGGCTGGAGAGTTGGGCAGAGAGGAACCTCCTGAGGTTCAACAAGAGCAAGTGCCAAGTCCTGCACCAAGGGAAAAATAACCCTAGGCACCAGTACAAGCTGAGGGCTGACCTTCTGGAGAGCAGCTCTGCAGAGAAGGACCTGGGAGTGCTGGTGGATGACAAGTTGACCATGAGCCAGCAATGTACCCTTGTGGCCAGGAAGGCCAATGGTCTCCTGGGGTGCATTAGGAAGACTGTTGCCAGCAGGTCAAGGGAGGTGATCCTGCTCCTCTGCTCAGGCCTGGTGAGGCCTCATCTCGAGTACTGTGTCCAGTTCTGGGCTCCCCAGTACAAGAGAGACACGGAGCTACTGGAGAGAGTCCAGTGCAGGGCTGCGATGATGATCAGAGGGCTGGAGCATCTGCCCTATGAGGAACGGCTGCGAGAGCTGGGCCTGTTCAGCCTGGGGAAGAGAAGACTGAGGGGGGATCTGATCAGTGTGTGTGTGTGTGTGTGTGTGTGTAAGTACCTGAAGGCAGGGTGTCAAGGGGAACGGGACAAACTCTTTTCAGTTGTCCCGTGTGACAGGACAAGAGGCAGTGGGCAGAAATTGAAGCACAGGAAGTTCCGCCTGAACATGAGGGGGGATTTCTTCACTGTGAGAGTGACAGAGCCCTGGACCAGGTTGCCCAGAGAGGTTGTGGAGTCTCCTTCTCTGGAGATCTTCAAGGCCCACCTGGATGCAACCCTGTCTACCATGCTCTAGGTGACCCTGCTGAGCAGGAAGGTTGGACTAGATGATCTCCAGAAGTCCCTTCCAACCTTAGTGATTCTATGATTCTATGAAATGGAAAAAGAAATCATTTGAAAGAATGGGAGAGAGGAATGCTCTTGCACAGTTCGTAATCCATTAGACACTAATTACTACAGAGTGCAGTTAAGGCCTCAAATGAAGGTCGAGAGAGAAATACCTAGTTATAGCAACCTCCATGGCCAAAGAGGTGCATCCTTTCTACATAAAAACAATGTTGAAGATGAAAATGTTTACTGCCTGGGTTAAAAGCTCTGTCAGTGAGTTAATTATATCCTTCCACAGAGCATCTGTTACTGGCCACTGAGACAGAATATTGGATTAGAATGGACCAGGTTTAACCCAGTCTGACAATTCCTGTTCTGTAATGTTACGCTGTTTGGGTTTATTTTAAGTAAGCTTTTGTTCATGCTTTTGTCTAAAAGAACTTTATAATTCAGTTGTGTAGAGAAACCAAGTGACAATACTTCTGCAATGAAGATGTAATTGAATGCTTTCAGTGTGCCTCAGACAAAATATATTCAAGAGAATATATCAAAAGATATTTCAGGTGTAGTATTTGGAGACCCATTTGTTTCATTTCTTTTTATCTTGGGGCTGATAGTGTTTCATTTGGAATATAGGGGATGGATTAGAAGGGTAAATGTTTGGTTTTACTTCATCTGTGAAATGGTCTACAATTGTGATTCCTTGTGACAACTTTTTGATGCAGAAGTAGGGAAAATGCCAGTAGCTGCTTTTTGGTGGCATTCCACTCTGTTCTGAAAATTTTATCCTTGTTAAAACTTATCTTTTTTTTAAATGAGACATGAAGCTTTGCTAGACTTCTGGGGCTTTATTAGGCTTTTCTGTAGCACCCACAAAGTACTTCTTATACTTTAAAGTAACTTAAACTTTTGCAGTTCTCCTTTATTGCGTGGGTATAATGGTTTTCTTAGGTTGCTGTTTTTCATATGCTGTGTGAACCTCACTTGATGTCAATTACTGAGGTCAGGGTTTCATATGCTTTCCTGATTTCCTAAGTAGTATCTTTATCAAGTAATGATTTCTATACCCTTCATCAGTATAATAAATGAATCCATACATTGGAAGCATTTGCCATCTTTCAGTTTTACTAGTATTATCTTTGTTTACACTACTTGTGACTTGGTAAGCAGTAATGTCTGTTCTAAAGCTTAAAGCAGTGCCACTCAGATTGTATCCACTCTGTGCTTAGCTTGGCAGCGTGTCTCACCGATTGAGATTATGCAGTTTCTAATTTTGCAAGTTAGTTTAGTTATGCCTTCTTCCCTTTCTTCTTGGCTTTCTCTGAAGTGGGCATATCAGGAACTTTGGGAAATACTGGCATACACATTTCTGTATTGCTTTTCCTACCCCAAAAAAGTGTATGAAACTGAGAGGATAGTGCCTATGTTGCACAGTGCCCAGTATAAGAAAATTTTGATCTAGAAGGAGGTCCTATAAATAGATAACAAGCACCATTTGTGATATTCAGTGGATTAAGTTGGTGTGATGATATATTGAACGTAAGCTTAAAAACAGAGTAACAACTCCCCTGTCCTACTCCAGACCACTTGGATGAATCAACTTAGTAGTCTTGAGGAGAAGCCTTATATAGTGGGATATTGTATGCTCTTTTTTCTGACACACTTTTTTTTTTTTTTTTTTTTTTTTTTATTATGTTTTAGGACTACAAAGCTGATGAAGACCCAGCATTATTCCAGTCTGTTAAGACCAAGAGAGGACCTTTAGGGCCAAACTGGAAGGTACTGAGAATTGACTTTACAACCTTACAAAGTCTTAATTGGCAAAAAATATTCACAAATCCTTAGACAGTAGTACTAGTGATGCTAGTCTTAAACAGAGGATAGAAATTTAATATTTCTGTTCTTTTTCATATTTGGTTAAATTTCTGAATGTATTAGTAAGCAAAGTTGCTTAATATTGCTACTAAAAATAGTGATTTAGTTGAAGAACAAGTTTAAAAAATTGCAATAAAAGCTATACAAATTAAATGGGATGGATGTTATCCTTACTGAAGGATGACAGTTGAATATGACAAATTCCATGCAAGTCATCAAACTGTGTTAGGCACTGGAGGTAAATTAAAATGCAAAAAACTAATTGGAACTTTCCTTATATTTAAATGCTTATAGATATTGTAGATTATATAAATTATATATTTCTTAGAGCACAGTAAAAGATCCTGCATGTGTGTATTTTATTTAGGATGATCAAAAACAAGCAGAATGTAGTGACAATTAAATAGAAGCCAATCTTTAGCTTGCCCTGTTGAATATTTGAGTGTATTTAACTTGTGTGGTATATATGCATAATGCACACAGAAAACCTATATTATTTCATCATAATGAAGCATTTTACTTCAGTAAGATAATACATCTTGTGTGTGTTTGTAGGCATAGATGCATCTACTATGTTCCTGAAATTCTTAGTCTGAGATACGTAATCTGGGTTGTTTGGGGAGTTAATTTTCCACATTCTTTGGTCATTTAGCAACTTTCTGATAAGCTCTTTATAACCATGGGAAAATGACTTGACCCAAAACTTCTATTTTAAGGTAAAACTATCAGTCTTTTACCATGAGTGTGGTTCCTAAGCCTTTATACTGGTTGTTTTCTTATCAGTGCATTATGCATGCTGTTTGCTTAACATCACCTACCTTTCTCTTCCCTTCTTTCCTCCTCCCCTTCAAATCTGACCAAAATGCAGTGTGCTAGATTTCCATAATACTATTAATGGATAGTGTGAGAAATCTATTTTAAAGAGACATTAAATTCTGTGAAAGCTATTCAACATTAGTGCTTCCTTTCTGCATAAACAACTTTACATTATTGGTCATCAATATGACTGTCATGTGAAAGCTTACTACTTAAAATCACACCCGGTATAAATTCGCTGTGCTTGCATATTCAGCTACAGGAAAATCATGTTTGAAGACTGATGTTCTAATAGGCAACATAGTAAGTACTGATCTAGATATGTCAGTGACACCCTTACCTCACCCTTTTAATTCCTTACTACCCACTATATACTTCTCTTGACAATTTAGCCTAAGACACTTGCTGCATACATAAAGAAGATCCTATCTTGAAATAAATTTTCCTTAAAATCTGCTCCCTGAGCCTTGAAACAGCTCCCTTCCCATTTCTTCCAGAACCTTGCTCCATTAAAACTTAGAAGCAGATTTGCTGTAGACCACTATATAACAAATATGCACAATTTGTTGTTATTTTAAACGCAACATTTTATTGGCAGCGATATAAATGAAATTTGAGGTCTAAAAAACCTTGGCGTAATTTTACTTCTTAGGGTGTACTTTGAAGAATTATACTTCAATAGCTAGCTGGTGAGTTATTTTTTAAAATACATTAGAAATAGTACTCCAAATTCTTAAATTTTCTTAAGCATTAGACTTCATTAACATTTAAAGACATTAGCATTAAAATCATTTAGTCTTTTATTACCAAGAAAGGTTGATAATATAGAAAGAATGTTTCTTTCTAAATCTAATGTGAAGTACTTTTCCTGCAAGGTGTGAATTTTCTTCTAGTTCATTACTTTAGAAGTCACCATTAATTATTTTACTATTAGTTTTTGCAGTGCATCAAGATAAGTGTCAGATGTTGGAATAGAATGCATTGGTGCTTCAGGCAATCAGTCCCTAATTTCCTTTCCTAAAATGCAAGCAGAAGGGTAGACAGAAGATATTCCCCTTTCTCATATCAGAGGCTTCTGCTATGTCTTAACTGTCAAATAGCTGACTACCATGTCTAACAAAGCACATAGCCACCATTGCCTGCTAAACAGAACCAGACAGTCATGAGAGTTATCAGCTAGCTGAAGATCGTAACATTGAAGCAACCTGTCCCACTGTGGAGTGAAGCCCTGGGTGCGGGGGCACTTCTGTGCAGCACTAACCATTCACTCTTGTACCACCCTTTCCGATGTGCTGGTACAGTGGTTTGAATGCTGCATGGGAAAGACAACTGTCTGATTTTTGTGAGTATATGGGAAATGATGTGGCAACACAGGCAGCTGTAACAGAACTGAGATGTGATACAGCAGTGGAGCAGAAGGGGTATGGGCTGCTAAAGCTGGCACATCACTGCCCTTAAGCTGCGTTGTCAACCGAAATGCTTGTGTAACTGTGTTTGGGGTATTTCAAATGCTTTAATTTGTCTTAATTAGACCTGAGGGTGAAGTCAATGTATACTGCTGACCTAACTGGGCTTTTGTAGCTGTTCCTTACATTGTCTTTTCAATGTGATGAAAGCAGATCCTTTGATAGTCCAATTGTACAGACACCACAGTACTATCATGACTCTATGGGGATTTTGTAGCAGTAACTTCACAGCTGAGCACTTAAGTAATGAGTGCTTGCACGAGAGACTCCAGAAGGAAAAGGATTTTGCTAATTGATGCCACATGCACACTTAAATGCTGGCTTGTGTGATAAGTCATTGGCTGCTTATGTTCCCCAGAGGAAAATGGGGAGATTTCAAAGAGTCAGCAAGTGTGTTCAAGCTTGGGTTATGGCAGCAAGGACTACTACTTCTGGGACTTCTGGATTTTGAGAGTTATGCATGACTGGTTAATGGCCTGTATTTGCACAGAAGATTAGTTGCTGTACAAAAATTGATTGACTTCCATCTTTTCTATAGCTACTGAAGAAAAAAATGAATAATAAGTAATAATATACTTTTTACTAAGCAACACCTGTGGCTGCAATTGTTTCTCTGTAGTCAAAAAGAACAAAATACTAGTTACTGTGCTTTTCTTTCCATTGGGAAACTTGCAGAACTAGCTGCCACAGAATACATGGAGCAAAAGACTTTGTGAGCATGTTTTGCACATTTTTTTGTGAAAACTTGCCTATATATAAATATATATATATATATATATATTCTGCTTCCTAAAGACTAAATCTCTGTAAAGATGGTCCTCTACCATTCTTTTCTGAAGTCGGTATGTGTGTTTTATTTTTGTTTGGTATCTAGATACTATGATGATGATGGACCTTAGAGACAATCTAGGGTGAATGTTAACTTCATTTTATCAGCTACTTCCCCTGCTCTTTAGTGTTCAATATCTTAGTGAAATGCTAGTGGAAGTAGAGACTTAATTCTTATGTGCTCCTATTGAATATAGTCTCTTAAGATCCAAACCCATCTATACCTTTCCCTTAATAGTGCTTTCTAGTTCAACTTAAGCTTGAACATTTCAAAAATAAGCAGATGAGCACAGTGTTAAAATACCATGAGCTTTGTTCGTAATAACTTCCAAACTGAACTCGTTTTGTTACTGTAAGTTGCCGCCACATGTTCAGGCATCAGTGATTTTTTAGCTTAGCATGCCAAGAGACTTTAGAATATTCAGTGCAGTGTTTTTTCTTTTTTTTGTAAGTAGTCTCTCAAATTTTAATTGTTTTTTAATGTCTCCCTTGCATCAAAACTTTAAACTGTATGGGAACTGGTTAATTGATTGCTTAATATTTAAGATGTCTTAAATATCAATGTAAGTGTATTATATGCCATAGATACTGTATAAATGTTAAGCTGGAGTTCAGCAATATCATATATCATATACATGGTATATATACACAATCTATACATATTTACATGATCTTAGTTCTGCTGTTTGTGTATCAAAGACAGAAAATAATTCTAGTTCAGAAGTTTTCTGAGCTTGTAAATAGCTAGACATCAGTAGAGCTTCTGGGGGAATTACCAGTATTTTCTCCCTTGAGTTTTATATTCTTTCCTAGGTGTCTGCCACTGGCTGCTGTCAAAATACTGAGCCAGGTAGACCTTTGGTTTGACTCTGTGCAGTTGTTTGCAGGTTTGACCTGGGCCTAGACAAGGCTGGAATCTCATGAGAAAAAATGTGTATTTTGTGTGTTTCAAGATGACAAAGGGGGCAGGCATGTATGTGAACTTCCGTTATTATAATACTCTTTCTACCTGGGCTAAATATGCTGGCTAGCAGAATAAAATTCTCACGTTATTCTTATCGACAGTGCTGAAAAACCTGCATCCTGCCTTAGATAGTTATTGTCCTCTCCTCTTCAGGAGGAAAGCAGGGGGGCTGATGCAAGAATGGCCTGTTTGGCCAAAAAAAAACATAGCCATAAGAGGAGGAAGAGTACTTGGGTTGGGAAGCACTGAATTTATATATTCATTTTTTGTTTAATTCTGACCTTTTACTAGTACCTGGACATAGACGCATGCAGTTTGGGAGCACAAAACAGCAGCAGTACTTTGTTTTCTGTTTGTGACTAGAAAGAATATCAGTCGTCTTATAGTAAATGAAAACCAGAAAGAGCTCTCTGATGAGTCTTTGTGATAAAAGTTCTGTTAAACACACATTATTCTGTTTTTGTTGTCTGAGATCTTTTAAATGTATAGCTATATCTCCCAAATCTTTTTACTCTGTACATGACCAAAGGAAGTGGTCCATTTCATAGTTAATAGAAACTTAGTATAAAAATGCCATAAGTATTTCCATTCAGAATTTTGTTGCAGATATTAACAGTAAACATTTGTGGACTACTTATACTAGTTGCTAAACACAGGTTTTGGTTAAGATACTATAGGCTTCATTTTATCCTTTTTTTTTTTCTTCCTCCTTTATATGGCTTGGAGTAAAAAAAAATGCTTTGTTAAATTAAAAACATGATAGTCTCATATTGTATAAATTTGGCTGCATGAATTGTTAGGAAATATCTGTATACCATTTGCACACATCAGTGGTACTTCAAAGTTGTTTGGAAGTAAGAACTATAATAAAACCTAGTTTTATGATACCTATATTTTGAGTTTTCTTATTCTGAACAGATACATCTTTAGCAGCTTTACAGTGTATTGCAATGCTGCTGCTCTGAACTTCTGAACTGTGTTACAAACTCTTCCTACGCAAACTTGGAAGAAATTTGGTTAAACACGCCCCATGCGTTGAATCGCCTTGTGAGATAAATGGGAGTGAAGAGTTTCTTCAGCCCTCTCCGCAGATTGTCTCAACAGGTTGCAGGACCAGTTACATCTAGTTAATACTTTTGTCAGTTAAATAATTCTAAGCAAATCCATGCTTAGAATTTTGGAGTAGAAAATTTTAAGGGTGGTTGTTCCTGCCCACTATATTTGACAGTGCTCCTGTCTTTCCTAGCAGCCCTATTTCTGTTGTTATAGGGAATGGTGAGGGTTGTCTCCTGAATTTCCCTTCAGTTCATTGTTTTGGGGATCCTTTTTCCTCCACTAAGTCTTTGAACCAGAGTTACTTCCAAGCATTCTTTGAACTGAAGCTTTCATGAATCTTAAGGCCACTTTACTTGCCACTGAGGAAGAAGAGATCCTTTCCCTTTTGTTTCCTCATGCGAACAGGAGCTCTGCAATTCACTTTGCCAGAATGAATGTGTACATTGTGCTACACAACTAGAAATTTCTTCTACTCCTGGGTAAAAACATACTCTTTTGGCACAGTCCCCTAGGAAGGGGAAATGAGGGAGAGGAACTGGGGAGATTTTGCCAGGCTTTAATCTCTCTTTACAGTGTGTAGACAAAACAGAACTGAAATGAACTTAATTTTTATGCTTTTGTGAGAAGTGATCTGGGAATAGGGAGGAAGTATTATGTTTTATTTGAATCTTTTTTTTTTAAAAAAAAAAGTTTATGTGTTTTCTACCATTGTAATGAGGTAGCTCAGATTATAATTGCGTTTTGGCAGTAGATCCAAAAATATAAAATAATTTGGTGCCAGCTGTTGTAATTAAGCATCATTGTCCCAGAGAAAACCCAGAAAGTATATGACAGTGTAAATCATGAAAATAAAAGCAATGTTAAAACTTCATAGTTTTATAGATTTATAGTATGTGTTTGCAGCATAGATGGAATTTCTTACACATTTAACCTGATGATATTTGTTAATCTCTAGTACCCAGTTACTATGTTTAATAGTGCTTATATTTAGAGTGATAATTTCTAATAATCATATTAAATACATTTGTCTGAAGCCCTTGTTTAAATAAAATAAATTCCTTCCAACTGTCCATAAACAGAAAGAGTTAGCAGCTGATGAAGACTGTCCTAAAATGTGTGCTTACAAGTTGGTGACTATCAAATTTAAGTGGTGGGGATTGCAGAACAAAGTTGAAAACTTTATCCAAAAGGTAAGTACTTCTCCCTAGCTGTGATGTTGGGATGTTGCTGGGACAGTGGGATTGATTGGGGGGGGCAGGTAGGAGTATGTAGGCAGGTTGGTTCTGTTCAGGCATTTTTTTGGGGGGGTGATGAGCTTTTCTGCTGCTTACAATCAAGCAGTTCCTGTTCGTTTCCTCAGCAGTTAGAACTGTTGGTCTATCAGCAATGGTGTTTCAGCATTGGCAGTCCTAAAATAACTTTTTAAACTAAAAAAGAGAAAATAGAAGCCATGATTCTATCATGTAAGTTTAAGCCTTGAGTGTGCAAGCCCCAATGCTTGACAGTAAAAGTCTTTTGAGTCTGTTTTTCTCTTAGGTTAATAGTTGTGCAAAAGATGTGCTGGTATTTTTCTAGTATCATATGTACTAGTTTTCTTATGAAAGTGTTCTTATGTTCATACTAACTCTATGGTATTTGATTTTACTGGAACTGAATGCTTGTAAGAACAGTTATAAGTAAGGTATAATCTATTTAATGTAGACTGTTGTGCTCGTTCTAGTTCTAGACCAGTGAGTTAACCAAAACATGATACTCCAGTAGCTCTTCCATATGTTGTTTCCTCACAGACAACTAAAGTGAGGCCATTTTTATTGTTGTATCTAGGACTTTTAGCTCTTGAGTGCATCACACAGCTAACTGCCTTAAATCTTTATGTATTTCAATAAATATGATAGTAATAGCAAAAATACAAACTATAATAAGTGGCTGCAGTACAAAGCAAGGATTAGGAGATACAGGAGACTGTCTTTAGTGTGGGACTGGTTTTGAGAAGGAGGTGGCTTTGACTAGGATCCAAGAATGTGGAGAAGCTGAACTGTAGCACTGTGAAACAGCATGCACCTACTTAAAGATTATACCTCTTCAAATGGAGTAACTGCAATCACTTCAGCAGCCTGGCAAAATGTAGACCTGCAATCTAATGTTACTTATCTTCTTAAAGCAAGAAAAAAGGATATTTACCAACTTTCATCGCCAGCTGTTCTGTTGGATTGACAAATGGATTGATCTGACTATGGAAGACATTAGGAGAATGGAGGATGAAACACAAAAGGAGCTGGAAGCGGTAAGAATGTTTTAAGATTGATGTTTGCATGCCATATATCTGTAGCTCTGCCATTTAGATGGTTCAAGAACTGAGGCAAGTTGAATAGTATCTGTCCCCTTGCATGTGTTTGGGCAATTGCTGATAAACATGACTTCTGTAGTGGTTCTTCTGTGCAGATCCATGCACTTGAAGCTTCTGCATACTGTATTGTGTCAAGCTGGAAGTGACTGTAAGGTAGAAGCTTATGAGAAATCCCTAAATCCAGAATGTCTGCACTGAGCATCTCTATATATGTTATCATACTCATTGCACAAAGTCCCATTCAGTGCTTTTTTTTTTTTTAACCACTTGTGAGTTAGAACTCAGAGCTGTCCTCGCACTTTTGTATCATATGTCTTGCTTTGTTTAGTTGCTAATCATCATTAGAACTGATTAGTTTCCCTTCAAGCATGTCTTGAAGCAAGTTGTATGTGTCACATGACAACAGTTGCACTTATCCTGGTTAGCATGACAAAATTAAGACTTTGAACTACAAAAGGTAGTTACTAAAATTAGTCATAAGACAGTCTCAAATTTCATGCTTTGGTAGTTGTGAAGACCAAATGCATATAATCTGATCTGATTTTGGACTGAGGTCTAGAAGGAAACTTACCCATGGGGCACTTTCCCTACTCTATAAGATATAGAGGAACATCATAGGCTAGGCAAGGAGCTTCCTTTTTTAGTCTTTTCAGAGCATGACCTTTGTCGAGAGCCTTTCTGTTTTTGAATCTTGATGTCTTTCCAGGTTCTTTGCAATCTGTGGAGCTGCAATTCTGTTTCCTTCCTATTTTGCCATGCCAGTTACTTTTTGTCCCAAACCCATTCAACTTGTCACTTTCCATCTATTGTCTTGGTTCTGTGAAGACACATGTGTGCCCTCGGCTATGACTTGATTTTTGCATGGTTTAACTCATTTCAGCTTCCAGACATCTTTAAATGGATTGCTTTGTGCTTTAGATCTGTTGTTGATGGTGACTCTGAAGTGCACTTTACTTCAGGCCTAGTACATCTTTGCTCTTTGTATCAACACTAGCTGTAATTCCCTCTCCATTTGCAGTTGCTACGCTCTTCATGTGTTGACTTCATGAACTGCCTTTAGCCATCTTGCACTGTGTGGAAATGTTTTCAGGGTTGGAAGAAGTACTTCTTCCCTGTGTGTGTGTCTGTGTGTGAAATGGGAGATGTTTTGAGCTAGTAAAAACAACATTTATTTTCAGATAAGCTGAAGGGATTGTCTGCTTTGGCTGTTTCCAGAAACACATTTTGAAAAATCATAATGTCCATTCCTTCTCAAAATCACTGTGCTCTCTCATTGGCTTTTGGATATTTTTTTATTATGGCAAGTGTTCTCAAAAAATGCATGGAATTTTTCTTTTATTCTGCTTTATGCCAGAACCTGTTCCTAGAGCTAGCTGTCTGTGAAGGAGGAAGAGTAACCATTTTCCTCTGTATAATTGGCTTTTATCAGAAAGGTTCTCTTTATAACACTCACAGTTCTTAATTTCGAATGAAACAAACTTCATCTAATTTCTGTGAGAAAGAATAGTGGCAGTGTGAGGACTGCATACAAGGTGCGTGTTTGGAGAGAGTACCCAGTATTTGATACATACATCTGTGTGCATGAGAAAATTTCCCTTTTGTATCTGTGTGGACTATAGATGTCGGTCTTCTGTAGAGAAGGTTATGTTTCACATTTTTCACTGGTAAGTAACTGCTTTTTGTACATTTTTTTGCAAAATACTATGTCAGAAATAAATCACAGATGATTCTCTTGCACAAACAGGATATGCTCTGTGTTGTTTTGATTCCTATGAAACAGTTTGTTGTATAAATATCGTCTCCTAGAGAGGAGCAAAAGGAACAGAATTTATTTCTTTATGCAACATCACTAACATTGGATCTTGATAGCAAAGTATTTGCTACTTTTTAAATTCTTATTCTTAAGTAAAACCTGCATCACTTGTTTCTGGGTAACATTGATCTCTCTTCTTAAACAGCAAATCTGTTTCCCTAATGTTTTCTTGTTTTGTACAGCAAGGCAAATAAATTATTTCGAATAGTTTGTTGTGTAAGACTTTATCATCAGGAACTTAAATATATTTTTTTCACAAGAGAAATGCATTAACATTAACACAGCTTTTCTATATGCATTGTGAAATGAGGAGTGGAGACCTACTTTTTTTTTCTTTTTTAATATAATAGCAGGATCTACAAACACCTATAAATGATGCAGTCCCAAAATTTTTGTGGTGAGGTGCATTATCAAAGCATAACAATGTAGAGGCAAAAAATGTCACTGCGAATACAAAGTGAACACTAATTTATACCAAATAGTTTGTTTTTATCTTTTATATCCAGCTACTTCGTCCATTTTGACAAACAGTAACTTGCATTAAATCCTAAATAAACCACAAAACATCTGTCTTATGGCCTGGACCACTGGAAAGAAAGAGCTTAGTGGTAAAGTGCTTAGTGTGCCAAGAATATCTTCATGCTTGCAGCCTTGCAAAGAAGTATTCAGCTTTTTTGACACTATGCAGTTTTCTGATGCTTAAAGAAAAAAACTGCAGAAAGCAAGCCAGTATCTAATATTGACAGCATTGTATTTTCTTATGACACGTTACTTTCTGTTGCTGTTCTTTCTCATTAAAATCCTTTCTTCTTCCTGGTTTGAACTAATCTTTCTCTTTAGATTCTGTGCACATTTCAGTTCTTTTGTTAGTCCTGTTCTTCACCTTAGTTTTGATTGTCAGGATCTCTGCTTTTGTTACTTTTTTGTTACTCCCTGAATTCCCATTGGTGTCCTTCCAGACTTTCTCTATCCCAGCACATTCTTTTCTTAGATTTTTCTTTATCTTTCACTTAATGGTTTATATATCTGACTCGTGGAGATGAGGAGCACCTGTGCCTCATTAAATACACATAAACTAATCAGTGTGTAGTAGAAAAGCGCCTGACCCTGCCAAAGCACTGTGATCTACTGCATGCCTTTGCAACAGTAGAAATGCCATACTGGATGTTTCAAACAGTGTAGTGTAGCACTGAAGCATCATGGGCTTTTAGAAACCTAAGAAGCATTGTTTACAGCTGCTGTATGGTTTCCAGACTTTCTGCACCGAAAAGAAATGCTTTGTATATCCAGTCTCCAGAAAACTTCAGCTTTTGCTGAGGTTGGTTCCTGTTTTGGTCCTGGCTGGGAAAAGTCATGTAGCTCATTACTTCTTTCTTACTAACCAACAGCAAGATAGGTTCTTTATTTGGTAGCTTACAGTTTTATTTTACGTTTAGATGCGTAAGAAGGGTTCCGTACGAGGCACATTGGCTGCTGACGTCTAGAGGAGTTCTCTGTAGGTTCTGAGGCAAATCAAGCCGTGTAAGTGAACTGTTGGATGAAAAAGGAGAATAAATATTAATATTCTGATGATGGGAGTTGGCAGAAAACATCTAAATGGATATATATCCAGATAACGCTTTTGGGCCTCACTCCCCTCTGCTTGATAACTTTGATGTGATCAAAAGTTGGACACGATCCTTTTTGGCCTGTGTGCTTAAGAGACCTTCACCACAAAATGGCACTGTAGTAGACTGTGCAGATGCTCAGTCCAGTTGTTGAATGCCTTACATGTTGGCCATGTAAGCCATTTCTTTGTGCTTATCTAGTGCAGAAACCCAAAATGCATGCCCTTATCACTGTGCTGACACTGAGCTCTGAAGCCTGCAAGTTCTTTTCTGGGCACAAATCAGAAAAGCCAGTGAGTATTATTTTGCTACTCATTCAGTCTAGGTTTGTCCAAATAATTTAGAAAAATTGTGGACTGCCATCTTCAAAGCAAGTTAATTTCTTAAAATCCATTTCCATATAGAAACTTAAAAATAACTAAATTCTGTTAGAATTGTTAGTGCAGGAAGCAGTTTGTCCAAGAGTTTGGAGGCTTTTGAGTATTTGTGTTCAGTACTTTAATGTTGATGTTTCCCACTGTGACTGCTTTAACACCACAGATGGGATCTCCCAGTCAAAGCAGTTTTAAAATCCTGCTGATCTGTATGAAAATTCTCAGAGGACTGGAGCTGCTGTCCACCGTTCAGGAGGATGGTACCAAATTTAAGGTTTCTTTGCAAAACTTGCTCTGCTTTGGCATGGCCTTGCTCAGTGCTGATGATGTTTTGACTGCCCTGCCCTATTTTTCTTGGAAACTAGTGAAATCACCTTTTTGGAATTTAGAGTTTGAAATAACTGTTAATGCTTAATTGTATATATTTTTTTTCCCCCACAGTTACGTAATCGAGGCCAAGTGAGAGGAACAAGTGCTGCCAATGATGAATGATGATGGATTTAACCGTCAAATGCAGTGTTGATATACAAATGTGTGTGTGGATGCATGATTATTTGTATATAATTATATATACGCACATGCATACTGAAGGGGGTTGTTACAGTGTCTCCAGGGTACTATACCTATCCTCAACAAAGATGCAAAGGAAACTGCTTTCATTATGTATACCTGAAGCAAATAAAAAATCAACTGAGTAGTGTCATTTAAAGGATGAATTAACTGCAGAATTATGCTAACTGGTATGTTTCATGAATGTCAATACTGGACCAATTTATTCCGTACTTGTTTTTTTCCTGTCTTGAGTCATTCTGCTATAACTTGCCCATATCTCATTGTAAAGAAACAAATTCAAAAAACAGATTCAATTTTGTGTCTTCCCTATGTGATTATTTTTGGAATAGGAACAATGAATGTATTTATAGCTATTTATTTCTGGGTTGTCATTATCCTATAGTCAAAACAGAAATTTTCTTCTATTAGTGGAAATTGGAGGACTTTTATTATTGAATGAGTTTGACTCAAACTTTACCCCTTCACTGATTTGAAAAAAACAAAAAACACATTTTATTGGACTTTTGTACATTGAAATGCTGATGTTTTTTCTTCATTAAAATTGGCAAGATTAAGGAAAAATGGCTTGTGATTTATAAAATAATTGTGATTTGAAAACTTCTAGAAACTAGCTTTTTAGGCAAAGCAACTGACAATATTTATAGACTCTTTCAAGTATATGCTAGGCCATGCAGTAAAAGTGTGAAGGGATTGCCCTTCTCTAAAGTAACACTTCCTGTTAGTGAAATTGCTGTTTTCCAAAGTTTCAGTTTGGAAACTATGCAAATGGTCTTGATTTCACACACATTACGCAATGGAATATAATTGTGATTTTTAGCTCTTTTCATGTTGAAAATACACTTTAAAAGAGATGTATACTTTCAGATATGATGAAAGTTTAAAATTGTAGCATCTGACATGTTTCTCTGATATTTGTTAGGAGTAGACACATAAAAAGAAAGATGATATAATAAAGACCTCTTGTAGATAACTCTTAAATAGGAAAATGTCTTCAGCATTTTTTAAGAAAATATTCAGATAGAGCATATCATAGATGTATATTATCAAAAAGCTTGCTAGAGCAGAAAAATTATTTTAGAAACACTAGTTAGATAAAGGTCTATTAATGCCTAGTTTCCTCCCAGCATCCCCAGAAACCTCTGTAGGGCAAGCCTTGCTTTAAGCATCCAGCTCCTTTCTAATCCCACATACATCCAAGTATTTTGGAATCATGGTTGACTTAATTTGCTTACAAAAGGAGTGGTCTGATTTCCATTACAGTGACAAAATTTGCCTGGACTCCAAGAGTAGCAGGACCAGGTCTGCCGCATGACTCGCCCTGCCAGTGCACCTGCCTGCCTGGACTGCCAGGCACTGAAGTGTCTGCCAACGCGTGGACATATTTTTGTGCATCTCTCCAGCATAATTTCACCCTCTTACCTTCCACACAGCAAAGTTAATCTTTTTCCTGTATGGATTAGCAGTTTAAATGGATGTTTCCTCTCTGTACCATCAGGAGGTTGGTTTTGTAAATATACATACACATGTGCACGCACACAGACACATGATTTTAAAACTGTTTGCTACCAGGAGGGCTGTTGCAAGCCTGGGAACCTAAGGGCTCAATTCTCCTTTCAGTGCTGGAATGTAAGTTCCACTGTCATTAATGTAAGTCATAATGGAAACTGAGGGAAAGGGACCCTACACCTTTCATGTTTTTGGACTAGTTGTGACAATTTGAGAGAATCTTGTAGTGAATGTAAAATGTTTAGTTTACTTTGGCAGTCTCTGGTGTGACCTACAGTAAAACAGTCAAATTTAATTAAATAAATTTGATCATAAAATGCTCTGTCTCTTGTCTTAGGTCTTAGTATTTGTGGTTTTCTAATGACATGGCATTTAGTTTTATTGAGCTATATGAGAAGTCTGGAAATCCTTTAAGGATGTGCTTTGCTGGTTGTGAGCTCAAACCTGTTTTTGAATGCTAGTGGATTTTTTTTTTTTTAAGGGGTTCAAGAAGCTGAGTAACAGAACCTTCTCACTCACTGGAGTACAGGGAAGGTATTTTGCTTGTGTTATTCTAGTACCGTATTATGACTGCTACCTTAATGTGCCAGGCCAACAATTTTGCAGAATGACACATTTGCAGGAATTATTGTGGTGATACAGTTGCTCTCTGGTTGGTTTGTGGCTGTCTTCATACGTTACAGCTGCTGTTAATTCTGCACCTGGTCTATGCCAGGAAAGGATCAGGGAAGACAGGGTGGAGAACTTACAGTCAGTTTCAAGGAGGAGACTGCAGCACTGCCAAGATGACATTAAGAGATGGAGACATGGGAGTCACCCTGCCCAGCACAGAGGCTAATCTCCAAAAGCATGGTGTGCTCAGGCTGAAGTGATGAGCAGGTGTTCTTCCAGAATACCTAGAGAAGCGGCATATAAAATTGCAGGCCTTGTGGAAAGGATGTCTGAGAAACCTGTGAGGTTGGGGTAAGACTATGTAACTATATAGGAGTTATATATGAGAATGAGTTTGGGGTGCAGGGGAGAGGTTGGGCAGTTACAGGCTTGTTTAGTCTGACATCAGTGATACGCAAAGCTTCAGAACAGCCTTTTGGAGACATGAATTAGAAATGGAGTAAAGAAAGAGAGATGCAAATAGGTTGCACTAGATTATTCTGTTAACCATTGAAAGCATTTAGTATAGTCATAAGAAGAATGAAGATATGTGTTACAGTGGGAAAGGTAAAGCAGTAACTAAGAGAAGAGTGGAATCTGGAATAGAGATGAGCTGCACAGCTGAGGGGACCTCCGAAAAGTGCTGATGAGGGTGGTGGCTTCCCTCCCACAGCTGATCCCATCTTGTCAGTGTTTCATGACTCTCACCTGCCTGGCAGGCGTGCTGCAAAGAGCACCCGTGAGTGCCTTTGCTTTGGAGATGCGTGGTTTCCAGGCGTGCCTTGTGGGAAGGATGGGGAGCAGGCTTGTTTGTCGAAGGCAGCAGCGAGATAGGCTATGTTTGACTAAGAGGTGCTTGTAATGTCATGCGAGTCCCTGTTATTTCCCTGTCAATGCTGGCCTTTCCTTGCTGCTTCAGTGACTACATACATTCTCTGGTAAGGTAGCTGACCTCTTGATGAGGAGCAGGAGCTTGCTACTGGTGATTAAAGCCCTTTTCCTCTGGGATCAGAATTCTAGAAAAAGACTGAAGGCTACTAAATCGACTGAAGCAGCTCAATTTTGGAAACCATTACTGATTTTTAAAGGTTTTTTAAAAATGGGTGATCAAATACTATGTATGCATGTAGTCTTTTTTTTTTTTCTTACTGATTGTACCCCCATAAGTGAGGCAAGAATTACAAAGTGCAACAAGAAGAGACTCTGTTCGTTGTTCACCCAGCAAAAACTTGCCTGTTGGTGCACCACTGAAAGTTGGGCTCTAAGCTTCCCTTGCCAGCTTCAGCTCTCTCATAGCATTGCAGTAACACTTTTCTTAAGACTCAGTTTGCCGTTTGAGCTTCAGTCTGCATTCTGCTTAAATAGGCAGATGATGGATAGACAAGCATAAAAATATTCCAGAAAGTTTGAAAACAAATTTCACTATTTATTTAGCCTTAAGTTTGTGTTTTTTTGACATCTTTGCTGGAGCGAGGAAGAGGTGATCAGAACTGATGGGAAAGATGTTCCGTTCAGTCATGTAAATGATAAATTAGAAAAAAAGCTCAAGAGCAATGGCGATTTATTGCAAGGTGTCTTTGTGTGCAGGTTTTACAAGACTAGTATCATTTTTCCGCTCAGGTCCCAGTTTTCAGCATTTCTTGATGAAAGGATAAGTTAAATTGGCATCTGCTTTGCTTCTTGGAGGTGTTAGTAATGAGGATTTACTCAACTTTTTTCCCTCTCCCCAGTACTTGCTGTGCATGAGCTATTGCCAGCAAGGTGGCTAGCACAGGATTTACTGTCTGGCCCCGCTGCCTCTGAGTGCCGCTGCAGCAGCAGCTGCTGACACGGCTGGAGAGCGGCCGAGGAGCTCAGCGCGCAGCCAGGGCGGCTGCTGCTGTGACTCAGCTCATGGCCCTTTTGACCATTGGCTGTCCTTGGGGGACCGCGAGATGCATTGTATGGGTGCTGGGTGTCATTTGCAGTGACACTTCCATCTGGAGAGGTACAGCAGAGACACAGCGTTTCCCTACAGAAGCAGGCCTACAGGGCAGAGGGTCCTGCCCTGAGAACCAGGGCCGTGCAGAAAGCGGGTGGGCTCTGTCTGGGGAAGAGCAGCAGCAGGAGCAAGAAAGCAGCTTAGACTCCATAACTAGGTGTTTTTCTGCTTTTAGCAGTTTGCCGGTCAGCAGAAGGATGTGCTTTTTACCTGAACAGAAGTTAGGGGGCCGCAAACGAGAAAGCGAGTGAGATGCACGTGCCTCCTTCCCTAGGCTGCGCTGGGAACCAGTAGCCTGGCAGCAGCTGGAGGTACCTGAGATGAGGCTGGGGCAGGAGCAGGCTCAGGGCCTGCCGGCCGGGGCGGTGGGGCAGTTTGCAGCTGCTGCCGGTGCCTGGGGAGGCAGAGCCTTTGGGGATGAGCGCTGGGCGTTTCAGTCCCACCAGGGGTGAAACAGGCAGGCAAGGAGGGTCCCCGAGGCTGAAGGAGGCCTTTGGTCGTGGACAGGGGCCCAAGAGGTGGGAACGGTGGCTGCTGCCTGGATGCGGCCCGAGGAGGAGGCTCCGCAGCGCCGACGGCTCCCTGGGGCTTGGCACCGGCAGCCTAACCCAAACCCTGCTCGGTCTGGGCTGGCGGAGCCTTAGCTTACCAGCGGAAGGTTTGAAAAAAAACAGTGTATCACATAAACTGAGCACTGTCACACTCTGATCCGTACGCGTTCAGCTCTGCGCATGGTCCTGCTATGGGAAGTGGATGAGCTTCCCACAAAAGCATTTTTAGATTGGTTCCTAGTTTTGTGAATGTTGTTACTGCTGGAAATTCACTCTCTAAGGTGCTATATGGTGTGGTCGAACCCCATGCAGTTGTCCTAACGGTGCTCGTGCGTTGGCATGACGGTTTCTTTGTGGACAGATTTCTGCCTGCTAAGACTGTGTAATCATCTGCTATAAATTGAAACTTGTATGGCTCATTTTGGTAAATGCAAAATTGAATTCTCTTTTTACTACACAGCTTGTTTAGCTTCCAGATGGCAAACCAACATGAAGTAATGGGAGTGCAACATAGTTTTGTTATAATGGATATGTAAACGTGATATTTATTCACAGCTATAGACTGCTGTGAACCATATTCCAACAGTAACCTTTTAAATATATATACTTGGTTGCGCATAAGAGTGTGTCCTAAAAGGGACCTGTAAGGAATTTGTTTGTTATTTTGAGAGGATTTTTTTTAACTGTTGAAGAGAAAGGAGGATATTTTTCTTTTTCTGCCTTAATGTGTTGACTGGGAAATATCAGAAGAAAATCTGATGGGATTTGTGTTTTGGAATTTTGGATGTGTTAGGTTTTTTTTCACCCTAGCATTTTGTTGAGGTCACACTGATCCTTTCTCTTTTCCTCTTTCTGCAAGATCAGGTTTAAAATGATTCCCCTGAGAAGGGAACCAGTTTTCCCAAACTCAGCTGATTCTGCTGCATTTAGGAGCTGTCTCATGTAGTTGACATGCTCTCGGTCCTGTATTGCATTCGGCTGGCAGTGGTGAGCACAGAAGACCGCGGCCACACCACCTCCCCGGGGCTCGCCTCCAGCATCACACTCTTCAACGTTGTCAGTCCCAGAAAAGTCTTCGTGTTTCAAGAGGTGAGCACCTCTGCGTAAGGGGACAGTAGTCCTCTTCCTCTCTGGCTGTGGGACAACTTTTTCACCATTTGTGTGGATGAATAGGGGCAGGATAAACAGCAGAATGGGCATCTCACGGGACCAGGTCTGCCCTGGCCTCCACCAAGACCTGTGGGGAAGTGATTGATGTCCCTGTTCTTGTTGGCAAATGGTGTGGCTTCTGCAGTGAAGTGACATGACGCCTTCTCTTCTTTTGGCCATTATGTTTATTAGAGAGGTGTCGAGGTCAGGCATGGTCTGCACAGGGGGAGCAGCTGGCATCCAGCTCTTACACAGATGGTGCTAGATGCGTTTGGTCTGATGTTGATGCTTTGTGGCTGTAGTAACTACTGAAGCCAACAATAAAGCAAGAAACTGAGAACTGAGCTAATGTTCTCATCAAATTCATAATTAAAGTGAACACTGAGCTCTGAACGTTATTTCAGCTAGGCCATGCCTCAGCATAACCAAGCCCTTTGGCAGAAACGGCTGAGATCTTATTTTTAACATGCCCTTGCAAAACTGTCAGCTGCAAGCTATCTTTGCTTACATTTCTGGGCCTTGACCCTGGCCCTAGAACTGTGGCAGCAAACAAATGTGGGAGGGACAGGGATGTTGTGTTGCTTTGCTCTAGACTGAGTAAACTGGTGCCCATCGCGGACAGCTAAGGAGGGTCTGTGCCAGCTGTGGGCGATCGGGGCTCCCCGCTGCCCTCCCCTCCCCTCCCCTCCCCTCCCCTCATTTGCTGCCCTTTGCTATTAAAGCTCCCTTGCAATGAGGAGGTGGGAGAGGTAAACCATATTTCCCCTTGTGGTGCAGCAGGGGCTTTGAATCTTCATTTACTGATGCATTTGCTTATTTTATCTAGCACAGACAGTTAGGATTTATACAAAAGTTCCTTTCATGAAGACAGCAGACGTTCGCATGAAGGGCCTCGGTAGCAGGAAATGCTTGTCGGTATGGGTGTGATCTCCGAACTGTCAGTGTAGTCTCAGGTGCCTACAGGAAATGGCAGGAGATCTCTGAGCAGAGAGGCAAAGCAAGCTGCACCCTTGGCGCCTGCATCTCCGCTACCTGGACATCTCTGAGGGTGTCATCATCCTCTCTTGTCCTTTCTTTGCTATTGCTGGTGATTCAGCAATATGTGGCCACCATAGCAAGTAGCTGGCTGAGAGGAAACAGCCAATGCAAAAACAACACACATGCTAAGCGAGTGTTTCGCAGTGGAGAAAAGGCACCAAGCAGGGACTCAGTGCCGTCTCACGCAGGGCCAATCTAGCGCCAAGCTGGCACATCAGTGCCATGCAACCCCGCTTGTTTTCTACCTTTCGAGGTTTTCTACCTCTTACCAGAAAGAGGCCGTGGGAAGAGGAAACCTACTGCTAACTTCATTTGCTTTTTGACCTGCAAGGCAGTGGCACTTCTGAGCCTTCTTCACTGAACTGCATGGCTGTGTCTGTTACGCGAGAAACTGCCTGGCTTGTCAAGAATGAAGGAAGTTTCCGTTGCTTAGAGAAACAGGCCGTGAAGAGGAGAGGGAGGAGTGTGTTGTGAGGAGCAGGGAGGTATACGCAGAGCAGGGAGTGGATGGCAGGCTGCTCATTCGTTTCATCAGTGAGTTTCTCCTTAAAATTTATTTGTTAAAAGCTTTTAATATTTGAGAGGTGATTGCACTGACCCAGTGCAGAATAAACTGTCCGGAGCCTATCAGACAGAAGGAAACGTAGCAATGGGCTTATTGAAAATGGCAGGGGGGAGAAGGGGAGAAAGAGTTTGGCCGTATGAAGAAGAAGGAAGAAAGAAGAAAAAAAAAAGAAAATAATTTGTCATCCTGTAAAGAGGGGATTTGGCCAGGTACCATGGTGCTGTCTGTGGCATGAAGGAGAGCTTGGGGCTACTGTATGTCGCTTACTAGGATGTAAGGTTGCAGCCTTGATCTTGGGAAAGGGAAGTTGCAAAATATTAGACTAGCAGTGTGTGTTTATGTGACTATTCCAGCGTGCTGCGGCAGCCTTCCTGCTGCCAGCAATCTCTTCAATCGGGCTCTCCAGCGGTGCCGCCCTGCCAGCCCCCTGCCTGCCTGCCTGTTGCTGTCCGCTGCAGCTGGAGCAGCTACCTGTGTGCTCGCCCAGCAAGGCCCAGCTTTGCAGCTTTTCAGAAACGGGGTGTTTGAAGATTGGCCAAAGACCGAAAGATTGAAGGCTCAAAGTTCTCCATTTGGCCTCACACCCCAGGGGATTTCTGGGCCTCAGAACTGTGAGACGTATCATAGCAGGGTGACGGCAGCCCCTCTCCTTTGGGTTTACGTGTACATTTCCCCTCCCATTTCATGATCCTGCAATATTCCTTGGCAATTGTAGTAATCTGTTATATGGAAACAGTGCATGTTTAGTGCAGGCTTAATTTATTTAAAGTGATTTGGCATCTTAAGCCAGAGACATAACATGGAAATGATGATACAAAAGAAAGTAAAGAACAAATAACACATATTTGTCCCCCATTTCTCTTGATAGTATGAATGTTTCGTAGGGGCTGTGAGCTTTGTGTTTCAGGAGTAAACTCAGAGATATTTTCCTGTCTAGGGTTAAGTTCCCGGGTGGTCACCTCTGGGGAGAAAGCCCTGAGACTTTTGCTTCAATATAGCTAAAACCCTGAGAGCTTTGGGCAGGTATCGGAGATTCTTTTCCTTCATTGTCTACTTATATGTTTGTGTTAAATGACATTCTTTAGTTTCTTCAAACAACAGCAGTGTCTTTGAGCAACAACAGATGCTTTCAAAAATTATCCTTTAGCTTTGTGATAATTTTGGCAACGAGGAAAAAAAGAAAACAAGCTAAAGGGACTAAATATAACTCAACAAAGTGTCTATTAATAGCAGTTCAACTCATTTTTCTCTCTTATGGCACTAGACCACACTAAAGCATGTAAACAGACATTTAATATGTTCACACAATATACAAGGTTGATGGGAAATGGCTCTGGAGTGTGTGCATGCACCAGTACAGGTGCAGAAATGTAGGGAATGTTAAAATTTTGAAAAGGCAGGTATAGCCTAGCCAACAGCAGGTGAGTGTGTTTGTTTTTTCAGTTAGTTGGACTTGCTCGGTACAGGTAAAAAGCATTGTCAGTTTTCAAGGTTTATAGTACAAGTCGCATTTCCAAAGATAAATCAATCTATTCATGGCACATATCCACTACATTTTCTGGAACTATTTGCTCATTTTAGTGTGGTGGAAATATTTTTGTTTTGTTATTAGCTCTGTCCCAGTAGCAGAAATCAGGTGAAACTGGGAGAGGCATGAATATAGTCATTCTCTCTAACTTAAGAGGATCATTTGCATTTCACAGCTTTGTAGAGACCATTAGCTAACAGTGATGGTAGAAATCTCTCCAATGATTTAACCACAGCTGTTTAATCACTGACTGAAATGCAGTTTTTCTGACCAGACGCTCGCTGGACTCTCACACTGCACAGGAAACACTTAGTACAAAGGAGAGGAAAAATAAAAATATTAAAGGATTTTGTATTGCATTTCTATATCATTTGTGAAAACTGAAATGAATTCAGTTATTGTTTTCCTTACACTAAAATTCCACAAGGAAAATGCCTACTCCAGCACAGAAGGTTTGTGACGCTAGCAAACAAAACGCAGGCACGCCCCACTGGCCTGGAGCAGCTTTACTGACGTAGTTTGTGTGGCTTCTTTAAATACTCGTGAACTGTGCTAAAACCTTTTGTGTTCCCTGTTAGCAATTTCAGCAAATGAGCTTGCTGGCAGGAAATAATAAACTATTAGCAAATGTTCACAGAAAACCAACTTTAATTTCATAATTTTGAGTATTCGCTCCAGGCAGCACAGGGCTGTGTTCTGTCCAGCCCATTCAGGACTGTAGTGTTCAGTACTTGCAATGAATGGCTTGTGACCAAGATTTCAAAAAATCTGGCTGTATTCAGTAAATAGAGGTGAACGTCAGAGAAGGTGATGGACTGTTTGCAGACAGAACTGAAAATTTCTACCAACAATACGGCCAGACGTATTCCTAACTCTGGGCTGCTCCTGCAGCTATGGATAATATCGGTCCAAAATGTTATCTTGCTGTGTGCAGCCTCTGTTTTCCAGGTTGTTGATAGATCTGTAGTTTTAACATCTCAGAGCACTGCTATTATCTGCCAACATCCACTAGCAGAAGAGGAGGATTAATATTGCTCCTGTTGCACAAAAACCTTCGTGTTTGTAGCAGCTGAACTTGTAACCTCCAGCAGGCTGGCACAGTGACACATGCATGTCAGGAAGTTCGTTGTGTGTTGAATGGGAAGATAAAGCTATTTTGGGTGCACCAGTGATGAACAAGAGCTTCCTTCTCTTTGCATTGCATCTTTCAAACCCCTGAGCTACTGAACAGCATTGCCTTAAGGCCTTATTGCTACTTTATTTTTAACCATGCCTAACAGATGGATTTTAACATTGTGACCTCTTCTCGAAGAGCTGGAGTAAATAAGTGCTTCACTTTAAATATTAAAAAAGTATGATTAGGCTTGTCAAGAAGAATAAAATGGCTTTGTAACTTATAAGAAGTTTGTAGCCTGTTTACCAGGGAGCTCAGCTCTGTAGATACTGGGTATGATGTGGCATGTGAGCCCACCTTGCTCCCTTGGGGTGTGAAGGCATTAGAAAGGGGAAGCAGATTTTGCGTGGGGCAGGATGCTGGCTGATAGTTCGAGCCTGAGGTATGCTAGTTCATCCTGCCAGGGAGTTGGGGCACGGGGCCGGCCTGGCTCTGGGAGCCCCGGTCGTGTGCCAGGAGAGACGGGAGGCCCTGAGGGCTGGTGACTGAGGAGAGCTCTGCTGCGGGGAGCTGCAGCTCTGGAGGGGATGGCCCTTGCTGCGCCTGTCGGCAGGAAGGCTGGTTCCTGGCAGAACTGGCTGCTGCAGAGGGTGAGTGGGAATGAAACCTCACTCACACCAGGAAATGGGCAGGGCACTCCATCATCCATTGCATGCATTAGCATCTCAGGCTGAGATCATGCACCAGACGTGTTGCAATCACTGGTGCCCAAATGATGGCTGCAGAGGTGCAATCCCAAACTGTCTTGAGCAAGTGACACTGACTCTACCATGCGTTAAATTTGATGCTGTCATCCTTGCCTGGCAGTAGTGATTTTAGAATAAAGGCTAATAGTCGTGTAGGTGTGCTTGAAAAGACATTGCAGCAGCAAGCGGGTGTGGAGTGCCTGCGGCCACGAGCCAGGCCTTGTCCCCGCTCGCAGAGAACAGCAGGAACAGCTTGTTAGCTGATGCCAAATTCTTCCGGTCGCTGTTCTCTTTGTTTGCCATTGCTGTTTAACATTAGTTGTTGCCAGCTCTTCTGCTCTGAGCTGCTGAGTGAAAGCTGCTGAGAAGCTACACGGCCCTTCCCTGCTGCATGCAGGGTCACCTCTGCCTCTGGGGGACCTGTATTTCTTCATCATATCTGCTTCCACAAGCCCTTATCATGCTCTGGAGTTATTGCCTCCTCTTGTTTCCCTTCTGACTGGTCCAGAAAAATAAAAAAAGAAATCTGTCACCCTCCCCATGGCGGGTGCAGGTGCCTCTGCAGAGTCCCTTGGTTGTGGAAGGCGCTGGTGGGCAGACGAGGATGTAGGCTATGCGGATGTGGCAGGTTTGCAGAGGGCAGGTGCCCTCCAGAGGCACCAGGCACTGTTGGAAGGGACCTCTCCCTGCCTGTGTACTACCACCAGCAAGGCCACTGGGAAACACAGAGCCCAACGGCTGCCAGCGTGGGCTGGCACAAGGCTGCCGCCGGCCTCTGCGGCATCGTCAACAGCCCAGGCCTCCCAGCAAACCGCAGCCCAAGGGGCTCTTCGCCTTCCCGGCGGTGGGTGCAGAGGGCTGGTGCCCTGGGGGCTGTTTTCGGTGGTAGGTGACCTGCCCCATCTTGCCCGTGCTGGTGTCCTGCCGGGCAGCTCGGCAATCTGAGGCAGGGACCGCTGCTGGTGCTGGGCCGCCCAAGGCACAGCAGGGACAACGGCGACAGTGTGCTGCCAACAGGTATGGCTCTTGCTGGCAATCTCGAGGTCTCCTTGCCATGCCTGCGCACATAAGCGACGATCCTTGGGAAGGGTCTGTCCCCGCTGCCCGGGCAGGCGGGCTGCAGCCGCCTTCCCCAGGGAAGGTGCGAGGCAGCTCTGCCCTGCTGCAAAGCAGAAGTGCGTGTGTGTTGGTACCGGTGTGGTGTGGCTTTCCCTCCTTCCACCTCCTGTAGACTCAGCTGCTTTTGTTTTATTTTGGGGATGCTCTGCAGAGTCGCTGACAGAGAGGAAGAACGTGCGGCTGATTTGTGGTTAAAGCAGTTGACATTTCCATGTATCTTTAAATCATAATTGCTTGGTCAGAAGTAACTGAGCATTAAAAATAAAATGTCCATGTTGGTTACACTGGTAAGCACCTTTACTTGTATGGCTGGTGTTCATCTCAGAAAAGGTGCGAGTGGATTTGGATTCCAGTGGTATGCCTTTTTTATTTATTTTTTTTTTTTTAAGGCAGGTAACATTAAAATTGTTTTTTGTGCAATTGCTTATTGCTGGTCAAGGTCCTAATGGCTTTTATTTGATTTTCCCTGTCTATTCTACAGTGTATGAATAATAATGCATTTTATTGAAATACTGAGGCTTAGCTATTTTCCAGGTTATTTTGTACAGATCTCCTTAAGTGGCCACAGATGACATTTCTGGGAAGTACGTAGATAACTGGTAACATAGAGCAAAGGCTGAGCTGGCAACATGAAAACTGTGAGTGCCTGCTTCTGCAACTGGTCAGTTGAGGAAGAAAAACCTCAAACGGGGGGCTGCAAAAAGGCCTCAGGGACAGGACCCTTGCTCCTGTTTCAGTAAGGCCTTTGCATGTTTTGCAGCAGTCGCCAGCTGCTCTTGACTCTGATGTGCAGATGCAACATTTGAGAGTGAAGCCCGCTGCTTTCTTGCATTGTTTCTGCTTAGGTATTGTTATGTGTCGCTACCTATCGGTACCATTTGTTAGGGCAAAGTTTCTTGAGAAAAAAGCTACAAAGCAATGCATGTGCTTCACTTAGACTGCAATATGCATGTGATTTTGAAAAGTACTCCCTTTTCCTGTAGTTTTGATGTGTTCTCTTATTTGCAGATGTAATTGCCCCTTTCTGTCCTCCTTGTGGAGCTGAAGACCACTGTTACAAGTTTTACTTGCTTCTTGTTTTTGTAACCACACTACTAACGACATTATTACAGCTGCACATCCATGCCAGTTTGCTATTTCCTTTGCTAGCTGGTAAATTTTTTTACAGAGAAGCAAAAATACTCGGATGTTAGTGTGTACCTCTGAAAGGGGGTTGTTTTGTTCTTGTTACGTTTCCTGCCTATCTCAGAACCGCTACAGTGAGAAATATTCTATTATGGTCAAACTACTTGAAATCAAGCTTTGTTACAGCAGCACATTAAAGAAACAAAATTAATTCTTACACCAAATACTGCTATGTACAATTTAAGCTTCAGTCTTGGTCGCGTGTTTCCTTCAGTAAATATCTCCCCAGGCCCTGTGGTATAAAGTACTAGAGTGTTAAAACTGGAGCAGTAGATTAAATGAAAATCAAAATACCCCTCTGATCATGGTAAAAATATCAGCATAACTTCTTCCTCACATCATTGATAATTTGTCAGCTTCTTGAAAGGGGATCCATAACCTATGTTAATGAGAATGGGATGTTTGCTAATTGCTTTTGCTTTAAAATAAATACAAATATACCTGAGGATGTAGGGAAAAAAGCCATAATGCTTAATTAAGACGGATCTTGTTAATTAATGAGAGTTAACAAAAGAGTCTTTTCCAGTTCTTCAGATCATTCAGTAGCAGATTTACATGAAAATGAACAATATGCACACTTTTTAACAATTTTTTTGTTAAACGTGTCCCTCCCAATATACTGATTTCCGTGTTTGTGAACTACAGCACAGCCTTTCCCTTTGAGTAACTAAAATGTTCGTCCTCTACGCTCAGAAGGGCTCTGATGAAATAATTTCTGTGAAACAGCTGTTGTCTCTCTGGGTGTGGGGACAGCTGGTGGCCGAGATGGAGAGCGGCGGGGACGGACACGGGGACGGACACGGGGACGGACGCGGGTCCGCCTGCAGCCTGGGAAGCCCCACGCGCCGCCGCCCGAGCGCTCGCCCAGCGCAACCAGCCAAACACCAAGTACAACGCGCGGAAGGAGCCGATTCCAGGTGCTTCTCTAGCAGGTGGGAGAGGTTTGCAGCTGATCTCCTCGGCCGATAGCGCAGCAGGTATCTCAAAAGCCTTACACGCGGGTGAGGGAAGGTCAGAGAAAGGAAAGCAAAGTTAAATTGTTCCACGGCAAGAGAAGCCAGTGGTGGAAACCTGACGGCCTCGCTGGGCGCTGGAGCCCCGGGACGCACTCCCGGTGCCCTCCAGCCGGCTCGCTGCGCCCGGGCGCCCGGCGGGACGGGGCTGCCGCGGGGACGGGGCTGCCGCGGGGCCGGGCTGGGCCATGGCGCCCGCTGCCGCCCGGGGCCGTGGGCTGGTGCGTGGCGGCGGCGGCGGCTGGCCCCGGGCCTGCGGGCAGGAGGGAGACGAAGGGTGAGGCGGCGCTCCGGGGCCTGGCGGCACCCGGGGCCTTCCGCAGGCGCCACGCTGCGGGCCGGGGCGCGAGGAGCCCGGCCGGGACGCGGCCCGAGGGCCGGGGCAGCCCGGGGCCCTGCAGGGCGCCACGGCCACGCCGCAGGGCACGCGCGAAGCCGCCGTTGGGGGCTTCAGGCCAGGTGAGCCGGAGCGCGTGTTGCGGTTTACCCACCGTTGGAGGCAGGGAAAGCTCGAAGCGCCGCCGGAGCCTCCCAAGGCCGGCGGCGGCGTCCCGGGGGGCGGCGGGCGGAGGCGGCGGGCGGCCGCGGCTCCCGTCGGGATGGCGCCGGTCGCCGTGGTCCCGGCGCCTTGCGGCGCAGCGGGAGCAGCCGCCCCGCTCTCGAGGCCCCTTCGCAGGACGTCGTTCGGGAAGCGCGGCTGGGGCTGCCGGCGCCGCGGCGGGCGGCGGGGTCACCGCGCGGTGACCGGCCCGGCCGCCGCGCTGCCGCTTTTGTCCCGGCTTCCCTGCGGACGCCCCGCAGCGCCGCGCGGGGAGCCCCTCGCCCGCCCGCGGGCCCGGCCCTCCCGACGGCCGCCCGCCGCCGTCGCGCCGCGGGCTCCCGCCTCGCTGGCGCCGCCGCAGCGCGGTGTCTTCATACGCCCGCGAACGCAGAACGTGCAAACGTCGTACTGCCGCATCTACAGGATTTCATACTCAGTCAGCTTCTTCTCAATTTACGTGCTTTGATGCTCCTCCGATAAAGAGGTGCACAGCTTTATAAAAAATAAAATGTCCCACTGGGACTTTATTTTATGCTGGATAAAATCATGGTCAACTTTGGGCATGGAACTTTTTCTTTTCTTTTTTTTTTTTGCTGTATTTCAATAGTTTTTTTTTAAACATGATTGCTAGAACTTTGTACCAGTAAATTGTCTTTAATTTGAAGCTCTTGCTAGTGGAATCAATATTTATCCAATTTTACCAATTTATGTAACTCTGCTTATGTAAAGAATTATTATTTTGTGGCTACATCTGAGGTAGGAATGTACCTAATGTATTTCATGAGCTTTGAGCAATTGAAGGAGTAGGATTTAAAGGTAAACATTAGACCAGTTCCTAACATGACTGCTGAAACATAGTGTCACAGCGTTCAGTACACCTCATACAAACAAGCATTATCTATTTGTTTTTGCCAGCTTACGCCAGCGTTAATGCTCATTTCTCAAAAAATTAGCTAACTTGATTTTAAGAATAAAGTGGTAAAATAGGGTGAAATGTATTCACTGATACAGAATTATGAGAATAAGGTCTATAAAAGCTAATATATACACCATATATGTACATATATGTATACATATACATATAGGTACATCATATGTTCTTTTATTGCTATGTATGTATTTATATCAGAAGTCAGCACATGCACAAGTCAGACTTCTAATTTTAAGACTGCATCATAAACTTTTAGCACAATAGGAAAGAAATATAAATACCATTCAGTCAATTAAAGTGTCTTCTTATCTCTAAAGCATTTAAATTGTAACCAGGAAATATTAGCTCAGTGCACATAAGAAACTTCTAATTGCTACAAAACATTTAAAAACCCCTTCAGCTGTAGGTTTTATAAACAAGTATCTCGTGGGGACAGACTCCAGCATTTCCAAATAGTCAAGGTTGACAAAATGAAATATAGCCTGTAATTCTGAAACTTCTGCCAGATGAGGAAAAATAACTGAATGTTCTGTTAGACAGTTTTCAAATTCAAATAATGTCTTATCTGTAGCAACTTTTGCTCTATTATGCAATGTATGTGTTGGGTAATTAGCTATTGCAGACATTTATTTTCACTTTCCATTTATTTGTAGATAATGGTGTCTCCCAAAGTTTTAACATTAGCTTTAGCAAATGATGATACAGTGTGAAAGTTCAAGACACCCTGTTCCATTTTAAAATATTCCTATTCCAACCTCACTGATGTCTTGAGGTAATCTGTGCCTGAAACTCTTCAAGGAATAATGGATTATTCATTTTTCAACTATGCAGTAGCAAACAACTGTCATAAACATGTGGATGTTTCTGTAGATCTGAGGTACCACTGGCCATAGAGAAGAACATTCCCGCCTCAAACAAGTCATTATTTTCTCAGTTGAAAGAAGAGCTAATATTTTGACTGTTTATGAAGCTTTTACAGACTCGCAGAATACTCTGGGTTGGCAGGACTGCTGGGGCCTGCAGGTCAAACCCCCTCAAAGCATGACCAGCTTTGAAGTGAAGTGGGGTGACGGAGTGCTGTGCCTGATGGAGGCTGTCTCCCCAAGCACAGAGATTGCACAGCCCACCAGACCCCACTCCCTGTCTGAAAACCCGCATGGTAAAGGAGCTTTTCCTTGCATCCATCTGGAATTTCCCATGCTGCAACCTCTGCCCATTGCCTCTTGTGCTTTTGCCAGCAGTGCTGGGAAGAGCCTGGCTCCGTCGCCTTTACAACCTCTCACAGGATACCTGGATGTCTACCAAGATGAATTATTTAGTTATGGATGACTCTTGCAGGGAAAAAAAAAGAATTTATTTATTTGGTTGTTGTGATCAAATGATCCATGGGGAGACTGTGGATAATTTTTTGGTATATGTGTTTCTTCCAACAGAAATGTGTCATTTTCTGTATTTTCACACTTTCTAGCAATGCTATTTTTTCCCAAGAGTCTTTGCTCTTAGGAACTATACTAGAATTACTTCTTTTTTTTTTCCCCCCATAAGCTCATTTATTCTTAACAAACTAATATCACTAACTATAAAACTCCTGCATAAGCAACAGTGGAATGTAGTGGTAATGGTAGCTACCTTTTTACTAACCTCTGAAAAAAAATTAGTAGTTGGTGATGGCCTTTTTTTGTAAATCTGACAAAAAGTGATTTGATTCTTTTATTTTTTAAAGGTTTTTCATAAACTAAGGTTGCTCTGAGATCCTGCCAAAAGGTCTTGATCCCAACCAATGAGGTGATTTGAGGAAATAAATGGCGTTCTGCAAAGACAGGTCTGACTTAGTCCAGCTGGGTGAGTGAATGCTCTCAGAGATGCTCCTGTCTCCTCTATCTCCTTACCCCATTTTCAACCTTCTGGTGCCTCCCAAATTCCACTCTTGGCCTTAAGCAATTCTTACAGATTGCTGCAGTAAAACTGAGAGTGCTCACAGGTCACACAAACTCACTGCTTATATTTACATCATTAATGAATCTTTCAGTAATTTTCCTTTTGGGAATGCAATTTCTCACATGAGCCGGGGGCAAGGTGGGGAAGAGAGCAAGCCTGGGACATTGCTCTGTTTTGACAGCAAAGTCTCAAACTTGGAGCCATAACTATGATTTTTATTAAACACATACAATTCAATACTGTCTTAAGATACCAGAAAAGATATTTTCTTTGTAGTTTTGATTTTTTTTTATTAATGACTTTCATCTTGCTAGACTTTAGATAGAAAATGAATTTTAATCAGCAGTAACTGAGAAGACAGTAGTGTTGCTCTGCAAGGTTTGACTCAGCCTTATTCATATTTATGCCACAAATGAATGATTTTAAAGGAACTTAGCAAAGTAAGAAGACCATTCCTTTAGATAAGAAATGGAGAGTGTCTCTAAGCTCTGAGAACGGTGAATAATGAAACTGTAATTATCCATATGATGAAGACTCTCCCATGCCTGTCACGAGGGTGTATTCAGCCACTGAGGACCTCTCAGCCTGTTATTCTTGATAACCTCCTCTTGATATCTACTGCAGGCAGAATTCAATAAGCAAACTGTACCAAGAACAAAGTTCTAGCACTTGCAATAATTTAAAAGCTTCTGGTGGCCTATTTTGAATGACTTCCACCTGAGGCATTGTCTACACGAGGACAAACTGGTCCTTTAATTTCACTTGAGTGAAATTATGACATGTATGATCTTGTATCACTTACTACCTGTTTTTGAATAGTGGATTATGGTTCTGACCTTCCTCCCCTTTCCTTCCTCTAGATGTACCTAAAGTGGTTATTTTAATGTATAAAAACAGGCAGTAGGTAATAGTACAATTTGCTAATATAAAGGGTATGTATTTTACATTTTGCTTTGTAATGTGCTCTACTGACAGAATCTGGAGGTAGTTCTGTTATTGCTCTATGCCTTATTTTCTGATACTTGTATTGTGAATTGTTGCTCTCTTTTTCTAGAATGCAGTCCAAGGTAAAATAAGGGAATGTGATTATAAAGGCTTGTGAAAGATCCAGTAGTAACCAACTAAACTGTATAATAAAAAGTACCAAGCTACACCAACAAGTAAAGTCCCTGAAAAAGCCTGGAAGCAAAATGGTTATAATTAAAACCTGAAAGCAACGACTTTCATAAAGAGGTAAACTAAGACTTTTCCGTAACTGATGATCTAAAAAGTGTTCTGAGTTGTAAGACCTCATTTCACATGTATTAATTAAATAACATTTGAATCATTTAATAGTTTGAACTCTACTGCACTGTTAATATCTTCAGGTGATTTTTTTTTTCTGTAACAAAGAAGTCTTTGTTCCTAGTCTTTGCTTGGGCTGTGCCTTGGTTATTAGTTGGAAACCTGATAGCCTGACATTGCTAGAAGTCTGCAAGCACAATGCGAGTCGTCTGCAACTGGGATTAAATCAGACCTTTTGTACCAAGATGCTGAGAGGCCATGTGATCTTGGAAAAGCAATGGTTATGGATGGCAAGAGATTTTTAACTCTTTGTGCCTGTGGCAGGGAGCCAGGCAGGTTTGTTTCTGCAAAGCAGAACCTGAGTGTTCATGGGGAGGAGGTGGCAAGCACTGCATAAGAGGTGGCCAGAACTGCTGCGTGTATGAATTGTTAGGATGCTTGAGTAACTCAGGTCAAAAAAGCATGTAATCCCTTCTCTAGAGTGGATGAAGATCAGCTCCTCAGAAAGGCACAGGTGCTGCTGAGATCCCAGGTACGGAGGTGTGTGGGCATTCCCCGCAGCCACCCAGGTGCCCTCTGCTCTTCTCCCTGCCCTGCTGCTGCATTGCTGGCTGGCAGGCTGGTGGCAAGGCCAAGCGCCCCAGGGTCCCGCCAAACCTTGTCACCAGACTGTGCACCCTCTTCTTTATTTGCTTGGTGGCTTTTGAACTCTGAACATCTGTAACATGAACTTTTAAGAAATCACATGCAAACTGGAGTTTATAGCTGAGACTAATTTTTAATCTTAATTACAAAAGAGTAACCTCCAGAAATCATTCAAATACGGAAAGATGAGAAGGGAAAGAGGAGGTTGGAAGATATCAGGCAGATCCCGACATCTTCACAAACTGCCTTTTGAGTAATACCTTAGGACTAAGTGCAGTCCCAACCAGAAGACAAAATGATAGTGATGGCCCCTGAGCATATTCCTTGGGAAGTCTGTTAGACCCCTGTCCAACTATGATATTGGAAAGATTTTGTGTCTGGGAGCCCTTTACCCTCAGTTAGTCTGACCGCCACAGGCATAGTCTGTGCCATGCCCTGGACGTGCAGAGCCTATGGATTTGTACAGCTGCAACAAAAGAGCATTTCCTTACATAAAACTCATTACAATTCTTGGGAATTAAAGGCAGTACACGTAAATAACAATTATCTCCTCTTGAGTAATATCATTCCTAATGATCCTGCTCTGCATTCACTGCAGTGTCAAGTTCATCTCATGATCCTGTGTATTTACCTTCTGAGTCTGTCCAGTCATCACATTCACTCACCTTTTGAGGTGGAGGAGATGTAGTACTTTCCCAAACTGTTCCAGGCAGAAATATTGAAAACTTTCCTGATAATGTTAGCCACCAGACTTAGAAACCTGTCCTTCAAAATATTCAAACTCCTTTTATTGAATAGCCCTGCTAGGAGTAGAAATCATTGCCAAGAAAAACGTATCAGCTTTTTTGCAAACTGTTAAGAGCTTGTGCTCTAAAGACAGGGCTCATCACTGTGGTCGGTACGAGACGTGTGGCAGCAACCAAATGCTTTTTTTTGTATTGTTCCAGATGGCTGCACTACCGAACACTGTAGAGGTTATTTATTAGCTAAAATTTATATACCTGAGGCTTGACATATTAATGAAATGGCATCTTTATAGAGCTGGGGATATAAACACCACAGAGAAGTAAGATGTGGTTTTGCTTGATGGAACAGTTTAAAAGGTTTCTTGCTAATGGCTAGCCAGGCTAAAGTTTTTCTAGCATATGGGCTTGTTTTGTACAGTTTATGTGGTGGTTTTTTCGTTAGATCCTCAGTGGTAATGAGCCCACACAGTTGATTGCTGCAGGGAGAAAAAAATCATTCTGAATAGGTTTGCTGAATAATTATGAACTGAGCTGAACTCTTACATTTGCTTACTAATTGTATGGTTCATGATGTTTTATGTATGATGCATTCATTTCGTTAAAAAGGAATTTTTTTTTTTGCTGAACAGCAACTTTTTTCAGTGCAAGTTAAAATGGCACCGTGGAAAAAGCTGAATTCAAGTCTGATGAATTGATGTTGTTTAAACTATTTTTTTAAATCAACCCCACCATTTGTTTTTCAGAGCTTGCAGTATGAAACCAAAAATTGTGCTATTGTCTTGAGAGTCGAAATAAATGAATCCCCTAAACTTTGGATTTGGCAGGAACAATTACTATTTTTAATTTAGAAAATAATCCCTTGCAGCTAAAACTATTTAAATAATGGCTTTCTTTGCTTCCCCCAAGATGACCAAAACCCAAGGACTGAAAGCAAAAATATGTTGTGCAGAATATACTTTTCACTAGTACAATTTAAGAAACTCTTCTTTTCTACTTAGCTGGTTGACTGTGATCCTATGCGACTGAATTGCTCCCAACTGTGATGGTAGCAGCATGGTGGCAATCTCCTGTTGATGCTCCCCTGACATCATACTGGAAAGCTGCATTGCCCAGAGTATGTTCCACATCAGAAACCAGGGTTGGTCCTTCTTCTAATGTTTAACAAATAGTAAAAGTTTATACCACAGGCCTGCAGAACACTACAGCTAGTATAGCATCTTACAGTTTCAATCGTCTCACTGTTTTTACTGTCAAAATATTTAGGCTGATTTTATTCCCATATTTGTCATCAGCTAATTATGTAGTACTCCCAAGTCGCAGTCAGATCCATGGAGCACTTCCTGTGGGTTACTGTGCTGAAACTTTCAATTTTAAAATTTGCTTCTGGAAGACTTGATATTGAGGCTAGAAGTGGATGAGTAGAAATGCTTTCTTGTGAAGTAGTCCGAGGAGAGTGAACGGTTAGCCATGGCTGGCAGAACACAATGGCAAACCTAACTGCTGCGCGCTGGCAGGGACGCTTGCAGCTCTCTCCTGGCAGGCACACACAAGAAAGGAGAAGAGACGAATATTAATGTTTGCCCCAAAGCATTTGAGATGTTCAGCGTACGGATCCAGGAGGTCTCCATTCCTCTAATTATATTCTCCTTTTCAGTGTCATTCTGCTCTTCCAGAGAGACAGTGCTTTCTCCGCTTGAGGAATGAATGAATTCTGAATCTTCCAGGAAATGTAAGGTGAATCTCCTTAATCAGTAAGGATCTGTCTTTTCTGAAGTATTTGGTGCCTCCTATGGAAGCCAGTGTACATAATGCACTGCAGGAGGTATTTGTGAAAACATTTTCTTAAAGGCCCAACCTCCTGATTTAGAAAAGAGCTGTGATTTCACAGAGGCATGAAGTCTTTTATATCAATAAAATAACTATTCAGAGCAGAAATCTGTTGCTCTTGCAGAAGGAAAGTTACTTTCTTTTACACTCATACAACTTCCATCATTTCAGTGGTGCAGAGAGAACAGATCATTTCTTTGCAAAGTACCTATATAGGAACAGGACAATAAAACTGTAGTAAAAAAGGTCACCTATAAAGGAAACCCAGCATGATTGCAACAATAAATGATTATCTCTAATAGTATTCCTGATGGATATAACGTCCAACTGGTATGTGGTAACTTAAATGGAGACTAACCTGCTATGCCAACCTAGGATGAACACACCACCAAAAACTGGATTCTCACTAAGATAAAAATGCTGTAACTTTTCAGTGATTGATGCTTTCCCTCACCAGTCTGTGTCAGCAATGGCTGATCACTTTTCCCTTATCCACGTTAAAAACTTAGCAGTCTGACAGCTTCAGCCCTATTGTATGATTCTGTACAGTCAAGACTGGCATTAGAACTCAAAAATTGTTTTGGTTTGCAATGGCCATTTAGGCCAGAAAAAAAGTGGATCATGTAAGTGAACACAGGTTTACACAACAATTTTTTACATTTAGTAGCAGTAATACTAGAGCTCAGCAATCTAGTGCTAGTCTTGCTGTTCACAAAACATCTTGGGAGCAAAAAACAAAGCATGTTAATGCCATTCCTTATGAGGTTTAAACTAAAAAAAACTCAATTATCTTACAGAGAAATCTCTTCCACACTGATATTAATAGGCAATCCTATTGCCAAGGTTTCATGTAATCTTCTTGATAAAAGTGTACTTCTCTTCCAGAGTTCAGGAAACGGTATTAAATCTACAGTGAGCTTTGTGTTCAACCAAAGCAGCTCTTGCTGTCCATGGAGCCTCCACATGCCGGCCAGCATGAGGGTGCAGATACCTGATGTTCCTCACTTTTCTGTAAGGAGATCCCACACCTGTACAGCCTGTGTAGATGGAGGTACGAGGAACTAAGGGCACACACCAGGTGCATTTCCTGGAAGCATAATGTACCAAGAGACCTTGTTTGCTTCGACAACGTTTCTTAGCTGGGACACGGTCCAATTCCCATTAAAGTCAATTGGAGTCGTTCATGTGCGGAAAGAATGGTTCTGGGAGAGCTGGGAATAGTCTCTTATGCCAGGCAGTCCACAGGTGGATGAGCCTCCAGAAATTCCTCCTCCAGCAATTCCAGCAGTGGCTTTGTAGCAAATGGGGCTCCGGCCCTGACTCCAAGACGGGCAGCCATCAGAAGACTGCAGACCCCGGGCTTATTTTCCGTGTTACTCATTTTACTGCCAAGATGTGTATAGTGATGAATGGGCTGAAACCTTGGGCCTGAAGCCAACAGATCCGCACTACTGAAGCTGAACAAAGAGGCCAGGAAGAGGCCCCAAACGGACCGTGAGTGAGGCCTCCACGGCCCCAGAGAGCCTCCTGACCGGCCGCGCCCGCTCCTGGATGGCACGGTGGGAGCTTTCGGGCCGCAGGGCCGGGCTGGGGCTGGGTGGCCGCGGGGACCCTGCTCCTGCCGGGGCCCGGGCCTGGGGGGCGCGCTGACCGCGCCGGGGGTGCGGCTCGGCCGGAGAACGCGCGCGGGCGCGGGGAGGGGTGTCCGCCGCAGCGGCCCCGGGGCAGCAGGCCGGAGCGGCCGGAGGCTGGCGGCGGGGCCTCCCCGGCGCGGCGCGGGCGCCCTCGGCTCCGCCGACGCGGGAGGAAGCCGGCGGCGGGGGCGGGGGCGGCGGTGCCCGCGCCTCGGCCGCCGCGGGGGCGGGCGCGCGGGCGCGGCGCGGCGGCGGCAGGGGGCGCTGTGCCCGTTCGGAAGAGAGCGGCTCCGACGGCGCGCACGCAGGCGCAGAGGCAGCGGCGCGGCCGCCCGCGGAGCCGGCGCGGGGGCGGCGGGGCCTGGCCGCGGCGGCCCCCCCGCGCCCTCCTCGCCCGGGACCGGGTCGCGCTGCCCCGCCGCCGCGGCGAGGTGCGGGGCCGCGGGGCGGCGCAGCCGTCGGTCCGCAGCGCTGCTGCGCGGGCGCGGGGAGCCGGCGGCTCCTTTTGTCCCTCCTGTCCCCGTAGCGAGCGAAACTGTCGCTTTATTCCTTTGTGCCGCTGTCAGGCTGAACGTACTTCATTTTCTGCCCGTGCCTGGTACCAGCGCCGCACCCGGGCCTTGCGGCCCCCCCTTGTCACTTTGCTAAGTAATAATTTCCACGTCCAATTCCATTTCTTCTCTAGTTCTGAAATCTCCAAGCCATCAGCAAGGAGGATAGTTCACATGAAAACTAATTACACAAAATCAATATTTAATCACAGCGCAGCATCCTGATCCTGCAGAAAAAAATCCCTTTAAAACTCTCCTGCCATATACAAATACTCCTCGGCCGCTTATTTATAGATCTCTTTTTTTTTTTTTTTTTTTTGGTGGGAGTAATTTTCATTTTTATTTTTTTTAAACTATCGACATGTGCGAACTGCGCACACCTGAAGTCCCCTACACTGCCGGGTGCTTTTAAGCCCCCGGGTCCAGCAGCCGTTTCCCGGGCAGGGGTGCCGCGCTTTGGCAGTTGCATTCGTGCACGGCCCGGGGCCGCGCGGTAGCTGTGCCCGGCGGAGCGCCGCGGTGGCGGGGCGGCCGCCGACGGGGCGCTCCGCTCGGGTCGAGCGTTAGGTGCGGTACCGCCTGCCCGCGGCAGTGGCTGCGCTCGGCGCTGCCGGCTCTGCTGGGACGCGGGGATTGCGGCGCTGCTCCTTCTCTCGGCTCCCAGCCGCGGGGCAGGCTTCGGCCCCGGCGCAGACCGGGAGGAGCTGCTCGCTTGCACTTGGACCACCGTGGCACGCCGTGCTCGGGGAGCAGCGCCGGTCCCATTCAGGCCCGTCGATTCTAGCCCCGGTGCCGCTTGGCCCCGCTTCCCGAGCGTGCTGCGGGAGCGGGAGCGGCTGCCGCCGCCTCGACCGTCCGCGGCCGCCGGGGCGGCGGGTCCCGGGTGGCGGCAGGTCCCTGGCGGCAGCGGGGCGCTCCCCGCGCCGAGGGGGCGGGCGGGGCGCGGGGCCGCCCGGCTCG